>NW_022989890.1:2466501-3024001 GCF_902827175.1 Gymnodraco acuticeps | reverse complement strand
CCTGTCCTCTGTCAGGACCCAGATGTCAGGAGATTAAAGGGTCAGTCCAACCAAAAGGGACACAGAGTATTTCTCTTCTTATAGTCAATAAGAGAGTGATGACCTCTGTGGTAGACAAACACATGTATGAAGAGGCATTGCAAGTATGACATCAATCACAGACTTTTTCCCTTACAATTGTATTTTAGGATTTATTGTATAATCTCAGAAGTTTGGAGATGAAAAAGATCCAATATTGCTTCCTAAAATCTGCTGTGCACAATAATAGTATCCTAAACAAGAAAAGGCTTAGAGCAAGTGAAAAAGCCACAAAAGGATAAAGCCAGATCAGGAAAGAATGGAGGATTTGTGGGTAAGAAGAGTGACCTTCTTTTAACTGGGTTCAAACCCCAAAAGGGAGCCACGGCTACTCCTGCTGAAGTGTTATTATACGAGCCACTGGGGGCCCGTTTTACGTACAGCAGGCTACATAGAAGCTCACACAAACATGACCCTAGCAAGTTATGTGAAAGTTATTGTAGGAGTCAAGAGGAGGTTGAGTTTGTGGGTTATGATCCAGTTTGATGAGCTGCGTGAAATCTGAAATTGAACGAACGTGGATGCTGTTTGAGGAAAGTAAAAAAAAAGAAATAAGAATCACAACAAAAAGGCTTTTTTAACAATAAAATGCCCAATCAGGATTGTATACATGTTAATCAGATTGTTAAACTCCTGTATCCATATTCATCATAGTTGTAGTAGTTTATCACGTTTTAAATGCTTTGAACTATTATAAAATAGAAAATAGAAACATTTGAAACAATCAGAAGACCAGTGTAAAATAGTTAACAAAATAACACAGTACCAAAATAAGGGAATCATTATAGAACATAAAATTAAAAGGGGCCCCTGTCTTGTTCAAATTAGGCGACGATCCTCTCAGATACACCTCTAATCTGAGAGTGAAAGGTGGTTGGAGCAGGAGAATTCCACTCGATCATTCCCAATGTTTGTGTCGGCCCGGCCCCGGACCATCAGTTAAGCTCATAAACAGTGGTTAACACGGGGCTGGATAAAATCCTGGGAAGTTATCAGCTAATGAACGGGGCCCATTGAGCCCCTCCTCACTGTCACTGCGCTGCTGCTTCAATAAGCCTCTGCCATGTTAGCTTTCCTCTCCTCAGCTGCATAATGGCAGCCATATCTAATTGGCCAATCTAATTTGCTGCTCTACTAGTGTGTGCTTGTGTGTGTGTGTATGTCCACGTTTTTAAATATCTGTGTGCGCGCATGCACCATAGAAACCATCTGCTCACAGTGAGCTAGCATGAGTCACAGACCAGATCCAAGCCAAGGCATCCTGGGTATGGCATCCTCTCTCCTCCCCGCGCCAATCCCTGCATGCATCTCTCTTTCCGCTCTTTTCTCTTATACATTCTGCCTTCCTCGCTCCCCTCTGCTCATTTGGTTTCATTGAGTTTTCTTTTATCACCACATCTCCCTTTAGCTCTTCTGCTCCCGTCTGCACGCTTTTCCTTTCCGTTCATTTGATTTCCAGCCAAAGAGAAGACAGATAGAGGTGATGATGCTCTAATAATAAAGTTTGTTTTGCAGATTGAGTTTCCATCATAGAGTCAGCGTGGCTCAAAGGCACAGCTTCCTCCTCTCAGCGATGTAATGGAGTGTGTCAATCACAGTGGAATTAACAACGTATCCCCATAGGTTTTCTACAAGCATGGATGCTCTGTCTCTAACACACACATCCCCGAAACACCATAGGGGATGTCAGCAACTGGGCTAAAGGGGGGATTGTGTTAATGGCTAATCAATGTCAAATAGAGTAACCTATAGCCCCCCCAGAAGCTAGACAAACACACACATAATTGGATGCAAACTCATATGCAAACAAGCGATAAGAATCAATCAAGGCCAGAGCCGTTAAGCACAATGTCACCTTGGTTACATGGAGGTGGGAAGATTGTCTCTTTTTCCATGATTTCCCCCGTCCAATAATAATAGTTTACATTAAAAACAACATTTTTGAAAATCCTTATTAAATAAAAATAGCATATCAGATGTATTTTTTAATTTAAATAAATATGTTTCTTATCTCTGCATAAATATACCAAATTAAATTCCTATTTGATTAAAATCTATAGCATCATTTGGAATCTGTTTCTGATTGGGTTCAATCCAAACATTGGGTTTTAAGCATTGGAAATCAATACTTTCTACCTCAGAAATAGTCCCCATAAGTTATACAGTCGACCAACGGCATTTCGTGTTATAGTCACGAAATTAATTTAATCTATTGATTCGTGTCACACAGAACGATTTTAAAAGCAATGTATTTCTGTTTCGTGCCTGCACCACGTCTTTTTGTCCGGTCGGGTCTTGGAAGACCGGAAGCTGCGGTTCATAAAAACATTTTCTTACTCAATATCTTACCCTAAGGCTAACCCTATCCCTTTTATTTTAAATTGTATAATATTTTTTTGCCGTCCGCGAGGAAAATAAATGGCGCTCAGAGCCTCAGAATACTGAAATCTGTATTTTTTGTCATCTTTTTTTCCTTCTAATTTTTTATTATTTACATTGCTTTTAATCATTCTGTGTGACACGAAAAAAATTGCGAAATCGTGTTGGTGAACACGAATCAATAGATCAATTTTGTGAGTAGGCCTATAACATGAAATGCCGTGAGACTGTGTTGAATCGACAGGGTGTTCAGTAGATTATTCAAACTTTCCAGGACAAGAGATTATACTGTTGAATGATTTTTTTCTGTAATTTGTTAATGTGTTCTCAAACGATATAACATTAAATTCCCCGTTATTGGGATAAAGGCAGAAACTGTGAGAGTACTTTGGGTGAACCAACCCTTTAACATTGTGAATCCGAACTAAAGACTGTGCAAATGATAGAAGATCCTCACAACCCAAGTCGTTTCCTCTGCCTCTCCACTCTCTCCTCACATCTGCACGATAACCATTGATCAGAGCGGGTTGACGAGCTACGACAGCAGGGAGTTTAAACTCAAGGGATCCTTCCTCTAACCCACTTACTAGCTTACTAGAGCCAGGAAATCCTTTTTCTCCCCATCACTCTATTCCTTAATGAATCCTCCTATCATCCGGAGCCCTAATGGAGTCTGTTTTGCTTGCTGATCAATGGGGAAACGAGCAGCTGAGCATGCTTCTTCTCTCTGTTACGGAGGGAGGTGCTGGGTTGCTGCGGCTCCCTCAACAGCCTTGATGGAAACATGTGTGTGAACTCCTCCGTCAATCTGTCTGTTCTTTGATCTGAGTGGAGCGCAGTGAGAGGGGGGGCAAAGATCCCGAGTGGTAGAGGAAAATCACGGAAACACATTTATCACCACATGCACACTTCACATATTTCCAAACACCTGCATGCAGAAAGAAAATGCAGAATTAACAGAAAGGGAGCTATTAGAAATTAGAAACTGAACCGTGGTTAACACTTTCATTTAACTTATCCGTCCCCATATTTCACCATCTTGCTGCGAGTCAAAACATCACTTTACAAATTGGTTTGTGCAGTCACTTAGAAACATGCCCTAATAATAATTAACAAAACGCCTTGGGCTTTAAAATGATTTCCAAATGCAATCATTTTAGGGTAAAGTTGATTATATCTAAAATTCAAATAAGGGAATAGCTTAACTTTAAACAAAAAGTCACTCCTACTTTAAAAGATTTGTATACATTCCCCCAGGGGAAAAAAAGAAAACTAATCAAACCCTCATTTCATCATGACATACCCAAAATTAAGGGTTGAGGCAAATGTTTGATATCTGGCACAATTCTTACATAGTTTTGCGCCGGACAGTCAAATGTAGGAGAACTAAATCCAGGTTCAGAGAACAGGTGACAAAGGGTTTCATCTCAAAGAACACGTTTCAAATTTCCCAAAAGTGAGACAAGAAGACCCCAGACGACCTGATGGTTAAAGCTCAATAAACGCTCACACACTGAGAGAGACGGAGTGGGATCCATAGTCAGGCCCCTGATGGGTTCAAAAAGAGCGTACAGTTCAAATGCCTCACAGCTAAAGGTCACAAGCACCACACAGAGAGTCAAAAGTGAAGGTAAATGTTCCTGCTTCCCCCTCCTGCCTCTCGCTCTGTCTCAAACACACACACACACATTCAAACATCAAAGGCCCTTAATTTTTCGCCTCTCATGTCTATCTTCCTCAATTCCATCCTGGTCTCATGCTCAGAGCGGCAGCAGTCTGACAGCAGGAAGTGGAACATTGTGCTGCAGGCACTACTTTTAAAGTTTATTTTCTTTCACTTACCCCTGTGCTCTGTAGCTGTGTGTTGACGGATGTAATAAAGCAGTCAAAATGCATATAGAGTTTTCGACTTTGTAAGTGAAACTGAAGTCAATTTGCAAATTAATATTAGCAGCTGCTTAAATATAAAATACAAAAACAAGCATTATGATGTTAGGTCTGTGCTATGAGTATATTTATGTTTAGGGTTTTGTGAAAACAGAAAACGAGTCATACTTAATTTGATATTTAATGCTTTCGTGATCTTTGGCCAAGAGGGTACAGCAGAATCTCATTGATTCATGATATTCATATTTGCCAGCCAATCCATCTATAATACTATTCTACTTTGATTAAGTCGCATTAATCCCCAACAACAAACCGAACCAGAAATGATCCAAACTAAATATGTAGCTGAAAGTGTGAGTTGGTGGCATACGAGTACTCGAGTGGAAACGTTTTCCATTACTTTTCTGTCTCACACTTCTTCTCGACATTTCACTGCACAGATTCACTTAAGATGCTGCAGGGATGTGAGCTTTGAGCAATTGATCGCTACAGTGTCAACACTTTGAATGCTTATCTAAATGTAGTTGGAGATAAGGGTTTGAAATGTACGAGGAGCTTTAAAATTCAAGTTGGTGAAAAGTATGTATAGGGAACAGAAGAAGAACAAATAAATAAATAAGAACACTAGAGATGGTTGCATTTGCTATTGTTGAAAGCTAAACCTGCAACGGAGGATAATTCTCTATCTTAATAAATAGTCTGATCAAAGCATGTTCATCACAATTTCCCAAAGCTCCAGTTTTAATATGGCTTGTATATAAGCAATATATTAGGAACAGGTTAATGTCTGGTATTTATGTCTAAAGAATGACTTAAACAATGAAAGTCTCAAATTCTGCAAATTGATAAATCGAGTAATCATTTTAGACTTATTGTATACTAGCCAACACGTTCGATCAATACCCACAATGCAATTAGGGCACTGCTCATTGATTGGTGCCTTTCACTACAATTGTTCTAACGATGCAGAATCAATCATAACAATAATTATAACATGAATAGGCCTAGCTGTATGAATGATGTCAAGCTTTTCAAAAATGAAAATCGACACAATTATTCCACTTTTTTCAATTCAATCTGCTGTGGAAACCCGGGGGAGTGCTCTCTTCCCCTGTTCCACACTCCACGGTAGCTGATCATTTGCCTCCCCCGCATTACCGCACAGTTTGTGTTCATTTTAAACCACTGTGAGAGAGAAAAAAGATGAAAAAAGTACAAAAGTACAAAAGGGGGGACTGAGAGAGAGGAGTGATGACATAACAGGGGGGGCTGAGGTGCGTGAGAATGGAGGTGCTTACGTCAACTGTAACTGGGAGAAGAAGAGCAAGCATTCCCTATGTAGGTCACATTAAAAACACATGCAGCTACCACAAATTCATCCAACTAACCAACCAGCCTGCCAAGCAGCATTGAAATCACAACTGTAAGTACACTATAGCTGTTAAAAAACAACTCTACTATCCATACGATACTGTTATCTAACAGTCCTGACTAAATCTGAAGCCCAGCTGAAAGGCTTGTTAAATTACTGATGAGTCTGGGGACATGACATCATGTGCTCTGTTATTTTTACTTACATTAAAGACAAAAAAAAAGTTTTAAGCCGAGACGTCAATGGGGGATGCCTCGTGACTCGTCTTCAATCGATTTTGTTGTAAATTCATATTGTATTTTCGTTTTTTTGCAGAGTCCCATTCATCCTGACTTCTTGACTGTATAATCACACCAACTTCCCACCATGTCATCACCTTTTACTCATGAATCCTAAGACATATTATACATCAAATGAAGCCATTAGTAAAACGACAATATACTGGTCTTAATGATGATGACTTTAATTAACTAATATTAGCGCCCCATTAGGGTTAATCATGATTACACAGGCACAAACAATAATGATTGCATGGAAGCTTTGTCTAATCAATGTACCCAGCTGTTTATAATTAAATATACAGGCAATGTGATTTCTAGAAACATCCCTTATATTGTGTCCTGATGAGTTACAGAAATGCGCTCTGCAAACCTGCCGCTCTACAGTTGTTATTGACCTGGAGCTTAATTGTAAGCGGGGTGGAGCGCAGGAAGAAGAAGCTAACTGAAACATAATGAACGCAGGAGGGGGCTGTCTATGCAAATTCATGAGGGGAATACATATAAAAGGGCAATGAAGGCAGTATGCTGATGCTAACTCATGGTGTTCTGATACCAGCACATTATGTAACCACTACAGATCTGTACAGAGAGCACTCACGGTGAGCGGTCCTGCAGGAGTCACTCTGTGAGCTCTCAGCAGAGTGGGCGGAGGAGGCGGACGACACGCTGGAGCTCCGGACGAAGCCGAACGCTGCCAGGCGGCCGGCGGGGAGACGGCTGCAGCTGAAGCCGGGGGGGCGAAGGCCGGACTGGCTCACTTTGGGCATCAGAGATCTGGAGGCCACGGCTTGTGGCTGGGCTGCTGACACTGGAGCAGGAGGAGGAGCAAGATGGGTGAAAACCTCATCTTCTAGAAAAGAAGAAAAACAAGCTTTCAGTATCCAATAATAATTATCTTTATTTGTATAGCACATTTTTTTTTTTTCAAGGATTCAAGATTCAAGGCTTTTATTGTCATTCGTACATAGCTACAATGTAGTTATGTCGATGAAAATCTTAGGTCCCAGGCTCCACCAACAGTGCAACACAATACAACAGATAAAATAGTGCAAGTAAATACAATAAAATGGAATAAAAGTAGAACCTTTCATACGATGGTGCAGTTCAAGGTGCTTCACATAGACATTTCACAGAAAATGTATATCACACAGAATACAGTAACCAGGAAAAGACATAAAAACTAACTAAAAATAGCATAGAGTAGACATATACATTTAGATAAAAGGTACAACGATGAAAATTGTGCATTAAAAGGAGGATAATGCAACAATATTTGAAAACATTTTAGAAAAGAAAGTTGTTCAGGAGTTGGGTTTGTTACATGGTGTGTCCTTAGCTGAACTCATATCACAGAAGCTTCCAGAAAGCTCTCTGTGTTTCAACTTTTCTGGTAATCAGCTGCTCATGTTGTTGTAGCTGCAGCATGTGTTGTTGAACTGACAGCTCCATGAGAAAGGCTACACTAAATGATGTGCTTGTGCTTGTGTTTGTGTTGAGAGACTGCTGTAGACTCATTAACTCAATAACACTCACATACCAACAAAATACAGGCGATTCAAAATACAGGCGATTCAAAATACAGGCGATGCTGTTTCTATCCCCAGTGATTAATTCATCATCCTGTGTTGACTAAGCTCTCAGTGGGTGGCAGGAAGTTTTCAGTGTTATGACTCCGACTGCTAGAGCAAGCAAATATAATAACAGTATACACAACAACCTGCTAACAGCTGCTTTTGGCTTCGGCTGTGCTCGCAGACTGGGCTGGAAGCCAGCACTTTCTTTAATGCAAACACTGTTATGACGTTTAATCTGACAACAACAATTTAGGACACAGATGATATATTGTTCCATTGCATACGTTGTGTTTACCCGTGTTTAAACGCCATTACATAATCAGTCATTCCTCATGAGTATATAAAGTATTACAGTGATTCTAACGGCATGAAACCATAGCTTTACCATTCAGGTTTCTGGACTTTAAACCAACAAAATGAAGGTTGATTAAAAGAGAGATGATAAATCGTCCTTACAAAGTCAGAGAAAGAAAAAAACAGTGAATCTCAGAGAGAAAGGATGAAGGATGATAAAGTAATCATAGCTCCATAATGGGAGCTATTGTCCGGTAGCAATGGGGAGAAATCCTCCCTCTTGGTAATCTATGGTTTCCAACTGAAAAACAGATGAAATGTGCAGGCATGAACAACCACGGCTGCACACATTTATACTGAGGGCAGTGAGCAAATCCTCAGGCCTTGGACAGAAGCCCCATCTTTTGCTACCCCAGCCTGCGGATAAGGTTTAGATTTGGGGTGGGAAGGGAAGCATTATCCCCTGCTGGCTGCA
The DNA here is from genome assembly GCF_902827175.1 of Gymnodraco acuticeps. Lineage (NCBI taxonomy): Eukaryota > Metazoa > Chordata > Actinopteri > Perciformes > Bathydraconidae > Gymnodraco > Gymnodraco acuticeps. The sequence goes on along the minus strand of NW_022989890.1, from coordinate 3,015,661 downwards.
GAGATAAGGTAGGCCGCCCTCCTTTCCTCAACTATTTGGCACAGCTGTGTGCTCCAGTTCGGCTACAGGGTGCCCACCACATCAATACCAAAAGGGAGCACCTCTGAGAGAGAGAAAACAAGCTGTGTTGGTGGAGAAAGACAAAGTGGGACAATAAGAGGGAGAAAAGCCTCCAGTGTAACTTATTACCTCCTTCCTCAATATCTGCCTGTGTGCCACGTGGAATATTTATTAGATTGGAGCTCGCTCCTCTTGAGAAAGATAAATGTCCTAATTTCCCTCTCGCCTCCTACCACTCCCTCTGCGAGACGAGGGAGGGAAGAGAGTGTGACAAACCTCTTAAGCTAATAAATCACAGACCTAAGATCCTTCTAAATGTAGATACACATTATGTGTCACAATATAAAGACAATACATTGAAATTTGATGGAAATATTTATATGACTTTTACATTTTGGCGGTCTCTCCCTTAACCATGGTTTTTATTCAAAGAAATACACTCAGCCAAAGCGGCTTTCAAAAAAGACGGACATTTATGAAAATGTGAATTTCCATGATAAATCGTAAAACCCTGGGTGTTGAAACTCACACCTGGGCTTGCAGTTTTCTCTCTTCATCCATTCCAGATTTTAAAATAAAACCACTTCATTTCCCCCCTATGTCTGAACCACTCCCTACAGCCCCTGAGAAATGAAAACATCTTCATACATACACCTTTACGGACAGAAAAGCATCCTAACTTGAGATGATTATGTCAATTGGTTTCACAAAAGTCAATGGGATAAACATTTTAATGACCAACCGATGTTAACTACAGGACAAGGTAACCTGCATAGATTTCCTCCACAAAGCGTTAAATTGTTATTAAATGATAGCTGAGAGCATTGCAATCTCTGTAGAACTACTCGAGCAAAGTAGAGCGGCTGTGAAGATGAGAGTCTCGATATGCAGAAGTTATAGTAGATCACAAAAAGACTGTCCAGTTAGTGGATGATCCTCATTATCATAACAACTTTCAAACCTACATGGTAATTATGTGAGTAGTTTGAGTATTTTGACTGCCATACACAGTATAATTACTATAATGTATGTACGCAAGATGGAGTGATTTCCTTTCACTTAAGTCTGAGACGTTGTAATTAACAGCGATGAAGGGAACAAAGGAAAGTGTTGGATGGCACAAGGGTTACTCAGATGTATCCATACATGGATGAAATGCACAATAATAAAATCAACAGAAACCCCCTCGTAACAACCTGACAAACACAAGTACAGGTACATGCTACATAGACAGTGCATGTGTGAGCTGGTGTTTATCCGTTCCGTGTGTGTTGGGCAGGGAACAGCAGAGACGAGGCATGATTCCTGCATGCAGATACTGACGTTACTTAAACATTAATTGCATTTCACTTCAAAGCCTGTAATCTCCAGAGGGCCAAGCAGCACTGAGACAACATACATATGTATTAATGGGGATTATTATGAGGAAGCCTGGCACATCATTACTATAAGTTAATATAATTAATTATATTAATTTGAGGTATCCATTAATATATATTTAGCATATTATGCTAAACATTTCTGTATGTGCAGTTTTGGGTTATCTGTATCTGTACGTATGAACATGCATGTTTCTGTGTTTCTGTAAAATGTGTCTTGGGTAATGTGATGTACATCTGACTTCAGCAGTCAGATGTGGCATGTGATTCATCTGACTTTGCTGTGTAGGGAAAGAAAACGTGAGCAAGCTTTTATTTATTGATTTTTGTTTTGTAGGTGGAAGCCTTCTGGAGCAGAAAAGTCCCCTGAGATTATTTCCTTCTTAAAGCCCTCCAATCAGATCAGCCAAAAGGAAATCTCAGAAAATGCATATTAATGAGCTGCCTTCATCTCAAGCCAATATGTTTCAATGGGGAAGAGGTAGCTCTCTAGTGTGTCAGATGTTGGGTTGCTGAAATAAGATCTGACAGACAGTGTAGCACAAAAGAGCCGGTCTGATATTCTGTGAGGAATGTCTACTCACTCTAAAACATAATGCGGGGAAATCTCTTACCTGTGTAATCTTGGATTTTCTGAGTGCTTGCTGGGTTGACAGGTTGGACTGGCTGGCTGAAGACCAGTGTTGACCTCTGACCTTGAACGGGTACTCTGCCCTTGGCTGAGCACGTGGTCGTCCTGGCGACAGCTCCCAGACCGAGACGCATCCCCCGCCCCGCGCGCAGGAGGCTGCCGCTCCCCCCCGCCTGGGCAGCCGTGCGGGACTGCAGCGCGTCCTCACCAGAACTCACTTTGAAACTGGCAGACCGTCCAACCTGGAGTTCAAAGCAATTCAATTAGATGAAAAATACTATTATAAATATTCTGTGAAAAATCAATGCTGTACCCTTGGACCAGAACTGAAAAGAAATGGGTCAGGCTAAGGTTCAAAGTTAAAGAGAGAATACTTTTTTGATTCATGCATGTGTTGCAAAAAAAACGTTAAGCTTTCACAATTGTAATAGTCTGTGCCATAAAAACAGGGTTTCCTGCTTACATTTGCGTCCATCCTTATGTGTTTACCATCCAAGACTGGCTAGCATGATATTATTATTGTTAAACCTAATATACTTTGCCTATAATAGCTTGAACAGACAACAACAGAACATTGAAGAACAGTATATGTATAACCATGTGCAGTAGATAACAACAATTCTGCATCTTGGAGTGTGTCCATAGACCTTCTGTGTGCTGTGAGTAGAAGTGTTAAACATTATAATGACATGCAGGGATACTAAGATCAGGCAACATGAACTGTTTAACATCATCAGCTTAATTCAAGAGCAAGTGTTTCTCTCTAGAGCTTGTGTGCAGTACAAAATGCTAACGAACATTCAGTGACACAGAAGGCATTAAGATTCCTCTTGTCCCTCTGGGCTTTGTTCTTCAACATGCATTAACTATTTATTTCTGCGTGTTGGTGTTTGATGCTGTAGGAATATGAATGCCAAATGAAGCTATTTAATCAGAATCAATAAGGGATAATGAGCAGCTCTTGAAAGAGTAGGAATAAAATGCAAAATATATTTGATCAATTATACATGGGCTACTGAGGGAGCGAAACCATGAGCTTCAGCCTATGAAACAGAAACAACAGACTGAACAGAATAGGTTTGTCTTTGTACGTGATGTGTGTGACATAACGGATATAATAAAGTAATTCTCTCCTGCTAATGAAAAGGGAACCGTCGTAATTGAATCTCGTCTTTTCTTCACTGTTACGGTGATTGTGCTTAATCCTAGAAAGGCCTTTTTTCAATAAGAATGAGCACAAGCCAGAACAACAAGAGAAATCATTCTGAAAGTTGAATTCATCTAAGGATGTGATTAGAGATACTGTCAAATATCTGGAACAAACCAGAAACCTGCAGGTCCGCTGCAACTCTTACTACTTTGAAATCCAGGCTCAAGACCTTTTTGCCGCTGCTTTTAATTGAACTATTCACATCTTACACTGCACTGTAACCTTTATTCATGTACCTGTGTTATTCATGTTTTATTATCTTTGCTTTTTAATGTTTCTAATGTGTTTTATGCTCTCAATGTCTTTCATTTTTGTAAAGCACTTTGAATTGCTTTGTGTTGAAAAGTGCTGTATAAATAAACTTGCCTTGCCTTAAGAAACATTTATTATAAAACCTTGAAATCCAACACTCATAGTTATGACAAACATTACTCACCTCTGATGGTGCCCTGTAGAAGGAGTCTGCTTTGCTGCCTAGCTTCGGGGGTGCTGAATGGCTGTGTGTGTGTGCAGGCGGGACGGTGTGTGTGTGTCCGGGCGGCCTGATACTCCTGCTCATTATTCCTGATGGATAGATGTTTGTCTGCATGTCTTGGCGGTATTTGTCATAAAGCAGATTGGAGGCACTGAGCACTGGGGGTCCTCTGGTGTCTGAGTCTGGCTTGGAGTGGTCATTTGTATTGTCTTTACAGGAAGTGGCTGTTTGGCCGTGTGTGTACGCTGACAGCCTGGATGGTAGAGAGGAAACCTGATAAGGTCCGTCAGCAGCCTGGGGCTTAAACTGAGGATTCTTTCGGACCGAGGTAATGATTTTGGGCCGGACTCCTTTGGGTCTGAGTTTAGGTGATGGGGAGCTCTCTTTGGGGTTGTGGCTGGAGCTCTGCTGGTTGTTAGGAGGCGCTTTGGGAATTCCACTTGTGCTTATATTGGTTTTCACCGGTGCTCTCATGCAACTGTTGCCATAGCCCTGAGCTGATGTTGCTACAGTGGGGTTGCATCCTGACGGGAGGTGTCGAACCACTCCAGGGATATTCCTGGAAACGGGGAACATGGAGGGTTCCCTGCGAGGTGAACCCTGGGGTGTCCTGAGAGGAGAGTGGGGAGGGGTAGATGACCTTGGATCAATCCCCATCCTGTTGGGACTGGAGCAATTCCTTCTGTATGTGAACTGAGTCTGGGGTCTCTTCTCAATAGTGGAAGGACTTGAATTTCGCCATGCAGTTGTAGCAGGCTGTTTTTCTACAGGAGGAGGTGCCTGGTTGCTTTGCCTGGGCTGTGAGACTCCAGTAGGGTTGTACAGGTTGGAGAAATCTGAGGGTTCACGTAAAGCTGACTTTGTAAACTTCCTGTTTGAATCTGGGAAGGGGTTGGGGGAAGAAGGTTGCCCTGTCTGAGTTTGATAAGTGTTGGGCTCTGCTAAGCTCCTGGATCTTCCCATCTCTGTCTGACAGAGGGGTCTGACAAGCTGCTGTCGTCTTGGTGGCAGCACCCTCTCCTCAAATCCTGCCTTCCTCCTTTGGCCCAGCCCACCGTCAAAAGACAATCCATTTCTATACTGACCTACATCCTCTTGTCTCTGATCCTGCCTGTACAGTTGAGGATGGTTGTGTTTCTCTTGAGAATACGGTGGCGGGGAGTTCTGGTTGGCATCCACAGGGCCTGCCCTTGTTCTGGTCTGGGCTGAGGTAGTTTGGTTTGTATGGGAATAAGGGTTGGTCTTGGAGTAGGACAGAGAGATGAGGGACTGCGCCTCTCCGCCACTATCCAGCACATTTGACAGACTCCCGCTGAAAGAAACAGCTGACAGACTGGAGACGAATACATTTGTCTCAGACTTGGACTCCTTCAGACCCCCCTTCCGTCTCTCCCTGTCTCTCCCTGACCTGCTGTCCCGTTTCTCTATTGAGCCTGTCACACATATGTCCAAGTCTTCAGTGCTATGACAGGCCATCATTTTCTGCACCTCTGCGTCCCGGTGTGTTCTGCTCTCCACTTTGTTGTTGTCGTTGTCATTTCTCCTCACGCCGGTCGAAGCAGAGCTGGCAGTTGAGCTTGAGGATATGGACATGGGACCGTCATCTCTTCCGTCCCTCAAACTTGCTCCATCGTCATCGTCCTGATCTCTGTTTCCCAAGAATGTATGTATCTCCTGACAGTCCAAAAGCTCAAACTTTTCGAGGTCAGGCTCCAAACAACGCTGCTCGGAGCCCCAGATCACTAACTTGTCCAGGGAATCACGTTGTGAAACCAAAGGAGGAATGGAGCTTGTGCTATATCCTGTGTCATGTATCAATCTTCTTCCTTCTTGATCGGTAGTCGAAGATAATCGATAAGCATTATCATTCCCAGATCGGGGAAACTGGATCTGGGTTTTGTTTCCAATCTTTTCTCCTTTTTCAACATTGACCCGAAGTCCCTGGAAACCAGTTGGGATGCTCATGTTCGATCGATTCTTTTTGCACGCTCAAAGACACCTACAGGGTGCTGAGTCCATTTAGGGAGTCACAAGGGTTCCCTGTCTCTCGTCTTCAGAAACTGTGTAATGATGGCCCTTCACTCGATTGTTCCAAGGACAAAATGTCATCTCAAGGAAGCAGTTTCACTTTAACTTGCCACTTATCTTGCATTGACTATGAGTTAACAAAGCTGTCTTTGAGCAGATGGGGGTCTCTTCAATCTGAAATGAAAGAAAAGAAAGCAAACTGTAAGAAAGGGTAATAAGTGGGCCTGGGAAGCAGCCCATTCTTTTCTCTCCCCCAAGCCACTTAACATGTTTTATTTTTAGTCTGGTCTTGGTAGCGCCAATTTCTGAAATCATCTGTGCACAGCTCACAATATTGCTCTCTTTAGTTCCTGCCCATGGGACAAAAAGATACTGGGAGCAAAACAGGAAGTGACAGTCTTGGAACCATTTTTTATTTAATTCTATATATAGCAATCGTTTAATGTTCATGGTTTAACCACCAGGCAGAGTACAGCAATAGTAAGAGGATGCAATTATCAAATTATGATTGGATGTTCACTGTAGAGCAGGAAGAAAATAGATAAGTGAAGAGATAAATGGTAGATAGCTGAGGTGACATACTGTTTGTATGTAAGTGAAGGATTCACCCTGGGGATGTCTGATGAAGACAGGCGAAGAGGAAGACAGGCAAGGGTGCGAAGTGTTTTATAATGAGCTTTTTCTCTCAAGAGACATTGAAAAAGAGAAGGTAGTATCAAGATAGGGTAAAAACATCTGCAATAAAATATGTTTTAATGTTTTTTTTATATAATACAGTGCAAGCAAACTGTCTCTCTTATATGCTCAAGTGCAAGCATGTTCCCAGCATGGAAAACATGAACATTATGTGTGGGTGTTGTCATGGGAAAAACACCAGCTCAAGAGGGATAAATCCATACTGTAGGTTTGATCACAGCAGGAGACACTCTTCTCTCAACACGTCCTCTCTAACATGCCATATGGGTAGTTTAGCCAATGCCAGGATTTGATTTTACACCGCAACAGAACATCCTGCTTCATTTAAAGGCAACGAATTGCAGGGGGTAGGCTACAGATATTTTAATGGTTGTGTCCCTTTGAAGAGACACCAATTCAAAGTAACGGTGGTGCCATAGAAACAGGTTCAGTCCATAGATGAGTCGGTGGCAGGGAGGGAAAAGAGCTTTGTCATGTCAAGTCAGGGCAGTGCGGTTGCAGCACGGTTTAATCATATCAGATTTAATAAAAAAACACACAACAAGACACCCAAGACACTTGAGCGATTCTGACAACATGGAATAACTCTGTGTTTGTTCTCAGAGGAAAGACTTCTGGGTGTCTCCATCAACTATCCATAATTATGCAAGAGTTATAGGAGAATTTTTCCTTATGCCTATAACCGCAGAATATTAATGAACTCAATATAATTTCCCCTGTAAGAAGAGTATCTTTTGTTTGCTTGTGAGTAAAACTGCTTCCACATACTCTTATAGGCTTAAATTAAAATCACATTTCCTCTCATTTCGTAGTATTTTTCGGCCAAGAGGGTCATTAGGTAGACACATATGTATCTTTAAACCATCACTCTGAATATGAATGAGCAGTTTTAAGTTCAAATAGGACTCCCACCCTCTAATTATCCTTGCAGTGAGGGAGTCTGTAGTCATTAGCAGGTGCTCCTCTGTGTGTGCTGTGGCTCGATATAAGTGAACTACGTGAACTGCTCTGTCCCCGCCTGTGGTGTATCTGATGCTGCTGAAATCGGGTGCTGAGCTACAGTTTGTCCAATGGCACTGGAAGGGGAAACATTCATGGATAGTATTTGTATTCCTGAAAGTCATCTTAGAAGTGATTTGGAGATCTGAAAGTCAGTTTATAGAATCTTTTGGGAATCTGTAAACTGCCCAACGAATAAATAAAAGACCCAAAAGAGCCAAATGCCAAACATTGTAACACTATCAAAACATGTTTACTTGCCATTATAGTAATTTGATCAGATGTGTTATCAGATATTGGCAGAGGTGGGAAGTAGTGGAGTACACAGTACTTTACTCCACTACTTATTTTTCGACTTTTGACTTTTACTTCTTACATTTTTAACACAAATACCTGTACTTTCTACTTCTTACATTTTGAACACAAATACCTGTACTTTCTAATTCTTTCATTTTCCAAACAGCTGGTTCCTTTAGTCTGAATGTGTGTTTGGTGGCGTGATCATTATTATTTAGAGTCATTGCGTGCCTATTGATTTGAACACGATCCGTGTATCCATCACTTCCTGGTCTTCTCTAAAGAAGAGGGAACAATGGAAACGTTGTAATTTTGCCGTTGTTCAGCATCGAAACATTCATCAGCTAACAATGACATTATTGTTAATATAAAGGGAGGTCAGTTGTGTTTACTTTTGCCATCTCTGGATATTGATCTATGTCTTTACTCTACTCGTTATATTCTGCAGGGATTCCAGCAAAAGGGAAACTACAAATTACAAACTACAAATAGACAACAACATGTATTACCATCCACACACTGTCGTCTATACTCTGTGAACTCTACTAATATTTACTCTCAGCTGGTGCACACAATCAAATAATTAGCTAATTATAAAACACACGATTCACAGAGGCGGGAAGGGGAGGGATTAGGAGAGGGAGGGAGACAGAGAGCTGTGTTAGAGAGGCACAGAACTCTCTGAGAGGACATGGTGGCAGATCAATTACGGCACTGATGTAGTACTGGAGGTTGTGCTGATGACAGCAGTCCTGGCTGAGCTCGGTCACAGTGGCTCAACAACAATAAATTAGGCTTCACCTCACAGAAGAGCCACACAAAACCAATCTGAACATAAACCCTGCACATAATCAGACAGGGAACAAAAAACCTGTCTGTGACTATGTGAATAAAATGACCTGTTGTAATGATAAACGTTTTTTTAAAAACAGGTGTATTTTTAGATGCTTTATGAGACTTTGTTTGAGAAAAAAGAGACAGGCTCTCCCTGCTGTCGCGTTAACTTAGAAGTGAAGAGAAGAAGCAGGACAGATGTTGGCGAGGAGCTGATAAATGGATAATGAATTATGCAACTACAAGTGTAACAAATGTGGATATCTTTGATCATCAAGCTCCTTCTTTTTTAAGCAGAGGAAACACGGCACTACTACAGCAGTACACTGTGACCATTATTGGCTGTATGGGTTGTATATGCACTACTGCCAACAGTGCTCCAAGCAAATGTAGTAGCTAATTCATTTTTTACACAACATCCATTTATAAATGAGATGTATATTGTGTATGTTGCTGTGGTAACTAATTTCAGAATTAAAAAGTCTACTTAGTTCTACTTAGTTTGACTTTTTGGTTGCTGTGTGATTTGTTTCACAGCACTGATATACTTCCTGCATAAATGCATGCCGAGTTGATCTGGGCTGGAATATGTAACGATGTCAGGCTTTGTTTCAGCAAGTTGACGTAATTACTCGGGGAAACAGCAGGAAGAAAAGGGGGGGAAAAAAATCAAAAGTCCTGCTTGTGTTGTCATGGCAATGCCATATCTCAGGGAATTGGAGAATAGACATCCTGACCCCTGCAGCTTCCATCGGGGAAAAAAGGTCAGCGTTAGAAAGAGACTGTCCTGAAGGTCAGCTGTATGCTTTTACACTTACAGCTCATGCATACATTCTGCTGTGAAACACTTTCACATGTGAACTCACACATATATGCACTACACAACATACACACAGTGGACAAGATGAGTGAAAGCAAGGGATTTCCCCCCCCCTCCAGGTACATAGTGCTCATCTAGGAGCAATCATCTCCCTGAGTGGTTAGATAGAAGGATTGCTGAAGTGCTGAGAGCATGGGGCGGGATGAGACCATATCTCAGCGGTGATCAAATTCAGTGAAGGATAGGAATGTGTGGTTTTCACCGGGCTCCTTACCCATCAAGTGCTGCATTTAACCACAGAAAGATTTGGAAAATGATGGGCTGAGAGTGACACTTGATGAGGGACTCACTGGAAATGAAGGGCAAAATCAAGTCTAGGAGAATTAGAAAAGAGAATGGCTGTCCTTATCCTTAATCTTTTTTCTTCTCTGAGCATGTCTGTGTGGGTGAGAAACGAGAAGCAGACATGAGGTGGGAGGGATGAGACATGCAGATGGATACAGAAAGCAAGTTGATGCAGGAGAGCCACTGCTTTCTAATTAGGTTGATGGAAGGGAATATATCATATGGACCTCCATAGTACGAGCTATAGAGCACCGTTTCTGAAGTGTCTTTCTGAATCAAGCCTGAGAGAGCAGAGAATAGTAATTAATGAAATTCCTTTACAATATATAATGCTAATGAGCACTTCATTACTCCCATTGGTGAAACTGGTAACATATATTTCTGTTTCGTGCATTGTTGTTCTGCAGGTTGCTCAAATAGCAGAGAAGCCCAGAATAAACTGTATCCGATGCGTATCTCTTAGGAACTGTATTTAAATATTGGTAGGGGAGAGGGGTCAGAGAAGGGTGATGGATTTCCATTTCTTAAATTTGATGTAGGGAACGTAGGCTTTTTAAAGAGAGAAGGGGAAAGTCCACTTTCTGATCCCAAATTCTTTATTTTTTGTGAATAGAAAAGAAAAAATGTATATAAAATACTCACACTATAAAGATAGCTTTCATTTTTGAGTCATGTATCATTTAATTGATCTGAGGCACAATCGGATCTCACACACATATCCAGGATAGCATCGCCTTATCTAATGAATATATTATTTAAATAGTGGGATCAGTGAGTTTTGTTGAAAAAAAGAGAAGAGGGGAAAAAAGGGAGATATTTATAATGATGGGGATTTGTATAGAAGCATATAGAGTCTTATTGTCAAGGCTGTGGGGAAGTCAGGCCATGCAGGAAATGTAAGAAACAACTATTTCCATGTCAGTGACAGTCTTTGTGTACACATGTGACAACACAAAGACTGTATGTGCAAATGAGCGCATTATTCCTCACTTGAATACACTCACCTGCAAAGACACACACATCAACACGTGCACACACATACACACTGGTGGCACCTTTGTTGTCGGTCCAGCAGCACATGTGGCTATAACAGGGGCCATTTGTCATTGGCACTTTGCTTTATTCCTCTCCTCCCCTACTGGAGAGCAGACAGGTTTTATAGCTCGCTGGTCCCAGGGGAACCCCAACAACACACACACTCCCCCTGTGCCATCTCTCTTTCATTCACACACACACACACACACACACACACACACACACACACACACACACACACACACACACACACACACACACACACACACACACACACACACACACACACACACACACACACACACACACACACACACACACACACACACACACACACACACACACACATCTGTAGAGATGTAAATTCCAACACACTGAGAAATAAACAAAAGGGATGGAGGGAACACAAACGGACAGAGCGTTGACGTGTGTGTAACTGTAATGTATGACTCCTGAGCATTAGCACATGACATAATTAGATTTATTGCAGGATTTACATTATAATGCACTGTAGCTGTTACCTTTAAAGATAAAGCTCCAATCCTCTAATTCATTACATGCTGTGTCTTTGCAAGCATGTAATGAATCTCTAATGACATCATCCTTGCATGTCCTTGTACACTTTCCTGGATTGTGTTGGTGTGTGTGAGAGTGTGAGCTGAATGTGAGTGTGAACCTGTGAACATTTACACTCTGCAGAATGTGGATGCATTTACACATACGAAAATAAACCGAGAAATTCTGCACATAGACAATCTTCATTTTGTATATTTTGGGAGTCACAAAAATCTGTATTCGTCTCTCCTTGTACTTTGTATTCTATTCACATATAATCATCCAGCAGGATAAGGCTTAGTGAGAAAGTCTATTCAGAAATAAGCTAAGCTTTAGTCATCCATTCCTTCTCCTCCCCATCCCTGTCAGCAACACAACACAGAAATAGCACCGAAATAAGCTAAATTCTCGTTTTCACAGAAGACACAACGGGCCCCCTGTAGACAGAATTTCACAAGTGATGATTCATTAAACTCTGCCTTGTATGTGTGAAGCAAGCACCAGCTCACCATGCACAGCAGAGGGATTACCATCACAGAGAACAGTGAGGCAGAACTGGGAAATATCCAGAAATAGTACCCTCCAGTTGCTCTGCACTTTGAGCGCATCAAAAACAGACACTCCTTGTCAACAATCTTTGCTTCCCTCACTGCAGTTTCAAATAGCTCCAAACTGTATTAAATGAAGTGTTATCCCTGCAGTTATTCCCATGTGTTTTATTGCTTTCGCACAAATATTTGTATCATGTGTGTCTATCTCTTCCTCCTCTCTTCTCCCTCCCCTCCATCAACCCTTCCACCTTAATAATACAGAGTTAATGAGGGCAGGGTGAAGTGATCAATCCCATCTCCATCCTTACAGACGGCACATTAGCAAACTACATCTGCCCAAATAATCCCTCCTCTCTTCCCCTCTGCCTCTCTCTCCCACTTCTCTCCCACATACACACAGTTGGACCCCAGGGGGAATCACTCTGTATCGCCAGGGGGAACTGTAACAGGATTTCTCCAGGATCTGGGGTTAGAGTGGGTGGTCATACCTAACTGAATAAGCAGAATGATATAATTGGATCATCTGCAATAAAGGATGATTTATTTTCCGTATTGAAATGGTATTTGCGACCTGCTATGAAATTGTCGGGAAAGCAAAAGATGCTGATAACAGGATTTATTAGCCGAGGCTAAATGAAAAATGAAGCCACGTGTTCACACATCCATCAATGCATGTTCACACGCAATGATGTTATTCACACTGTGGACAAGATGACAAACTGCATTAAAAAAGGAAATAAAGTAACCCCAAAGAACATTCAAAACTAACAAGATTGATTTCCGATGTGAGCTCAATGAATGCACTTGCTTGTGTGTCTGCAAAGTTACACATGGCTATCCTACTCACACTCAGGCCGAGACTATTGCTGCAGCAGGAGCAGAGACAAAGAGACAGCTTCTCACTGGGAGAAAACGTGTCTTGCAGAAGCACACTTGGAAGAATCTCCTAAATTATAATTTTCTTTTAGCATTGCTTTTAGCACTTGGAAATGAATCTCCACTAAATCAGACATGGTCCTGCATTTCCTTTCTGGTTTTGCTCTGCCAAGCAGCCTGTGAGAATGGATGTAAGTTCAGATGGATAAAGGGAAGACAAATGTGCATGAAATGAGAAGAGAAATGACAATGAGTTGGGAACAATAAGCAAAGAGGAACCGGTAAAAAGATTAGCGTGATAAGAAATACTGTCTGCTGCTGTCTGTGGGAGAGAATTAGAAACCGATACGAGACTTATGAGTTATTGGTTCATTGAGTCCTGCAGTTAAAGCATAGATGCAGACAAGGGTGGCATGGAAGAGAGGAGAGAAAGGGGTGTCCACGCTGTTTGCCGTTTGCACCGCATTGTTATTAGCAAAGCCCCTCCACCCACTACCCTCACTCCTGTCGCAGAGAAAAATATTAACTCTTGCATGGCTGGAGGATGAAACTGTATGAGGGGACAAAGAGGAGAGGGAAGGTGTTCACTTCAAATGCAAAGCAGTTGCAGCAAAAAACATTCTGCAATAGTAGAATTCTCTGTGGGACTGTGAGGAAGTTTACACACACGCAGACGTACACAGTCAGATATACAGCTGGCGAGATGAGGCAGCCCAGACAAAGAGCGGCAACTTAGACTGGCTGAGTCACTTCTGTTTATTTTGAGAAAATGCGTAACAAATGAAGCTGCAGAGAGCCATGGGAAGGGGTTGGGGGGTGATATAGGGTCGAGGGGGATCTATTTTGTATTGCAATGTGTGAGAGTGTGTATGCATGTGTAATGTGCAAGTGGCAAACCCCAGGGGTGTGGGGGAGGGAAAACTGGCAACGGATCAGTGAGAGGTGAGCGGAGAATAGAGCGAGCTGAGGGTTTTTGAGGTGGTAGCGATGTGCAAAAGAAAGAATATGGAAAGGGTTTGAAGCGGCTGTGTGTGGGTAAGAAATTGACTGTTTTCATACATTGGACAAAGAAAGGTGAGAGAGTGCAGGACGGGGCAAAGAACTCAGGATGGCTGCTCTGAAAGATACGTTTATCTTTGGGAACACGGAAGAGGTTTCAAAAATAATGTACTGTCTGGTAAAGTATCGTAAAAAAGAAATGACTGTGGCTTTTCTGATGTCAAGTTAAGTACAGCACTTACTGCTATAGTTTTTCCTGATGAACAAATGAAACTGCTGCACACATCCAGTCAAGCTTCATTTATAGCATTGGTTTCATTAATAAGGGTGGTATCTTGCTGACTACTGTTATTTAAATACACCAAAATACATTTGCACTTCCCTTAAACTGAGTGTATAAAGTCAGCAAATTGACGCACATGTATACACACACAAGTGAAAAGGGTATTGTGTGTGTGATCAGTGGAGGCGTGCCTCTGCTCAGCCTCTGATGTCCTGCCTGTGACTGCAGGGGAGGAGCTACAACAAGCTCATTGCCACCTCACAGACAAAGGCAGCGAGAATTTGAAAATGTGTGTTTGCACGTGTGTTGAGATCTACACACACACATGCACCATTCTTCTACTGAGCAAAGAGATGCCTCTAAACTGTTTCAATTATGAGTTGTCACAACACAGGTGAGAGGAATAACTGCAGCCTCATCTTTCTGTCATTCTGTCTTTTGAGGAACCAATGTAGTATCAATTTGCACACCACTTGTGTATGAATAAAGGAGAACGAATACATACAACGCATCACATACATTAGAGAGGCTACTTTCCTCCTGTTTCTCCTTCACTTATCATCTCAGTTTTCTCCCTCCCTCATCCTTCCTCTCCTCCGTTTTGTCCTATAAAATGACCTTGAGGCTACACTCATGGGCTTTGTGACAAATGGTCTCACCTGCAGGAACACTCGCACATACATAAGCACCTGAGCCCGAGAACTACAACAAAACACGCACACACTCATATACACACTACTGCGAGTGGTTTTCCTGGCAGAGATTTGCTGAATTGATCGCCGTTCAGACTCTGCAGAGGTCAGATGTGATGAATCAATCACACATGCATCAGCATCTAACAGCAGCTACAGCCGAGGCTCTGCTGCCCTACTTTGATGCAGCGTCAAACTCCGCATCAACATGACTGGGAGGGAATGGCAAGATTTAGCAAGATGGACTGGATGACCCATAGATGTGGGAAGTCTGTGATACCCGGATCGATATTGGCAGCAGACAATTCCAATAAACACAAAAAAACCACTTATAAAACACATTTTATGGACAGGGTCCATCGACCACTGGGCAGCCAAGCCAAGTGCTAAACTATGTGAACTTATGCAAAGTTAATCAACTAAACAAGTTTAATTTCAGTAAGTGAAGATATGTGATGCGCACTAACAAATACAGGAAAACTGCCCCCCCCCACACACACACACACACACACAGTTTCAAGGACAACCTGATCACCAGACACCAATCAATCAGAACTGGAGACAGCTGAGTGTGGAAGACATGCTGCCTTCATTGTGCTCACCTTAACTTGATCCACCCCTTTCTGTCTTTCTATCCTCCCCTGCTTCTAAGTAGCCTAAAGGTGAGGCTGAGGACATGAGTATTGTTAATAAAGTAGCTAAAGCACATACACATACTGTGCATTTGGCTTTGCACATGAGTTATGCGAAGATAAATGTGGAATAATAAGGTGAAGTGAGGAAACGGGAAGATTAAGAATGGAGGAATTTGACAAAATAAAACCAATATCTGTGCAAAAAAAGTCCTTGATGAGTTAGAGAGCCTTTTCCTCATTCTCTACACTGCTCTTTAAAAACACTTCCATTAAATGGCTATGTCAGCATAACAGCACTTCAACACAGCTATAAAACAATTGGCAACCCTAGCATGTCATCATTTAAGATGTGTTTGTCTTGATGCTGGAAATTAAAATACAAATTGGTGACCACAAATAACTAACACATTAATAATAATAATAATAATAATATAAATGAAAAAAAATGTACATTGTAAATTATTTAGTTTGTCTCAGTACAGTGGATCATGGCCAGGTTAGGTCTAAAGCCTGGATAATCTACGTGTGATCATTAGCTTCACCCGCAGAGACTTGACCTGCTGCATCACAGCAGCTCTTCCCGTCTGACCTCACTCTCTCTCCAGCCACAATATGCTCTGCTCTACTGCTCCACTTACACTGCGATCTGCGGCTCAACTCCAATATTACGGGGTTTCTGTTTGTTTTTCTGTAGAAACACAACCCCCCCTACAAGCTGCACGGCATTGTGCGTGCTCAAAATCAATGCATCAGATTCGTATGTATCTAAACATGCGTATAGCAAACCGAGTCAACACCAAGACCCAAATCATACAATCAAAGTACCTGCGACACTTCTTAAAGAGACCGATGCGGGACTTCGAATAATCAAATACAACAAACCCGAAGTGTTTTCAGTTGTGCGACTTACCTTCAGGTTTCTCTGGTGTTGAATCATCCAAGAATACAGGTCATATGCAGTGGAGTTGCGAAACGAAACACAACGCGTGTGTGTCCACTCTCTCTCTATCTCTCTTTCTGACTCGCAGTGCAAGGAGAGAGAGAGAGAGAGAGAGATCTTGCGGACAGCAGGAAGAGGAGGAGGAGCGGTGCTGATGCTGCAGCCGACACCTGGCAGAGCATCCTGCTGCTCCTCTGTCTCTCTGTCTATCTGTCAACACATTTGCGCTCTCTGCTGGATCATGTGAGAAGTAGCCTATTATGAAAAGTCTGTTCCTGGATTTCAGAATAAAAAGCCACCTAAGGTAGCAGCCTGTAGGTTGAAAAGCTTGATTTATTATAATATATATATAGGCATGAAGCAAAAAAAGACAAAAAAGGGAAACAAAGAGTGGACACAAGCTAAAATAATGTGTCTTTACTTTATGAGTAAATGCCTACTATTAAGCCAACATGTTGACATTGGTAACAATTGAAAATAAGTATATTGGGTTTTTATGTACAGTTATAAAGCCACAAAAAGCTTTTAACAACCAAGAAAAAATAGGAAATAAAGTCTTAGAAAGTGATGAAATTATAGTAAAAGATAAAGCAAGCATGTCATCAACATTTGGATTTGAAACATCAATAATAATAATAATAATATTGGGAGGGATGAAACCCTCTTTAATGGTCACACATGCAGAGCATACAGCACACACAGTGACATGTGTTCTCTGCTTTGAACCCATATAGTACCAGGAGTCTAGTACTAGGAGCAGTGGGCAGCTATTGCACAGCCCCATTATGTGACACACGTTATGTAAAAGGAAGCTATAGGTCAGTTGGGGTTTAAAGCCGCATCATAGGAGAAATAAATAAGCTCCTACTTTTTTTTCACATCTGACTTTAACATTAAAACTGAAGTTTGACGTTATGTAAAGGAAGAAAGTAGCCACTGTTTATACACATCCATTTGTATATTTACACCTAACAAGGCACATTTAAGTTGAAACTTAAATCAGAGGCTATGTAATTATGTGCGGAAATAGTTATTTGAAGAAAATAATATGGTAAATGAGATTACAAGTAAGTAAATGAAGACATATTACCAAAACAAATGCTCAATTCAGTATATTTGGGTTCAGAAAAGGTCCTACTATTAAAAGTAAAGACATGGCAGCCCACTATAACCCCACATAAATGCATTCTGCCACATCATGCTAATATGCCATATGTATAGTCTCATCACAGCACTCTTTTGCTATAAAGGCACCAATGGATAAAGTGAGGACAAAGGAAGGTGAAGACAGACCCTGAGGAAACAAGGTTTCAGTTGCACTGACCTTGTGAACACAATATAAGCAAAACAACAGATAGGGCAAAACAGATTATAAACCTCTTCTATTTTACAAATAATTTACTGCAAGAAATATAAACAAAATCAAATATAAACTTGGTGTACGTGTTTCTTCATAGACAGACAGCTAATTTGTAGTAAAGGACCCCCAGAACCCCAATATATTCACCTAAAGGTTCAAACTAAATGTGAAAATGATACAAGTGCACACAGTCTGATAGATGTGATGTCACTTCAGACTACAAGTTGGAAATATAAATAAATTAAATTAAATTGGGGCAACATGGAGTCACATAAAGTGAGTTTACAGTACAATAATTCGAAGCTAGCTGCTCATCACTGTTTGAAGCCAGAAGCTATAAGCTCAAGGGTATGTTAGACACTTAGCAAAACAAACTACAACTGAACTGTTGGAAGTTGAATTGCATTGTGGGCAATGTAGGCATGAGAGAGCCTTGATAAATCTATGGATTAATCGTGTATGTCTATAAAGAGAAAAACATTATTGCTAACACAAAGTTTATGTTGATAAATGTACAAGTGTAGAAAGTACCTGATCAAAGTATTCCTATCAATGTGAAACAGATTTGTGATCTGAAAAGCACAATGAAAATGACCGCTGGGAATAAAAAGACATTCATAAACATCAGAAAAGGCGTGAAATCAGAGAACACTTCCAAATTGGACATTTTAAGAAAAAAAAGTTGCACTGCTTTATTTTTGAAAAGAGAAGTTCAATGTTACAAGCTACAGATGCAAAGTTACACAGCAGCCAGCACTGTGAATACACGCTTTTATCTAATGTCACATTACAAGAACTGACATTCAGCAACTGTCAATGTCTTCACCTGATGCTCAACATGTATCAGGATTCCATTCATTTACAAGGGTACTGAATATCTCAAAGAAGAGAGCATATTCTAACAACTGTCATTATTAATTTGATGGTGTTTAATCAGATAGCAGGTACACGATTTGTAGTCCCATGATCCTGTGAGGGTTTGGATGGAATTACTTGTCTCACAATAAGGAACCGTCCAACAGGATGTGTTGTTGAATGTCTTGTACAGCCTTTTCTGCATCATTATTTGCAGATCCATGGCATATTATTGATGTTGCTTGTTTCTTGCAAATACATATGCCTGTATTTGAGCCATATTGTAGAACCACAGTAGGATGCAAGTAGGGCTGAGCATTAACTCAATAAGATCATTTATCGTCTTTCAAAGGAAGCGTAAAGTCATCAAATAATTTATATTGAAATATTGTGATACACAATGAATCAGTCTAAATTGAAAATAACAGCTCTTACTATAACATTTACAAAGAAGCATACAACAATAGGCCAGAAAACATGCTACATCGTGAAATAAAGAGATATAGATATTTAATGACCTTTATCATGACAGAAGACTTCGGCCATATTGCCCAGCCCCAAACGCCGACCTTTCCCTTTTGCAAGTGAAAGCCTGGGCCCTCAGACGGCATCAATGCAATCCTTCTGACCTAAAATTGGACTTTTGGAAACTGTAAGCTTCATCTTCCTGCTGGATCACTTAAACTGTTTGTGCAGCCAAATGCCAGACCACCCTTTGCTTCTGTTGAACAGGGGTAATAACATCATTGACAAATGTGTTGCAGTGTATTTTGCAAGCTTTCTTTTGTTGTCAGAGATGGCTGGAAGAGCAGCGATTCAACAGTCAGTAACATTTAAAGAGCGCTATCAGGTTTTTGAAAATATAGCATTTGGTACCAAGCTGTATTTAATACTGACTGTGAATTATGTAGATGGTGGAGTAATTATTATATAAGAAAGAAAAACAAAACGTTTATTACTGTTAAACCTTCTGGCACCCATATGAAAGCTGCATCACATCGTCCTCCTGCCAACAATGTAAGCCCGATCCATGAGACACTAAAATGTTCCTCATCCAACATGAGCCCTCCCCCTCAAACAGCCAAGCTATAACCACCAGTTAAAGCTCAAGGCCATGCAAAAAGGGTAACAAGACTATTCAAAAATACCAAATAATACATGTCACATTATGGCTTAAGGAGCGTCAAGGTGGCAGTTGTCTGAATCTTTACCCAGTAGTCTCGGCGAAGGTCACAGGTGTGTGAATTTTAGGTCAATGTTATTTATCATTGCTTTCACAAAAAGGAAGTAATGACAGGGAGTCGTCTAGTCCAAAAGACTCTTATGCAGACAGACTTGCGTTGGGGGAGTTTGAAATCTAAACAGCATGTTAAAATGCTTTCCTACAAATCTCCATCGTCCTCTTCCTCGCCATCAATACCACTGTTCAGGAAGGCCTCTTTTTCATGGGACCTGGCCTGTGGATCATTGTTGCCTTTGAAACCGTTCAACTCGGTGCCTGGAGACAAGCGGGACAATTTTCCCTCAACGCTGTGATGAATGCCGTACGAGAAGTAGATCACGAAACCTACGAATACAAAGCCATGAAGAACAGGTTCAGTACAGTTACAGCTTGCAACTGTGTTCAAATAAAATGACGACATAAGGCTGACTCTTTTTGGCTTGACCTTTTCAAGCTACTAAAGGAAATAAAGTTACGGGTAATCAGTCAGAGTGTATGAGACGGATGATGCTTTATCCAGCCATCTTATCTTCCAAATGATAGTGATATCACAATTATACACTATACAGTTGCAAGAAAAAGTATGTGAACCCTTTGGATTCTCCACACATAGCGTTGTGTGTTCCTTCCAAACAACTCAACTTTGGTTTCATCTGTCCACAGAATATGTTGCCAGTAGTGCTGTGGAACATCCAGGTGCTCTTTTGCAAACTTCAAACGTGCAGCAATGTTTTTTCTGGACAGCAGTGGCTTCCTCCGTGGTGTCCTCCCATGAACTCCATTCTTGTTCAGTGTTTTACGTATCGTAGATTCATCACCAGAGTTGTTAGCATGTGCCAGAGATTTCTTTAAGTCTCTAGCTGACACTCTAGGAATCTTCTTCACCTCATTGAGCATTCTGCGCTGTGCTCTTGCAGTCATCTTTACAGGACGGCCACTCCTAGGGAGCGTAGCAACAGTGCTGACCTTTCTCCATGTATAGACAATTTGTCTTGGACTGATGAACATCAAGGCTTTTAGCGATACCTTTCTAACCCTTTCCAGCTTTATGCAAGTCAACAATTCTTAATCGTAGGTCTTCTGAGAGCTCTTTTGTGCGAGGCATGGTTCACATCTGGCAATGCTTCTTAAGAATAGCAAATTCAAAACTGGTGTGTATTTTTTATAGGGCAGGGCAGCTTTAACAAACACCTCCAATCTCGTCTCATTGATGGACTCCAGGTTGGCTGACTCCTGACTCCAATTAGCTCTTGAAGAAGTCTTTAGCCTAGGGGTTCACTTACTTTTCCCACCCTGCACTGTGAATGTTTACATGGTGTGTTCAATAAAAACATGAAAACATATCATTGTTTGTGTGGTATTAGTTTAAGCAGACTGTGTTTGTCTATTGTTGTGACTTAGATGAAGATCAGAACACATTTTATGACCAACTTATGCAGAAATCCAGGTAATTCCAAAGGGTTCACATACAGTACTTTTTCTTGCCACTGTATATAGGTAGAAAGTGGTGACAGGGCATGACAGTGATTCCCAGGCTGCACTGATGGTGCAGGGATAAACAAAGCACAGATACAAGAGACCAGAAACACTGACCAATCACAGCAGACTGAGTTTTTCTGGGATGGGCTCAAAGAGAACAAATACCAGTACATTTTTACAGACGGTCTGAATTATATTTAGTTTTTTGAAGATTAAAGCATGTAAACATGTTCTGATAGAAACACAAATACGGGTATGCACCTTAAAAATGGGCATAACAAGTCTCCCTAAAGGGGTTCAACATATTTCCTGACACTGTGATATAAATAGAGATTACCCACCTATTGCCATCCAGACAGAAAACCGTATCCAAGTTCCTCTGTCCAGCTGCATCATCAGGTAAACATTCACAAACATGCTGATCACTGGAATGAAGGGTAGCAGAGGGACCTAAAGAGAGAAATGAAACAACCTCTGTTAAGACATTGTAAACAATAAATGTTAAGGCAAAAAATGTCTGTTTTAGATGCACAAAGATTGCGTTTCTGGAATCAAACCTTGAATGAAAGTTTCGTCTTGCTCTCAGGCTGTCTCCAGATGATGAAGGTGAGGACGAGACACACCATGAAGATGACGCTGATGGCTACAATGTTCCACGCAGCAAAGCCTCCCTGCACCGCCAGTATACAGAACGCCAGGATCAATGTTCCTGCAGAAGCACATACATTGTAATAGAGTTTAATATGACACAAGCACTTCATCTAACACTCAGGACTCAGTAAAAATGTATTTTTGAATGAATACACTGAATCTGCGATCACCTACCCATGATAGAGGTACAGATGTTGACAGAGAAGCCCGACAGAGTGGATGGTTCAGTGTTGTCTGGAAACAGGAGGGTCTTGAAGCTGAAACTCTGCTCCATCCCAGGCAGGATGCCCATACTGGGGACACTGATGCGGTCGCTCTGCTCCCCCTCATCATGAGTATTAGCCATTTCATACACCAGCTCAGGCTGATACCTAACACATTCAAAAACAAACAACAAGATGTTTTGTCATCACGACTTTACTAGATAGTTCCAGTTGTAACTTAGAGAAATGGAGCATGTACAGTGCACTGTTTATGAGTTATCAATTATAGTATAATGTCAGCTGCAGTCACATTTAAAGCGTAAATTAACAGAGTATGAAACAGCTTTCAATAGAATGCAGGGCTGGGTTTCAAGCGTTGCTAAAAAAAGATATAAACATTTGTGGAAACAGGAAGCTGGTCATGGAACCAACTCCCAAATTAATCTGATACCCTGAATCGGTGTCCCAGGTTAAACCCTATGTTCCTATGTTCTTATGTCTGTCCCCCCCCCCATCCCCCCCACCCACACTGACCTGAGCACCAGGACACAGGCAGCCACTAATGTGTAGGCCAGCAGCGTCCCTATAGACATCAGGTCCACCAGGTCCTTCAGTTCGAACAAAAACGCCATGATAGCTTCAAAACGAAAGAAAATAAAAAGAGAGGGAAAGAAGGTGGAAAGATTAGATTAGTTTAACCCTAAGAACTCCTAAGAAGACACAATTGATAACACGGCAATATAATATATATATATATCCATAAAAATGTCTGGGGTTTAAATGTCTTGTGTTATTTTCATTTCATTTTAGCTACAGAAGCTAGCAAGCTACTATGCTGAATCCAGACAGTTAACATGGTTATATCCAGGGGTGCACATCACTTTTTTGCCCTGGTTTTCAAAGGAGCACCTGGAGATGTTTCTTGGTGCTCATCCTTCAAATGAAATAAACCGTAACTTTTGAGGGGGTCTTGACTTTATTTGCCAGACACACGACACTGAACACACACACTGAGGTGAACACAGAACACACATGCAGAGGTGAACACAAGACAACATTAGCACGACCAGTAATCCTACAAGCTGTCATCACTACCCTCCTGACTGTTCTCCTCACTGTCTTCCTCTCTGTCAGACATGGTAGCTGATGATGTAGGCCTACTTCTTTCTCTCTGGTTGAGTCTGTGATTAGCTGCTTGCATCCACAAGTCAACAGCTGGGTTTGGGTCAAAAGTCTCTGTTGTCATCTTAGACAAGTGGATGTAATCAAATAAGTATGTGAACATAACAAATAACCTATAGCCAATAACAAATTAATGTAACTTATTTTATTTGTTTTGTTCATTCATATCTTATTTTACCTTAACATTTTTTTATTTATGCATTTTTTGTATCTCTCCAGTTTTAAAGGATATTTTTGGTTACTGTCCTATAGTATATACATTGGAATGATTTAAAACCTGTTTATCCCAATAATTACAAAGGAGTGCCTTGGAAATATGTGTTTACATAAATTGTGACCAAACCGTTTGAATTTAGACTAAAGTGGACTATCTAAACACTCAGAGTCCTTTACCTCACTGAGCTGTAGTTAACTTATCAGCCTCTCAGTCTGACTGGAGAGGACTCTCCCTCCACATTATTGTAGAAACATCTTCTTCTTATCTCCGTTAGAGCAGCTAGCACGGCACCAGATTATAATAACAACAGCGCTGGTACCACCCTCCCTCTCTCCCTTGCTCACTCGCATTTTGTCTGTGAGCTGCGGGCGCCAGATAAGCCAACATCCCCCATTTTCATCACTTACAGCGCCCATCGTACAGGGCAAATGAAAGGTGGAACCGGGGTGAAAAGGGTGTTACATTTACTTAATTGTGAATATTGTTACATCAAGGCCGAAAATTAGGATGAGCCCCAACCGTCAAAATGTTTTTTTCCCTCCCAGAACTGCCAGCGCAGCCCCTCCCCAGATCTGGCGCCCAAGGCGAACATCTAGCCAGAGCTACGGGCCGGCTCTGAGTTCATATCATGGTTCATATGCAACTCGCAAATATCTTTCTTTCTCTCTCTCTCTCTTCTCTCTCTCTCTCCTCTATTTTCTATTTTATTTTCTCCCTTCTCTCTCTCTCCCTCTCTCAATGTCGGTACGCAAATGCGCTTTGTTTCAAATGACCCGGTGCTCTTTTTTTGGCGGAGGTGCGCATGCGCACCTGCGCACCAGTTATGTGCAGCCCTGGTTATATCTGCAGAACATTAGCATGTCAGCATTGGTGTTTAACTCCGCTGTGTAGAGCAACCTTACAACGATGTAGGTGTACAGCGTAAAGGTCACAAAGGCAGATAATAGTGAGAACATTCCCCTGTAACCCATGACAAATAGATGTCCATCTTACCAGACATGACCCCGGCGGCCATAGTGGCGGTTACGGGGGATTTCCTCTTGCTGATACGGGCCAGGAAGGAGAAGAGCAGGCCATCCCGAGCCATGGCAAAGATGATGCGGGGTAGTGGGAACATGGAACCCAACAGACTGGGGAGGAAAACATCAGATTGGGATGACAGTTGTAGGTGTGGAACAGAGGAACAAGGAGAAAGGAAACATTGCTAGAGGTCTGAAGAGGACAAGGGCGAAGAATTAGCACAAGGAAAAATACGATTGGTGAGAAAAGAGTTGCAGATTAGGAGTGGAGAACGTGCATAGGGAGAGTAACATGAGCATGATGTTGGTCAAAGGATATTCTAATATCAGCATGCAAAAAAATGTCAGCTGATATAAAAATATTGTGATCCACATGTGGTCACTCTCCATTTGTCTCATTAATCTGTGGTTACTTCCGCAAGCAGTTTAGTTTGCAGTTTACATATCTTAACCACCAAATACAAGTGGTAAAAAAAAAAAAATAACAATAAATAACCAGGACAGCATCAACCAATTACAGAGAGACCTGACCATGACAGTTAGTGATGTTCTTTTTATGCTGGAGCTCTGTTTTTGGCAAGTTTGTTCAAAACACAGTTTAAATAAACTCTGCAATCAGAAGGCCAGAGTATTTTTAACCAAGCGGAGCTCAGCCATGTAGCATGAAAACAACTTAATTTAAAATTAATGCTGTTTTAAAACATGCGTGTTAGTGTCTCACCTGCCCCTACGCCAGAGGTGAGGGTTGCAGTTAGCAGGGTTTTGGTGCGGGGGCTGATCTCGGCCATGAACTTGAAAAGCAGCCCATCGTCGGCCATAGCCCAGATCACACAGCCCATAAGGAACATAGCACCAAGCGAGCTACCAGGGGGAAGACCAGGATATAAAGTATCCACACTTACACCAACCAGATGACCGTGAAACACACATGAAGAGACACCAGCTCACAGACACCAGTAACAACATACAGTATATTTACGTAACATGATATACTGTAGATTATGCTTCAAATATGAATGAAAATAAAAGATGCATACAGGAAAATGATTAACATCAAAGCACACGTCTAAATAAACCTTAGAAATAGTATGTACACATGTAGAATCTTAAGATAAAAAAAGTAGCTACTGTATGTTCCTGAGCACCACCATTAAAACAACATTAAAAACTGATATTAAAAAAACGATCCTTGTGGTGGCCTTTGACATGAGTAGCATAATCACATACTGAGTGTGCAATGTATATTCTTAGCAGTGTTCTTATTTTTAGTCAAGGGATCACATTTCTTCTGAAGTTAAATATAAATTCTCACACACAGAGAGAACTAGATAATATGCTGCTTACCTAGTAGACAGAGCACAAAGAGAGCCTACAGCCACAGCGTATTTGGCTCCTCCCCAGCCCACATATTTAAAAGCCACGGGCAGAGGGCTTTTGCCGTCCAGCAGGTAGTACGGCATCATGAGAGTGAGGGCCGCAGAAACACCAAAGTACGCCACAAAGCAGATGAGCAGGGAGGACACGATGCCGATAGGGATCGCTCTCTGGGGGTTCTTCACCTCTTCCCCTGAGGGCATAGACGAGCAAAAGGCACAGTTAAACAGGGAACAAGTAGTATAATACGTCTTTATTAATACTACTAATACTTCTTTATTATTTCATAGTGCTAGGCATGGATTGATATTAAATGGCCAAATTAAAATAATAATATTATCCTGGTAATCATTACGTATAGTTACAACCCTACAACACATACTGTTGTGACTTAATTATCTTGCGTAACAATACTATATTTTGTATTGCACCACAGATAGAACACATGTGACTTTTAGAGAGCATCATTTTGGGTGGAAAGTAATCATTAACAATAAGGTCCCAATGTATAAATAAAGGAATAAATAAATAAATAAGCGAGTCATACGCCTGTATTTGTAAAAGCTCGCTCTATGTTACACTTTTTATCAAAATTAGTAGGAAAGACAGCTTTTCCAAGTCCCTTGTGTTAGGATATTCACAACTATGTCAATAAATAAAATTCCCTACGATCTACTTATTTTTAGTGTTTTTTCCAAGACACAAATCTGCATGATCAACTGCTCAATAACATTGGGCGTTGCTACAAATGACTGTCAGCAACCGAGGATGCAGGAATACTAACTGCATACATTTGGGTGACTTTACAATTTTTCTAAAACGGTAACTTTTGACACTTTAATGAAAGGTTTGAGCAACTTGAAAACACCTTACACTCTTTTATGGGGATATCGGCAGAAATGAGTTAATGTGGAAACTGAACAAGGAGCTTATTTTTCCGTGCACCCACAAGACTGAAACTATTCCACTGCAGGTGATTATGCAACAGACGAACACTCAAGTCTTGTTCTGCAGTGAAATCACACGTGATGATGGAGTGTGTCTGTCACTGTCTGGATCTTCTCCTACAACAGTGACCGTGACAAGTGACAGCTGCTGATCGCCCCAGATTATTGGAAGGTCCGGGGTCATATGCATAACAGTGGTGACAGTTGTATGGATGCACGCCTATGAGTGTGTGTGTGTGTGTGTGTGTGTGTGTGTGTGTGTGTGTGTGTGTGTGTGTGTGTGTGTGTGTGTGTGTGTGTGTGCGTGCGTGCGTGCGTGCGTGTGTGTGTAGGGGGAGGGGATGATGGCTACATGCCAACTTAACTCTGTGTAGCCAGAGTATTCACACACATACACACACATGATAAATTGGTTTAGCAATCCCTGTGAGTGTGTGTGACAGACATGCCCCAAGGCAAGTCAAGCACCCATTCAGGGTTAATGTCACGTTAACCAATAAGAATCTAGGAACCAGAGGGGTGTGAAAAGCCGGGGGGCCAGAAAGCAGGCAAACTGGAAGAATCTCTCTTTTTCACTTTTTCAACTCAGGGGCCTTGAATTGATTTAACAGAACTAAACTACAAGCGTGAACACATATACCCATTCACAGGTGTAGATCTGCACAGCGTTGGAAAAAATCATAGGGCACATCTTCTTCCATCCCAAAGCCCATATCATTATGTGCGCTCTAACTTGCGTCACAGTGCTTTTAAATCCACCGAGAGCAAAATTGGGCCAGAAGCACTAAACTGCATCTTTTCACTCTGCCCTGCATCTCTTATGTAACACTCGAGGATGTTTAGACAAGCTTAAGATGGAAAGGGTCCCAACTCCATATTTAGTTATATCACCCCCCTTTAACTAAAGCAAACCCATGAGGCAGGATAAAGGAATACGAGAAGTGGAACAAGAAAATAAAAGGGCTGACTGAGTGAGTGTTTTACTGACCTGTTGTAGCAATGCAGTCGAAACCCACAAAGGCATAGAAGCAAGTCGCAGCTCCGGAGAGGACGCCTGAGAAACCGAACGGCATGAAGCCGCCTTTTCCCAAACTCTCTCTGGTTGGAAAAATTTCTGTCACACTGAAAATAAAGGAAAGTCATGATTAAAAGCAGAAAACATAACCTGTATTTGAGGATGAATC
The DNA here is from genome assembly GCF_902827175.1 of Gymnodraco acuticeps. Taxonomy (NCBI): domain Eukaryota; kingdom Metazoa; phylum Chordata; class Actinopteri; order Perciformes; family Bathydraconidae; genus Gymnodraco; species Gymnodraco acuticeps. The sequence goes on along the minus strand of NW_022989890.1, from coordinate 2,987,628 downwards.
AGGATATGTGGATATGACCATGTTATTACTTGAGACTGGAGTCACTGGTATAATTGCGGTTTAGGATCTCTTCAGGGTCCAGCTGCCAGTTCTTCATAGAACCTTTGACTAGGCCAGAGATCACCATGAACATTAAGACAAGGACGTTTATACAGGTAAAAACCTTGTTCACAATCGCTGACTCTTTGACCCCAAATGCCAGCAGACCTGAGAAATGAAGAAGACATGGAAAGGAAACACAAAAAGACAACTTGATTGATGAAGAGAATATACTTGTTGGACAAGTGTTGTACTTAAGTTTGGCAATAGAGTATCTGCAGTGAATATCTGCCACTGAAGCAATGTTGCGAAGTAAAACATTCAAGATTTAAACACTGCGTTCAGGCAAAGATTAAATATTGTCAATGTGAAATTAAAGTGAAAACACAAGACAAGGAGAGGGGCAGAACAACCAACCTGTGAGGATGAATATGATGAGAACAGCAAACATGTCAGGGTACTCTGCTAATATACCCGGTGCATGCATGGGCATGTTCTCTCTGTAGAACTCCTCTATGCGCTTCCCAACCAACTCGTCGAAGGTAGCGCTCCATGCTCGGGCCACACTGGAAGTCCCTGACATAGAGAAACAATCTGTGATATCTGAGACTTTTTCAGGTGAACAAACAACAAGGATTTGTTGTGCTGTTTACCAATGATATAGGAGAGGATGAGGTTCCATCCAGTGATGAAGGCCCATAGTTCCCCTACAGTCACATAGGAGTAAAGATAAGCTGAACCAGTCTTGGGAACACGGGCTCCAAACTCAGCGTAGCACAGACCGGCTAACACTGAAGCTAACGCTGCTATCAGGAAAGACAGCACAATCGCAGGACCTATGGGGAGAACAATAATGCATATGATTAGAACCTTTAAGATGCACATGACATATGTGTTGTTTGCAGTAATGTCAACGCACCTGAATTCTCTCTTGCAACAGCCCCGGCTAGCACGTAGACGCCAGCGCCGAGCGTGCTGCCCACCCCGAGGGCCACCAGGTCGAAAGTGTTGAGGCATCGGGACAGATGGGAGTCCTCAGCGTTACAGTCCACCACCTTCACCCTCAGCAACTGCTTCCCGAAACCCAGGAGCTTCTCCAACGCCATGGATCTCAGTGCGGCCTCAGGGAGGGGAGGGGAGGACGTGAAGGTCAACCAGGATACAGGGGTCACAGGGGGCAGAGGGAGAAGTCACACACACACCCTAGTGGGAGGCAGAGGAGGGAGACAAGATGAGGGACAGTGATTTAAAGTACCTCTTAACGTTAGGTTGACCCGTGTTCTTTAAATAAGCGCAGGACTTTATTTTCAGTCTTTCAATAAACACAAGTCACACAGTGGTGAAGTGTTGCCCTTGAGGGGAATGTGTGTGTTGGGCTTGAGTTGACAAACTTGTAAGTGGAACACTCTTTTCCTGGATTGTTACATAATGTAACAGAAATCCACAATGTTTGAGTGCTAGCCAAAAACACAGAGGCCTATTGGGATAATCCATCTTATTGCTGGATGCGTTGCTGACATGTGTTACGTAACGCCACTCACAGGAGACCAGACAAAGCCCTCGAACAGATTGTTCTACACAAAGAGAATCAGGACTCACAGCACAAAAAACACTGTCTTGAAAAATGCCTTGGAGAATCGTCCCATTGCATCGCTCCAACAAATCGCAGAAGAAAATAAACCTATCAAGACTCTCTGTATTTACCTCTGCTTCGGGTCATACAGCACATACAAGCAGGACATCTCTCTATTGAGCAGTCAACACAGTTTGAAGCTATGTCTACCCTATTGAGGGGGAAAGAAAACTGTCAGACTCCTTTTCTAAAAAAGTAAAGTCTATCCATCAAGTCATGCACATTCCACAGCTTTGAGCTCTGATACTGAGTGGTAATAATTGATATCATGGAGGGAAACAAATATGGAGGGCAGAGGGAAGTAAGAGGGGAGGGGGTATAAACAATGTCCTCGTGCTATGCTAGTGAAGTTGTGGAGGTTTGGCAGAAGTCCAGTGGTATTTCCCAGAGAAGAGAGCTCAGGGAATTCAGTGGGTGACATGCAGCAGATTAACATTACCGCAGTTCGAGATAATGGCAGCCCTCCACATGAGGACACAAATCCAGAAAGGTCATGTGATGTGGACAGTGCAACAGTTATGTCACACATCATGGAAACTTCCACATAAGGGTAAGCTATGGTGACAACCTTGTTCCCTTTTCTTTCTTTGCAGAAAACATCAAGCCTCAGATACAACTTTCCAACCTGGCCTATTAGATCACATATAGGAAATGTATATTTGGAGTTTTATTAAATGCCCAATACTAAATGAACTTTTGCAGGGGTATATGTTTACTGTGTTAGTTTTCCTAGAAACCCTATAAAACTGTCAAACACCTAAAACACAACACCTACCCAGCTTTTGTTTACAATACAGTATATAGCATATGCATGGCATGCAACCTTACCTATAACAGTTTACTAAAAAAGATGAAATACAAAATAGTTTGAACTTGAATGTAGTCTTGATTGATCCACAAAATAAAATAGAGCCCTCTACATAAAAACAGAAGCACAGAGACCCCAAAGTAGTGCCACTGCTACTGAAACAATAGTTTTCTTGTTGCACCACATTTTACACCGTAATAAAAACCCAAAAATAATTTAAAAACGGAAGTTATTAAAAACAGCTTCTCCCATTTACAGCATAACATTGTGTTCACAGTATCAATGGATGATAAACAACGTAGCTTGTCAGAAATAAAGCGCGCTGGATGTTTTTTTGCGATGGTGTGGAAAGAATTACACAAATATATATCAGAGTTGTTAGTGCATTTTTTTCTGTTTGGTTACACACAGTATATGGTTTATATTAAATAAGGAGCCACTTTTCACGACTACAGGAGAAAATAAAATATCCCAATATTGTTTTCTTTCAGAACTAAATCATGTTCTTGTGATGATATGTTAAGCCTGTCTATTGATGGTTTCACAAAATACTTACACAATGAGATTTTTGATAGATGATCATGAGTAATAACTAATTAGGTAAAGGCAAACGATAGAATAGCTCGAACTTTGGTAAGTTCTGAAAACAACATATTTGTTTGTAATGTAGCCTTTAAACCACACAAATACAGAACTAAGGCCATAATACTGAATGGATTAAGAGGGCTCCTTTGCAACAATATTGTAAAACCAGGGAAGGTCGTTAAGAAAAGCTTAAAATAAAAACACAATTCAATGACCAGGGTAAATAAAGCACTATTTAGTTGCAACTAAATAAAGCACTTACAGGAACAAGCACACACATGCACACAATCTGAATATTGCATACAACCCCATGTGTTTGAGGCAAAGTTAAAATGCCAATGCAGCAGATCAATGTCAAAATGACAATAACCTCTTCCTGCATGGCGGAAATCAGAAAATACATGCAGTACTCACTCAAAACCACCTACAGATACGCTTGACCTGTTGATCTGAGTGGAAAGTTTGAAATAATGATGACAGATAGAAGGACTAAAGGATGCATTTGTTAACTCATCTTCATGCGGCAGTAAAGACTGCAGAGCGTCTGGCGGCAGCCGTTCTGAAATAGAAGCTGGAGGAATCACATGGCTTGGCTATTCCAAGCAACACATGCACGCACATTCAAACTTTAGTATGGAGAGCTGATCGTGAAAACCTTACTGAAAACGTTTTTACAGTAATGATATTGGATTCCTTCAAAATCTTATATAACCAGAGTTGCAGCCTTGTACATGGTCTCAGAAACACATTTTAAAACGTTTTTTCTGTTACAGAAATACCACAGAGCAAGCCTTAACACTTAGCTACATCCAGACAAGCCTGGTCATCCTGACATGCATCAATGTCACTCACACTCCTGCATCAAAGTACATGCAGGGGAGTGTACAGGGGTGTGATCTTCGAGAACCAATCAAAATAAACCATGAACATGTCACTGTTTGACATTAAGAAAGGCAGGGACTCTTTTTTTGTATTACTTTACCTTCAACATAACTATATTTAGGCCAGTCATTTTGTTAAGTGCATCTCTTAAAAGCATCACCATTTTGTCCGCTGTGTTGGTGGATTGTTTTACTGTTTTGGGGTCATTCAGCTCAGCTATAAGCAGCTGCTCACATGCATGCACTCACAATAGGTGTCCAGCTAACTGAGGGAATTGCTTCCTGACTTGGGTTCACTGAGGAGAAAGAACGGCATGCAACCGTTGAGTGTTGAATGATGCTTGTTGACATTTCCAATGTATGTTTCCATCCCATGCATCGTAAAGGCACTCCTTCCTCCTAATTACCCAGCAAACATGCACAGATTTTACCTTTAGGTCTGCAGTGGCACATGTAAACAAAGTGATATATTGCTGCTAGACTGACCCAGGGCCGTCCCTGGCCAACTTGGGGCCCCAAGCGACATTGTGAGATGAGCCCCCCCCCCCCACCAACAGGAGTGAAATTTTAGAAACAAAGTACTTTGCCAATATAATTCCTGTTTATTATTATTATCAACACAGTTACTTTTTTATACAGTGAGGTACATGGTAAATGTGCATGTATGTCGTTCAGTATGCGTTTACAGGTGAATACGTCTGCATTTCCTGCCAAATACTAGCCTCAAAAAGATTAAAGTATAATTAATGCAAATAAACTACTTCTACTAATAATCATAATCAATTCAATAATATAAATACTATATTATTTTAGTATAATATAGTTGTAATATAGTGGGGTGCGCGGAGAACTGCGCTGAGAACTGCGCACAAGCCGAGCTCATAAGCCGAGGCCCCCTGCGCGATGTGAGGCCCCATGCAGCCTGCATGATCGGCCTGTAGGGAGGGACGGCCCTGGACTGACCACATGACTTACTGGGTCACCTTGAACTTTTAGTGCGTTTGGATTTCAAAATGCCTGTCAGTGAGTGTGTCAGGATAAAGCAAAGTCATAGGCAGCCAAGTCTTGACCCTAAAAAAAGAAGGATTTATTGTCCAACATCTAAAAACGTGTGTTGAGGGACAATGACAAAGTAATCTCCACTGTCTGAAAACACAACAATCCTACTCTCATCCTCTTCTCTCAGACTGACCAGAAAGAAATAAAATCACATATGCTTTAGCTCCATTCAGCTTGTGTACAAAGATATTCTGACAATGATGCTAAAATAAACAAAGCCCTTTACTTAAGCAAACCACTCTGGACCTATAAGCGTATACAAAGAAAACAACATTTAATTATATAACCAGGGGTGCACATAACTTTTTTGCCCTGGTTCTCAAAGGAGCACCTGGAGATGTTGCTTGGTGCTCATCCTTAAAATGAAATAAACTGTAACTTTTGAGGGGGGCTTGACTTTATTTGCCAGACACACGGCACTGAACACAAATGCAGAGGTGAACACAGAACACACATGCAGAGGTGAACACAAGACAACATTAGCACGACCAGTAATCCTACAAGCTGTCATCACTACCCTCCTGACTGTTCTCCTCACTGTCTTCCTCTCTGTCAGACATGGTAGCTGATGATGTAGGCCTACTACTTTCTCTCTGGTTGAGTCTGCGATTAGCTGCTTGCATCCACAAGTCAACAGCTGGTTTTGGGTCGAAAGTCTCTGTTGTGATCTTAGACAAGTGGATGTAATCAAATAAGTATGTGAACATAACCAATAACCTACCATAGCCAATAACAAATTAATGTAACTTATTTTATTTGTGTTGTTCATTCATATCTTATTTTACCTTAACATTTATTTATTTATGCATTTTTTTGTATCTCTCCAGTTTTAAAGGATATTTTTGGTTACTGTCCTATAGTATATACATTGGAATGATTTCAAACCTGTTTATCCCAATAATTATAAAGGAGTGCCTTGGAAATATGTGTTTACATAAATTGTGACCAAACCGTTTGAACTTAGACTAAAGTGAACTATCTAAACACTCAGAGTCCTTTACCTCACTGAGCTGTAGTATCAGCCTCTCAGTCTGACTGGAGGGGACTCTCCCTCTACATCATTGTAGAAACATCTTCTTCTTATATCCGTTAGAGCAGCTAGCACGGCACCAGATTCTAATAACAACAGCGCTGGTACCGGTGCACCCTCCCTCTCTCCCTCGCATTTTGGCTGTGAGCTCAGAGCTGCGGGTGCCAGATAAGCCAACATCCCCCATTTTCATCACTTACACAGGGCAAATGAAACGTGTAACCGGGGTGAAAAGGGTGTTACATGTACTAAATTATGAATGTTGTTACATCAAGACCAAAAATTAGGATGAGCCCCAACGGTCAAAAATGTTTTTTTCCCTCCCAGAACTGCCAGCGCAGCACCTCCACAGATCTGGCGCCCTTGGCGAACATCTAGCCAGCGCTACGGGCCGGACCTGAGTTCATATCATGGTTATGCAACTCGCAAATATCTTTCTCTCTCTCTCTCTCTCTCTTATCTCTCTCTCTCATCTATCCTCTATTTTCCCTTCTCTCTCTCCCTCTCTCAATGTTGGTACGCAAATGCGCTTTGTTTCAAATGACCCGGTGCTCTTTTTTTGGCGGAGGTGCGCATGCGCACCTGCACACCAGTTATGTGCAGCCCTGTATATAACTGTTTAACACTCGATTTTCCTTGTTGATTATTTGCTGATAATTTGGGCTGTCTAATGTTCAGAGGTAATTGAAAAATTGAGAATAATTAATGTATCAAGGATTTAGCCTACAATGCATAAACATATCCCATTGTTGTTGCAGTAAACTAGCAATAGCAATACCACAAATACAATTTTGTAATTTAACATTCCATATATTTTGTGTACATTTGTTTTGAGCTATTGTGAATATAGTAATAAGCACAAAGTGACAATGTAAGTTTGTCCAATAAAAAGCGTTACACGTTAAGAATTGAAATCTGTTTCTATTCCAGCAACAAATCATTTCCCAAGCATGAATGTGTATTAAAGGGGACCCATCAAGCAAAATGTACTTTGTGATGTCTTTTATACATAAATATGTGTCCCCGGTGTGTGGGGGAACTCACGCAGCGTCAGGAAAAAACAACCCTCTCTCTTTTCCTCCGTACCCAAATCTCTAAAAACGGGGGTACAATGGAGCTGATCCAGATTTGCGTCCGATATGACGTAATATCTGAAATGTGGACCCACGGCACTATCAGAAAGTTGCTATCAGAAACAATGCCCGACTGTTTTGGACGTAATATGGTCGATGTTTACATTAGCATCGCTAACACTCAGAGCTAACCTGTACTGGAGAGCATGTGTGTGGAGAAGCAGGAAATAAAAAGGAACTCACCTTGTGGTATAACCGGCAAGAGAGAAAGCCTTTGAGCTCCATACTGTTTCAGAAATAATCCTTGATAATCCATGATATGGCGTTTCATCACGGCAGTATTTAGTTTAGACAGTAGCTGCCGGGTCCCGCATGAGTTCAGCCCCCTTCTTTTTTTTAATCTATTTTTCTTCTTCTTTTTTTTTAAAGCTTTATACCCAAAATCAGCACTTTTGAAACAGGAAGTGAAATAGAGGGATATGAGGCATGGCTAGAATGGTGATCTGTTTGGTATTTTGAGCAAAACACTTCATAGACATGTTTTTTATATATTTGCATATATCTGAGACCTGAGTCATTCTACAGAAAAGGTGGAATCTGGGTGATACAAATCTGCTGAAATATATTCCTTCTAAACACATCTAAAACCTATTGAATAGCAATAACTAACTCTTCACTTGATGAATCCACAACAAGTAGAGCTTAAAGTATTTTTATTATTTGTATACATTATACAAAGCTTATTTGTATAGGAACGTCACTGGTGTTACGTGTTACCAGGAAGAAGAGTAACACCAGTGACAATTTGGAGAAAACACTACCATTTTCACAAAATGGCTGCAATGTGTCAGACCAAATATGGCTTCAGTCAATATTTAACTCTTCAATACAATACATTTTCCCGTTCAAATGTTCACCCCTAGTTCATTCAATGTTCATGCAATGAGTAACACTAATGACAGACTTGAAAGACGCACGTAAAATTTGAAGATAAAATGACACCTTTAACAAACAAAGTAAGAAGTATCTGACTTTCCTTATGTCTTTGTCCACTGCACTGCCTCAAATGATCTCTTGTTACAGGAGGCACTTCAGAGACAGTACATTACTTCAAAATAAAAGCGTTTTGTGTGTAACACCAATGACGTAATTTTGGGTGACTAACATTTATTGGATATTATTAATAATAATTTGCGTTTTTTGTTACCATTTCAGTGTTATATTTAATGTATGTAATGTTATGTAAATATGAATGAGATTTATTTATTGAAAAAAATATATTTTAAATGAAAACTATAGGCTCCACTTCCATGTATGATCAAAGTGACAAGGCAGTTCCTTGAACTTGGCATTTTAAATACATAGCAATTTATGTATAAAACTATTTTTTTAATTTTTAAATGTAGTACCATTGCAAAGGCAATCTCTATTTATTCAACATAATGAATGTGAGTATTAGGTCAACGTCATGTATTTTGGTGTCTGCAAAAGTAAGTGACAGCACTTCCACCTTTTCTGTAGAATGACCCACCTATGCTATTGCCTAAAAATAGCATGATAGGTGACCTTTAATATTACCCAACATCGTATTAAGCCCCTGATCCATGTGTTGTATACACTGGAATCTATTTACTGCAGCTAGTTGTTCACATGTGACACACAGCTCTAGTAAGTCAATGTCAAAAACATCACCTGCAACTTTTTCATGTGACAGTATAAACAAAAAGCAAAACACTGTTCTGAGAAAAGTATGCTGGTTTTACTAATTTTACAGCAAAAAGGAAATATGAAGCCCCAGCATCTCCTGAACCTGGAAAGCATCCACACCAACACCCACCCTTCACTGATCTGTATAGGACACACACACACACACACACACACACACACACACACACACACACACACACACACACACACACACACACACACACACACACACACACACACACACACACACACACACACCACACACACACACACACACACACACACACACACACACACACACACACACACACACACACACACACACACACACACACACACACACACACACACACACACACACACACACACACACACACACACACACACACACACACACACACACACACACACACACACACACACACACACACACACACACACACACACACACACACACACACACACACACACACACACACACACACACACACACACACACACACACACTTCAGTGCAGCAACCTGCACGCTAGTGACCCACTTTCAGAACAGCTAAAGTTAGACCAACTATTGGTCTTGCCACGTATCGAAAAGGTCAAATCTAGCTACCGAGTCATTCTTAAAATACAGAGAAACTTAAGATATAAAGTCAGTTGCAAATTGATTAGTTAATTATCTCTCCCTATCAGACGTTTTAAATGATTGTGCTTTAACTGAATACTATCAATGTGCTTAACCTGTATTTAAATCAGTCTGTTTTAGTCATACCTCCATCAAACTATCAGTCAGTTGAACACTATACAAACTTTATAACACTTATGATTTACACTGCTCTTGCATAGGCTACTTTACCGTCTATAATATATTTAATTGTTCTACTTGTGTGTTCTGACTGGGTACAGACAGTGAATCAATCATTTAAACCTGAAGCTTTCATTTCAATTAAAAAAAGTTTAACATTTGAAGCCACTGCGTCCTTTCTTTCTCTTTATGTTGCTTTCCCTTTTCTGAGTGACTAAATTGTCCACAACTTCTGTTTTGCAGCTCTGGATGTCAATGTGTGGCCACTTGTTGCCTTCACTCCAGACTACATTCACCACCATCCCCCCACACCCTGGTGTAAACCTCTCATGGCTGGTTTCAGAACAGTTTTTGAGTCCCGTACAGTATCACTACTCCAAATCCCACAGCTACTACCTCACTCATGCATCCCCAGCCCTTCTCAGACTGCCTTCACTAAAGCCCCTCACATAGCCCTATCACACCCCAGGGATAATTTCTCTCGTATTACATCCATGGTTACAGAACATTGACTTGGAGTTCCCTCTAAATGTACAAACTTGACTTAAGTCTGGTTGATTCTACAAAGGCGGGCACGGAGTTGCATGACACAAACAAATACAACTCAGCTGTAGCATTTCTCCAGCTTGCCAAGCCATATTCACATGCTGCGGGAAACAGTAGCACTCACTGTGAAGCGTAAAATGGGGTCTGAGCGAAACGAGCATGTGGTTTAGAGCATGGTCGTGTTTTTACGCACAACTCAACTTTACGCACGATAACGTTTGTGCATCCCCTGGAAACCATCAAACCAGGGGCACAGATTCTAGAAAGTAATTCATTACGAACTGTTAAACATTTGCATGAAGCTATGTAGCATAATGCAACGTTGTAAGAGGAGCTCTTTACCTTGAGGACCCTGCGCGAGCGCATGAAGCAGTGATCCAAGACAGTGACCGCTTTAAAGTATAAATATTGGAACTTGAAGAAAGCAAAGCAGCGTCCACACAGTAGGTCCGCAGAGTCCCGTCTCTATACAGGTGGTGGAGGAATTTAAAGGTTTCGGGTTGCTGTGTTACGCGTTCAGATGGAGGAGGGGATCCAGAGGCAAAACAAGCAGCCCCGCCCGCTCATTACCATTACAGTTGTGCAATAGCCATTACCCTCTATCTGTATTAGTGACCATGATGACACATGGGCAACTGCCTGACAATCAGCATCAAATTCATGATCATTTCACACGGATTAAATGGCTAAGAGTTAGGTCGATGTGACAGGCAATCAGCCATTTTGGAGAAGATCAACAACGAATGCAGACAGCTCATCCATTAAAACTTACAAAAGTAAACTTGGCATCATGAAATAAGTTCAAATAGAGGTACCTTTCAGTCTATAGAAGAGTTATCAAACTTAAGGAAACATTGGAAATAATGTCACAGTTTTAAAATGATTGCAAGGAGACACAAGTCATTTCAATGGGTAGTTTATTCACAGGCAAATAAAATGCTAAAACAAAATTCTTACAAATCTGAATACAAACTTCTCAGCTGTGTGGGGGGGGGGGGGGTCATTGGGGCAGTCTGTAGGTGACACAGGGGACCTGTAGGGTGAAGTGGAGGTCCAAAAACAACCAAACCTACTGTCCTTCAGAGTACTGGAAGGCAAGCTGATTGTCCATCTCAATTAGTTTTGGGGTTAACTTATGGCCAATTAGAAAGTTATTATGTCGCACATGGAAAACTAGTAGGGGAAATAAAGGGGCAGCTTCTACAGCTAACCGAGGAGAATATGGTGTCAATTTAGACGAACAAATGCCAGCAAATTGTTTCAACAATTGTTTACTCCGAATAAATAATGCATTTAAAATATTGTCACCAGTATAACCAAGCAGTGTTGTTTCGCTGACAATAAACGGCCTCATTTTAGCATCAGTCATATGTTGAGCATCATTCATATGTTGAGCATATGAGCAAACATTTCTATACATTATTCACAATATTTACACCAAACATTTGCACCTTCTGTTTTTCAGACAAGGTAGCACCGGTCAAGTTGTATATCAAATTCCTTTCATTTTTCAAAGAATCCAACTTTAGTCGTCCAAGTGTTCAAATGTGTTCGTCCACCTCAAGATCAAGAAAAGTTGATTTTGCCGGGTCCTCCTCTACGACTTTGCTTCCAAAAGTGGCTTGATGTCTTTAATGCCATGCTCAGCTGCCACGGTGATGATGTGGTCCAGAGCATTCATCTGGCCCAACATCTTCACAACCTCTTTGATCAGGTCCCTGTAGGCAGAAGAACTTGTATTACAAGCAGTACGGACAAAACTCCCCTGGCAGTGCATTCTTCCATTGTATGCCTTTCAAAGAACCTTCCATGACATGCCAGCAGATGGAGCAATTACTGAATTCAAATGTCCAAAGTCAGACAGATAAACTGTGTATGCAGAGCCTCTTACTTGGCAGAGCGCCGTTCCAAATCAGACCCGCCCAAACTGCCGCGGTGAAACGAGCTGGCCAGGTGGGTGAGGTAGCGACAAAACGGCTCCAACTGAGGCAACGTCTTCTGGCCCTTCAGTCCAGAGAACCACTGCACGGGCAAACACTCCACCACCTGGAACACAACAAAGGACGAGGAGGATGTAAACACCGGCTCTGCATCACCTGCTCCTCCACTGCAGGTGTGTTTGGGAAACGAAGACGGCTAACAGTAAACACAGGAAGGCAGACAGCAGCCATCGTATTGATGTGGGCTGAGAGGCTTCTGTTATACAATATATACACACACTGTTTCTACTACTCAGGTGGCTAAATCTCATCCACTCTCCCAACCTTTGAGGGAATGAGAACTAGGGGCCGATATTCCGCATTTGACCGGTTATCGGTCTTTTTTTTAAATCAAATTGCCGATAAAACTTTGGCTCTGATGCGGCCGTTTCTCTGGCTGCAGTCACCACTCTGTGTACACGAGCAATGTCCCGCCCACAGCGCTATCTGATAGGCTATTACTGAAGATTTTCCGGGCGGGAGCCAGCCAGAGAGGCGGGACCTTCTCAGATTACAGGCAGGTGCGAAAGAACACAGACACAGACTGAAGCAAGCAGCAGCGCTGAGCGGCAGAGCCATACCTGTGTTAAACCGAAGTTCAATAAACATCCCTATCCCCTATGCTGAAGTTGCAAAAACACCACGATCTTATGATCCAATTCTATCAGTTTCCCAGATCAGTTTTGCGGAGGGGGGGGGGGGGGGGGCTGCGAGTGGAGCCTCGCAGTTTTTCAGGTTGATATGTGAAGCTCATTAGCTAGCCAACATGTATCTAGCAAATGTTTAGCAACATATTAGAAGTGAGGCTACTAGACTAACGTTAGGTCTACTGTTTGAGCCTCACTTTTAATAGTTTGCTAAACATTAGCTAGCACTAGTGTTTTGCAGTTGATAGCAGCTTATTGGGATGTTATGCTAGATAGACAGATATAATAAATTAAGCATTATTGTTAGTTAAGCATGTCAGCCTGCAGCCCCACTTCTTGTCTCTCTCTCTAACTCATTGCAGATGGCTGCACTAAAGAAAAGGGCACAGAGAGGAAACCCGTTGTAAGATGTTTAAAAGTTCATTAAACATAATGTATGCTTAAATGCATTTCAAATAAGTTGTGTTGGAGTTTGTGTTATTCTACATTTTGACACCAAGATTTTACTGCAAATGTATATCGGTTCCAAATATCGGTTATCGGTCTCCTTGATTACTAATAATCGGTATCGGCCTTGAAAAAGCAATATCGGTCGATCCCTAATGAGAACAGATATGAATTAATAAGAAATGACTTTAAAGTTACTAGGGGTGTCAAATTGTAATGGTAATAAGCTTTTGATCTGGATGAATCAAAAGTAGGATCAGCAGTTATTTTACAGGGAGCCTGCAGTTGCACTTTTTCCGGAGAAGCCAAATAACGGAAGATGATGGAAAGCCAACAAAACAGGAAAATCTCAGCTTCCCAGAAATGACGGTGTGGCAATAAAAACTAAAACCAGTGCAGGATCTGGAGGCTTTTTGTAAAGAAAACGTAATGCCATCTAGTGGCTGTTACTCTCCGTCTGTCATGGTCACAGCACAAGACAACATGTATGGGACTTCCATGGTAAAATATAAATCCCTTCAAAACAAGTCAGTTAATCTAAAAACCCATTTTGACTTATTGACTTCTCCTGTGATTACTGCTGCGGTCTCACTCCTACCTTCTGGCACTTGGGAACATTGTCCTCCCCTGTGTCTGTGGTCTGCAGAGCGGAGAGGATGTATCTGTTCAGAGTGCTGTCCAATGCCAGGTCCCTCAGACAGGAACCTGACAGGATGCCTTCCCACTGCAGGATGTTGCCCAGCAGCTGGGACAGAAACAACACCAGCAAATCAACGTCAATATCCACAATGTAAAGGTTTATTATATCAAGGATACAAAACCTCTCATGGATGGTTAGCATTTGTATCTGTAATGTGTATTATCTCCTTTCTATGTGTCAGGAGATTAATCATTCATACTTTATTGAAGATGACTATTTAAATAAATAATTGCATACATCTAAAAACAACATACCTTCACACAGGACCAGAACTGCCTCTGGTAGAATAAGTAAGGGCCGCCATTCTTGTTCTCCAGGACACTGAAAAAAAGCAAAACCACTTTCAGTATCCATCATAGAGTTTGAAGAAATACACACAGAAACCCTTCTATTGTTTGTAATTAAGTGCTGTACTTTTTGGGGTAGAGTGGAAGGAAGACATCTTCATCCAGAGTCCGCCTGATCCTGAAGACAATCATTTTCAGAAGCTCCTGATAGGGCGGGGCGAAAAAATGAAGATCAAGACGACGATACTTATACCACAAGAAGAAAAGTCATCTCTTATTTTGCCGATCAAAAAGCGCACAATACCTGTGTGTATCGGTTTTCTCCATGCAGCACAGTGGGGTAACTTTTCATTAGTCTCCGAATGAAGCCCACCACCCTGGCTGTCTGACTGTTGGACAGCGGGTCCCATACTTGCTCTGCCAACACTGACACACACACACACACACACACACACACACACATGAATACACATGACATACTTTGTTCTAGCCTGCCTTTTTATGCCGAGCAAACCTTAGTATTCTGGGAGCAGCTGTGTGGGTGACTCTACCTGTCAGTTTGGAGAGGATGACCTTCTCCACAATAGAAGGCAGGAGGCTGATGTCCCCGTCTCCTCTCTGCAGCACGCTGTTCTCCTCGAAGCCGTAGAACAGCAGCGACTCAAACCACAGCATGTACTCAAAATTTGCACACTGAGCCTGGGCAGAGAAAAAAAAAAAGACAAGTTGATTTCAGAGTTACGGCCATTTCAAAAAGAGAAAACGTAAAGTAAAAGAACGGACGGGCCTTACCTCGAGAGGGTTCCACGTCATGAGCTGCAGGCGGACTAAAGGGTTGAAGAGTTTGGGCAGGCAGAGTCCGATGTAAGCGTCTCTGTAGCAGTCGGCATATTCTCTCCTCCACACTTCAAAATGGGATTTGATGCAGTCGAGCGAATGGAAGTCCTCCACGACATCCTCAAATGCTTTCCTACATTCCCGGATGATCCGATCTGGGTGAGAAAAGACTTCAGTTATTGTTTTAATTCCAATGTGCGTTATGTCTGTGTTTAATCACATTTTATCAGCAAATTCTCCTCGTTATATGTACCTCTCTCCGTGTTGACGCTGGTTATGTCAGTGGATGTCTCCTCGTCATCAGATGATAAGCCTTCTTTATGCTCGGCCCTTTTTCCATTCTGCTCTCTAGCTTGTCGCCGCCGAGTTCTGCACCCACGGGCACAAAGGCAGGTCATTAAAACCAAGGACAGACTTGATGAGACACAGTAACCACCGTAGTGGCCCTGAAATCACTCCCCCATAGTCAGAATGTATGATGGCTTGCATGGTCAAATCAAGCTACAATTAGGGCTGTCATTTTGCATGGAAAAGCACAATGAGATAATCTCAACTTTTAGCATCAGGATGAGGTTAGCAATAAAACACAGCCAACAGTGACAATCCACCCTGTTATCCTAGAAACTTGATGCATACAAACATCCTGGAAAGATATATTTTTAGCACGATTGAGCTTCATACCGTCGTGCTTCTCTTTCTGCTATCCTCCTCTGACGGCTGTTCTCTTGGTATACTGCGCGGTCTCGACCGAATGAGTCCAGATTAGGAGCCATGACAGCTTTATCTGCAAGAGACAGGAGCCATGTTAGGACCAGCAATGACAAGATGAGACATCCCATAACCTTCATTTTTATTCTAGGCCCTCAACATCCCACAGAACAGAGAGTACTCAAATTGATTTAAAGTGATTTAAAAAAATTAATTTGATGAAAGGCAATAAATAGGCAGTTAAAGTTTTCAAAAGAATGAAATCAGTTTAGAATTGTAAACTAAATCTTCTAATATACAAAAGGGGACCACAAGCAATAAGACATCATACTTGTAACAAATCATTTTGGTATCATTCATTTTCTAGTCACTTACCTTGCCGCAACTTCCAACATTTTACAGTGCAAGTGACAGACGACAAGTCACTAACAGATAAGTGTTTATCTTTACCAAGTGACTGATTGTTCGGCCAATAAAGAGCAGCCGAAACAGCTCCTCACATAAAACAGTTCTCATACGTACATGCATACATGCTCGCTCACTCAAAATCACACCTCAATAACGCTTAATCATACTTATGAGGGAAACATAAAGAGGGTGGTGGGAAATGAGAATGTGAACAGCATACACGCTCACATACAGAGAACTAACGAGGCCGTTCAAGTAAATCATAAAAACCTTCAAGATGGACTGACTTGAAAGGCTTGCAAACTCCGACGATTCATCTTTAATATCATCCTGTCTTCTCTGGACAAGTCGTGAGGCCCGTTGCCTTAGTAACTGGTGCATGGCAGCCTCCAACTCCAGAACAGCAGGCACCTGAAAGATATGATGCCTTTTGTGACCTTTGACCCAAACAAAAGTGGGGCTCCAAGTCACAGTGGTGTCTTGCTGGAGGGACAAGAGGAGCATGATGGACACAATAATGGAACCAAAATATCACTAGTGTTGGGTGAAAACTCAGCATCTCAAACATGTTGTTTGGTTTTGTTTAAAAGGAAAGGGCACTTTAGACCAGGGGCCGGCAACCTTTTTGATATGAGGTGCCATTACAAAAAAAAGTTCTTATCAGCGTGCCGACGAACGTGAATTATCAACGGGGGGGTGGAGCTCGACGCTTGTGAACTATCAACAGGAGGGCGGGGGGAGCCTCGCTGCGGGGAAGCAGTGTGTAGACCTGTCAGCGCAACTTACATGATGCAGAATTTAAAGTGGACCTATCATGCAAAATGCACTTTTGTACGTCTTTAATACATGAATATGTGTCCCCGGTGTTCCAGGGAACTCACCAGCGGTCAGAAAATACAACCCTCTCTCTTTTCCTCCGTACCCAAATCTTTTAAAAACGGGGCTGCAACGAGCGGATACAGATTCCATCCGAGCTGACGTCAGCCCGGAATAGTGGACGGTGACGCTCCGCCTACATGGGCAACGCTCCACCTATCAGGGGAATGAGAGGTTGCTGTGGCATGGTAACAGCATGGTAACAGCATGGTAACATGACGATCGTGCCACGCCAGCTGCAGCTCATTTGCCACAGAATCAGCCCCTGCAAAAACAGGGCTGGAATAGAGCGAAATGAGGCATGGCTAAAATGCATGATCGGTTTGGTATTTTGAAAAAAGACCTTCAGACATGTTTTATATAGGTATGGCCCTACAATATATTATTCAAATATAGCATGATGGGTCCACTTTAACAAACAAATTGAAATAATTGTTTTTTAAACGGCATAATAATAAGGACGATCGTCCGTTCTGTGATTCTCCAGAACACACATGTTATGATATTAGGGTCATGTAGAGTGAGATGAGATCGCTGTCCCTTAAAGAGAGAGAGAGAGAGGGGTGTGGATGGTAGAGCGAGAGCGAGCGAGCGCGTGTATGTTTCTGGAAGTGAAACGAGGCAGCAGAAAAACAGAGGTCTGTGATGTATTTTGTGAAACAAAAGAACAACTAAATAAATGCAACGACCTCCCAAGAAGAGCTCTCTCCAGTCATTGAAGCTAAAGTGGGTTATTGAACCTGAAGCTTGTTGCTTCTGCCCTCCTCGACTACGGTCTGGGAGCCGACAGGAAAGTTCAAAACAGATGGCCAGTCCGCCCCTTTGTAGCATATTATTTCGATGAGATGAGCAGATCGCCACTGGGCTTTCAACTAAAGACACAGCCACGCAAAAACTGCAGCATTTGTACAGCTCCTTATGGGTACTGCAATTAGTGAAGTGCTTTCCTCTGTGGTGAAACGATCAGCACCACGGAGGAAAGCGGCAGAAAGTCACCTGGAGTTAAAGAGAGCGGGGCTGCGTTGCGTGCATGGCTTCCTTCTGCAAGTAACGGGGAGACGCGCTCTGGCAGCGGTCTCGTTCAGGATCCGAAAATACAATTTAAATATTTTTGCACACTTATTCCACTTATTCCTAGTGTGCCGCGTGACAATGGTGGCACGCGTGCCAGGGGTTGCCGACCCCTGCTTTAGACTTTTGTTCTGCCAATGCTTTAGGATTCAAATGCTTGGTGAAGCATTAAAACCAACAAATTGTAGAGGTGATGGTCTTTACCCAACATTACCAATAATCAGTTCCAGTCTATATGTTAATACTGTATTCACTCCATACTAAGTCATACTGATAAAGGTTGGTTAGTGTCCCGTTTCCATCACCTAATAGAGTCAAAACAGACATTAATGTTGAGGAACCAGAAGGCCAGCTCCCCCTCTGCTCCATGTGGTTCTGCTCTGCTGCTGCAGGATCAAGATGATATTATTCTGTGTAACCATGCATTAAGCAAGTAGCTATTGGTGTGCACAAAAAGCGTGTGTCAGAGACAACCTTTTGTTATGTTCGAACACATTGGGTTCAGATTCACTAAGGTATATTGTTGGCTATTGTGGGTTCTCTTAGTTTACCTTTTGGAAGTAATGACGAAATGCAGTCTTCTTTTAAGAAGCGGAAAACGTTTAAAAGATCAAATTCATTATGGAGTAAGCTAAAGCATGTTGCCGAGATAATAGATACACAATAATGTCTGAGACTCAAATGAGAGCAGCTGTGAAGCAACTGGGACAAACATGGAGTGATCCAAGGGATGCATTTGCAGGCACATTGGTTTGTCAGCACTGTTCACTAGAAATAATGGCCTCTAAAAAGTAACTTTTATGGCTCCCAATTGATTCTTCAGAATATGGATTTCCTATTAGATTCTACCACTTTAAAATCCTTATTATGTAGTCAGTGACACAAAACAAAGACTGGCTAATCGGACAGCAGACAAATTCTCCCTTACCTTTTCACTGAAACACTCAAGCAAGTCTCCAACATACCCTCGCATCTCTTGCAAGAATTTATATTGATTTGAATTGTTATTGGATGAGCCCTCCAGCTGCTCTATGGCACTCTCAGAGGCAGCCAAGTCTTCTTCGATCTGTTTGTTGCGCCTGGCGTTTGCATCGTGGCCCACGCGCATTTGGCTGAGCCTACAGACACACAACACACAGGGAAAGAAAGTCATGATGAATTAAGATGGGGCTGAGGACAAACAAAGCTAGCAATCCTTACTACTACAAATTGAAATTTGCACAGACGTCATGAAAACGTAAAACCAAGGGGACAAAGAGTTAAAAAAAACACTCTTTTTTGTTGTATTTAGGTGGGACTAATGTAACCCCCCTACAGAGCCCCACACTTCATCTCAGGCCTTTCCAGCTGTGGATAGTTTGGCTGGGTTTTCAGGACCACAGCACACACAGATGGCAGCTGCTGAGCTGAAGACTGATTGAGATTAGGTGTTGCTGCAGTGTCCCTCTGAACCTACCTATCCTGCAGGCGTTTCTTTACCAGATCAATGGATATCGGGGTTAGATCGCTAATAGGGGTCCCGTAGTGAACAGAGCCGTTGTCTGCTCGGCCGGTGGGCTTGGGCTGCTGGACCACAGTGCTGTAGGTAAAGGGCATGCTGTAGGAGGAGCCATAGGGCTGGGTCTCGTAACTGTTCTGGTAGTAGACCGCGTTGTCCTCTGGCTGGCTGCTTTGGACCTAGTCATTAGTAACAAGGGAAACATAATGGCTTTAATACGACAGCTGCTACCAACTAATAAGTGATAGTATATATATATAATAACTTGCTTTATACTTTGTTACTGTACATTTGTAATTCAACATGTAGATTTTCTTGTTTATTTCTAGTCTTTACATTTGTATTGTACAATGCCATGTCTTTTTATGCTGCTGCTGCAACACAAACATTTCCCAAATTGGGATCAATAAAGTCGATTTTATCTTTTAAAGTGATGCATGCTATACATCAATCCATTGAAACTTCTTTTGATTAATTGTAGTGTTTAAAATGTCAAGAAATTGCTAAAGTGCTTGCGTTTTCAGACCGACATAAAAACAACAAAAAAGTTTGACACAGAGATAGAAAAGCATTTAGCAGTGTTATACAGGTGTTCAGAGATTCATTAGTTTACCTGGGGTATGCTGATTCCTTTCCTAATCTGCTCCTGCTCCCAGCGGCTCGACTCCTCATCCTGACCTGTATCCAGCGCCTCGTCATCGCTACCCTCAATACCTGTACATGTGAAGGAGATGTTCATGTATTAGAGACAAACTGATAACAATATATAATCAAAGAACAGTCAGTGGAACTTTTGACTGTACCTATTTCTTCAGCGATCTTTTGTCTCTGGGTTATGTTCTTGACTCCGCTGAAGCGAATCCTCTTCTCATCCTCGTCTTCGTCGTCGCTGGCGTCTTGGTCTTCTTGTGCCATACGCTTTTTGGGATTCTCCGTCTCTACCAGAGGCGGTTCCCCCCCCTGTTCTCTGGCCTGTTGCCGGCGCTTTCTGGCAGCGTGGATAAATGCCGCATCGGGGATCTCCCCTAGAGTAAACACAACAAAAAGTGTGTTACAAGGATTCAAGGCTTTTGTTGTCATAGCTACAGTGTCAACGAAAAACGTAGGTCAAAGGCTCCTCCAACAGTGCAACAATTAAACAGATAAAATAGTGCAAATAAATACAAATAAAGTAGAAAAGAAATAGTGCAAGAAGTGTCTATATACAAGTAAATGGAATATGCCATCTTAGAATAATTTGTAAGTTGCAAACAGACTTTCAAAAGTTCAGGTGTCATTGCTGAATGATAAAAGAAACTGAACAAGCATTTAAATGAGAGTTAGTGCATGCGTGTGTGTTTGTGTAGCTACCTGGTTTCAGGCTGCCCAGAGATGAAAGTGTGTTGAATGATGATGTAGTGATGTTGCTCCTGGACACTTGACTTTGTGCCTGGCTAACGTGGCTCTTTGCCTCTTCCTGCTGCTGCTGCTGCTGCTGCTGCTGCTCATCAGTACTGTCCACCTCCATCTCTTCCTCCCCCTGTTCACTGCCGGCTCTGCTGGTAACTTCCTCTTTGATTGAAACCGCAGGCTGAAATGGAGCATCTAGAAAAACAAAAAAAACAGGTGCAGAGAAAGGTGAGCTTTAATCCTCTGTAACCATGTAACTGCTGATATGGGTGGATGATGTTATGCTCCGTGTTACAGGGCAGGTCTATAATTTGGATAACCTGCTAGCATTAAGACAATTGGAATTGTAAGGGTAAAGCAGGTAGGGTTCATATTCGAGGATGACAATACTCTGGGAACATGCGCTGAAAACATGTCTAACAGTACAACTGAAAACACTTAGATTTCATTAGGGAGGAAAAAATAGATAATTCTCATATGTATCTATAGATGTAATGCAATATGATGCATATTGTTGTACAACTACATGTGCCGCTTAACACAAGGAGGTCCTAGTATTAGCTTAGATATGCCCTAATGTCACAGTTAAAGTATACTTAAACAATACTTTCCGATTAACATCTTTATATCTTTACACCTTTACATTTTTAAGTGATCCACGTTTCCTATGCAAAGTCAGTTGGTAGGTTAGAGTATTGATGTGACAGCATAGATGGCAGTTGAATATCCCACCTGATTTGTGTTCCTGTTTGACTCCAGACTTCTCCAAATCCTCCTTATATTCTTTCTTCAGCTGTTTGACAATCTTCTTACTGTGAGTGGGCTTCTTCACTCTGAACACCTCGGATTCATCTGTTTACAAACATGACATCATGTGGTAAAGATAGCGGGAAGTCGCGTAAACCATGCACATCAAACAGGTTCAGTTATACGTAATAATTTAGCTAACGTATATAGTTTGTATTTAACATTTCTGCATTCTAAAACAAAACAAAAAAAGGCAACGTTAATATCTAAACATGAGGACCACAAGCATTCCTAAGCTAACCCGCTAGCTAACTTAGCACTGGTTTCCCCAGCTAGCTTACCTTCATCATCGTCAAAACTCAGCAAACTGGCTATCGTGGGTCCAGGCACCGTAGCTGCAATGATAGGCGTATCTTTAACCTTCTTCTCTTTCTTGATAGCTCTAAACGTGTTCACGTTGGCCGGAAACCCGTTGCTGTGAAAGTTATCGATGCTAATAGGTGCCGCTGTAACGCTGATGGAAGTCTCCATAAACGGGATTTCCTCCACGGCAGGCCCGCTGGATATCGGCGGCACTGACCGACCCTCCTCCGGTTCTTCCTCGTCGGATTCATTCCTCCGTCGGAAGTTAGCTCGTTTCGCTTTCTTAAACATTATTCCTCTTTGCTAAATGCAACAACTCATGATTTCAACCACGGGTTCTTTAAAGTTGTGCTCTGAGCAGAAGGAAATTGTCCCCGCACTGCCAGTCAGCCATTTTCTAAATGTGTCTTCTTCTGCAATATTTAAAGCTGAACATGTGCATCTCGCGCATCATACTGACACCAGCTGGTCAAAACTGATACAGCTATGTCAGTAATGACGTACACAACAATTTACTGACTGAACAATAATACATCGGAGTGCTATTTACAGGCATCCCATGATGGAAAGTACATGTGCTGATGAAAAGTATTGTTTTTAAAAGTACCTTTTTATTGAGTCTATTTGTTTGTTTGTGGGTTCAACTTATAAAGCCACACAAGGGTGGGGCATGAAATCATTTGTAAAACGAATTTGTACTGTATATTGTAAATAAAAGTTTAATTGTGTCTTTCAGAATGCTGAAGCCCTGGTAAAAGACACAGATCCTGCCAGCGTCCAGCAGGACCACATGAAGAGCCTCATGGAGTACATATTAATTAGACTGATTGGGGCACAATTACATCATTGATTGTTTAGTCA
The DNA here is from genome assembly GCF_902827175.1 of Gymnodraco acuticeps. NCBI lineage: Eukaryota > Metazoa > Chordata > Actinopteri > Perciformes > Bathydraconidae > Gymnodraco > Gymnodraco acuticeps. The sequence goes on along the minus strand of NW_022989890.1, from coordinate 2,964,649 downwards.
CTGTTTACTGTTGTGGTATTTTGTAAATAAACATACTAAAATTCATCACGTCTCATAACTTCTTTCCGACTGTTACGTTGCAGATGAATTAACCCCCTTTCATCAGGGGGGTCTGTGGGGTATGTATTACCTAACAGCCATGTTCACAATATAGCAAAGTTTTGTGTCCCTGATGTTCAGGTAAACTTACAAAGCAATCGTAGAAAGAGCAAGAAGAGATGCATACATTACAACACCTGGGTGTAGTGTAGCTACAGTGCTTAAGATAAGATGTGCCTTTATACATCCACAATAGGGGAATTACAATTTGACGCAGCAGCACAAGGGAATGAAGTTATCAAAGAAACATTTCCATAAATACCTATACATCCAAAACAGTATCTATACTGTTTTGGATGTATAGGTATGTATGGGAATGTTTTATTTGACATTACACTTTAGATCTAATGTGTAGCACATGTGTAAATAGCAGTGTTAGCTACGGACACTTGGGTGTAAATGGCACTGTTAACTATACAGATAATAGTATCTGCCTAAATAAATACATGTAAAAGACAAGCAGAAATGTGTAATGACCTAGATGTGACCTTCTATTCTCAGTCTAGTGGTATAGTCTCCTTTGATACTTTGTTGTGTATTAAACGAGACCAACTATAATTCAAGGGGCTGTTTTTTCAGCCATTTCTGTTTTTTAGTTGTTTTGCAAAGCTCATGGTAGGCTACAAACACAACAATCAAGTTTCAGTTTTTTTATTTATCTGTTTTGTTTTGTTGTCCATGTGTTAATTTAAATGAGGTGAAAGTAACAGCTTTACATATATCTCATGATGTCAACTAGTGCCTCATTTGAGATTACAGTAAATAATTTATATTCTGTCAACATGGAAAGTCTTCTGTGGTTCATGTCAGCCTGAAAGACATATTTTGATGTGTCCTGCATTTGTGTCTTAACTCAAAACACAGAGAATTTGACAGTGTAAAAACACAACACGCCTATATTCCTATAAAACTGCAGAACTCAAATATTGCATTCAAGGTCAAGGGGATTATTGATGACACTCACTGTAATAACAAACAGGATTCACTTTGACAGCCATGGTCAAATCAAGCCAAGATGACAGTTTCCAGTAATGTAATCTCTCTAACACATTCACGGTTCATTTGTTTTTGTCAGTGAAGCCTGCCATGACAGGGTACGCAGCATGTCCCCTTATTTAAAATCAAATTGCCAACATTGCACTGAAAGGGACATTATCAACTGAATGGCTCTTGACATCTGTCATAAATATTCATAAAACAGTAAACCAAAATAAATAAAACATTCCAGCGCCCACCAGGTTTCAGGGATAGACGGTGTTTTAAAACAAACACATTCAAACAAGAAAGCGAATCTGAAAAATCCACATATGAAGAACATAGTTTGCTCATTTTTGTTTTTATATGTTATTCCAATTTTGTGTTCAACAGTATCCTGGTGTGCACTAGAATTATACATTGATTTATTTTGGTTTATTGTGGTTTACCCTGCACCAGCTGGCATCCAGAGAAGCACTGTTGGAGAGAAGCACTGCTGTGCAAAAGGTACCTTCAGTTTTGTTGATCCTTCGCCTAAGTATTTGCTGTTTTTAGCACACTAGAATGCGTGTTTATAAGGCAATGGACATATTGACGAGACATAAATGAATGAATCCCATTTTGGATCCACATTAAGCATATAATATATGTGTTGTGGGCTACCTATAGCCTTTGGCAATTAGTATATTTCAAATAAGTTATATACACAGACAGATATGGCAGGAAAAGCACAATTGAAACTGTTGAAAGATTTTCAATCATGTGACATTCAAACATATTTTCCCACAAATTCCTCTTTAAAAAATGGATCACCTTTCATTTAAGTTTACTGTCATTCACCCTTCATTATATTTAGGCTATTTCTTTCACTTCTTACATACCTGATGACAGCTTTTCTGAGAAATAGTCTGGAGAAGATTACCGATCCAAATGCAACATTCTGAAATTGCACCTGATTTCTATGTATGCTGCAATGTCAAACAATGTTTTGTATAATAGAAGAGTTGAGAGAAGCATATGTCTATCCTGATAGGAACAGATAATATGTATTCTGGACTAGGGCCGTGTTCGGTTCCTTTAATAAATGCCAGACATGAGCTGCAGTTAGTGAGGGTCATTACAGAGCCATTACTTGACACAGTGTAGTGTGCACTGTGGTACTGGTATTAACTGCTGAAATTAAAGTGTCACCACCGATGAAGCCGGAGTGATATGTTGTGATTAATTAACATCAAGATAACCCTTTGCCATTAAAACCATAATTGGAGATACATATCTTCCAATTAAGGGTAGCATTTCAGTTTTAAAGTCCCAGAGTACCCTTTTTGTCTCCATAACACATACACACATTCATCATTCGGGCAGAAAACTCTGGGTAAGAAGTTTCATCGAACCAACCAGTTATACTGACAAAGCTTCTTCCTAATCATGATTTGACTTGAAAAACTTGATTTTAAATGCAATAAAGGCCAGAGTATGCTTGAAACTAATGATTATTGTCAACAGAAAGTCAAGGAATATACTATGTGTGCAAATTCATGTACAGCAAATCTGTATACAATATATTAACTCCTCTGAATGAGGGACTTTATTTTGAAGTACAAAGTAGAAGTACGTTTTTTATGTACAATGTTAAATCAAAAGAATACTGCAACATGTCCATGGTTGTTATATAGTATTTTTTCATTGTGGGATCTTAACAACTAATATTTTGAACTTCCAGGGATCTTAAATCTCAAGAGCTCTGATTCCTTCATTTACATTTCTTTCATTAGCAGTGCACCATTCATTTTGACTTTAACTCTACTTTGGTCACCTTTCTTAATTCTGACATTATGAAGTCATTAATGACTAGATAGTGTTATAGTAGCTGGATGATCCACAACAGTAAAGCAATATCATCATTTGAAACGAATTTGGAAAGAAGAAAGTGTCTTTGCCTTGATCCCAAAATAAATCACTCAAAGTTTAAACGAGACACATACACTTAATAATAATAATAATAATAATACATTACATTTATAAATACACAAGACACTTGGAAAACTTTGGCTGATAGTTCTTCAGTGCTTCAACAACATTCATCTTAAAACCACTTGGGGGCACTGGAGTTCCTCGTAAGCAAAAAGCTGTGTCTTATTTGTGGCCAAGGTGCGCTCATAGTTCACTCATGTATAAATGCTAATGAAATACAATGACATTTCCCTGATCCGGTGAATGTATCTGAAACCAGCAAGCATGAATATAGATGACATCAATACTGCTACTCAAAGGTTCATAAGGCTCATCAAATCACTCTTCTTATCGTTAAGAGGAGGCTGTCGCTATGTGACCATTTTAGGTGATTATTTGTGTAAGAAAAGCTATTTAATTTGCATGAGACATATATCATTATTTGTTTGCTTGCTGTGTGTGCAGAGGACCGTGGTGGAAAGGAGCAGAGTCTTTCTTCTCTGAGTGGTGCAGCAGGAGTGATGCCACATTAAATTGCCCCGCAGGATACAGTAACTATAAAAGCAAAGTTATAGAAGCCAAGTTTTCATTTGCACTGATGGAACAAACATCAGGGTTGAATAACCCGGCTTATTAAATACACTGTGTGCCTGTCAAGAGGTAATGAAGATGGAATGAGAATGAAACAAAAGAGGCGCTGTAATGGTAGGACAAGGAGATCAACAACTCCCACCTCTTACTGAGGACTTACAATAATGCAAGGCTATGTTTCTAAACTCAGATTAAATCAAGATGTTACAATTCATCAGTCTTAAAAACAAACATTTCATCCTTTTAATGGAGGTCTATCTATGAATCATACGAAACATGTGGTTTTGCTTTCATGAATGCAATCTTGTTTTTTTAATGGTGGAGTCCATTTTCTCTAAAGACAGAAATCTAATTTTGGAATAAGCTCTTCATACGTCCCAGTTCTCTCAGGTAATGGTGTCCTTTGAAGACAGATGATTAATGTTTTGATACTAGCACACATGTACAAAGCTGCAAAAAATGACTACTGTGGATAACTAATTATACTTATCTCTAACAGGGGATCAGGATTCACTGAGGTAATTTGTGTTTAGACGCTCTGTATGCTTTGTGCGAGGAGAGTACATTATTCCTCCTCCATCAGCGGAGGAATAACAAGTACGTGTGCCTGGCTATAGCGGCCATTCCTACTATCAATCACTAAGAAGAAATCAAGACAGTAACTGCATCTGTTACCACCAGAAACAAAAGCTGTTTGAACATAAATGGACCTAAAAGCTCTGACAAACAACAACACGCATTTGAAGCAGGTGTGGACTGTCTGACAGTTATAGAAGAAAATAGTAACATCTATTGTCTTATATCACTTTGTGTCAGATTTCTCCTCTGCTCGTGTCACATCGAGGAGCTTTGTAGATGTGGCAGCGATCTGACTGTATTACAGCACAGGGATGTGTTTGTCTCAGGTGTTAACCCACACTTGTGAATACTGCAGTGACCTCCATCTGACTTCTTTATGCATTAGAATAAAAGTTGACATTAACGTTTCATGCTCTTTTCCAATCCCCTTCAAGCGCCGCCCCACCCCATTTCCAGTTTATCCTCTTCCCATCTTAAAGTGAAGCAGTTGTTTTTTTGAGTTTTAGAATGGCATATAGAAAAGTGGCAAAGGCTTTTTTTTTCTAGTATGAAGAAGAAAGTTGTCTCAACTGCGGTGTCAGCAACATCACCTTTCCTCTCCTCCAACCCTCCACCTCCCTTTCCTCTCTCATCTATCACTCAAGGTAACATCAAAGCCTAATCAATGGGAGCTATATTTACACATCCTGTCCAGGCAACAAAACTTTACCAGGACTTTAGCTAAAATGTAATTTTACACACACACACACACACACACACACCACACACACACGCACGCACGCACGCACGCACACACACACACACACACACACACACACACACATACCATGTATACATCACTTCAGGGGACATTACATTGACTTACATGCATTTCCTGGAGACTTATCCTAACCTTAACCATAACCAACACATGCCTAACCCTTACCCTAACCAAGTCTTCACCCTAAAATGAATGATTCCCCTCATGGGGACCTCCATTTTGTCCCCATAAGGGAGGCGAGTCCCCACACGTGACTGTGTCCCCACAAGTATAGTAATGCTAGGCCACACACACACACACACACACACACACAACACACACACACACACACACACACACACACACACACACACACACACACACACACACACACACACACACACACACACACACACACACACACACACACACACACACACACACACACACACACACACACACGGCATAGGAGTATTTCAAAGACAGTCCCTCTCCTGACAAATTCTCCCCGCCAGTGGAGCAGGCATTGGACTTGAGCATTTAAGAAAACTAGCACTCCATGGTTTCCAACCCCCTGACAAGGGAGAAACAAAAACATGCTTTCAGAGGCTTACTTCCTCACAGCACCTTAGAGCAAATCAGATGGAGAGTTGAGGAAGGGGGTGGAGAAGATGATGTGCCTGATTCAAGAGAACACAGAGAAAATGATGATATTTAAACCCGTTTTGAAGCCTCAAACTTGTAAATAAATGATGCGCTGAAGAAGACTCAAGAAATGGCTGTGGCTCCTATACACCTGCGGCTCAATGCTTAAATATTCATTTCCTGTCATAGTCACAAACACTTCAGTACGTGTACAGCTTATCAGAGTGAGCGTGTGTGTTTAAGATGCATGTTGAATAAGAAGGATGTGTGCGCTGAAAGATGTTGCTCACAAACTCCTGTCTTCAAGTGCAAGAGGAAGAGAAGGAGAAGAGAGGAGAGGGAATTCAGGATTAATTTTCTCCTTAATGATCTACTCAAACATCCTCGAAACCCCCTCATCAGCGGACAGCACAGTGGAGAAGAAGCAAAAGCCCTCCGTGCTTTTTATCCGCTCTCTTACCATTCTTTCATCCCTTCAATGCTCATAATGTCGCTGAGATTAGTGCTGGATGTGTTAACTAAACTTTTCATTTGGCTGAAAGGGAGAAGACTCCTGTTGGACAGAATTACTGCGGGAAAAAATGAAAAGAGAGAATTTTCAATGTGGATGTTTAGAAGATGAAAGGGGGGATGATTCAAAAAGGAATTTCAACAACATTTAAGGATAAACTAAAGAAATAAGTATGTCTTTGTACCAAATTACACACATTCAGAAACATATGCACTTCAGCAGCAGATGTTCCCACTCACCGCTGGCCAAACAGTGCACCACATTAAAGCAATGAGTACGTTTGTAAGATTCCAATACATTTAAATTCAATTTCGCTCGTTGTTCTTGCATTGACAATCTTTGACGCCTGAAAGAAACACATTCTGAAGGAGAACATTCCCCCTTTTTTTGCATTAGACTGCACTTAAGCTGACATGTTTTTTAAGTACACCTTCCAGACACTCCACTCTTCATCACTGTCTGCTGATTCATCATTGTATCTGACTGCTCATTAGACCATCTCTTTTTAAAACTGCTTGACCTGGTATCAACCTCCATCCTCTCTCATATTTTCATTTCTTTCTCCGATTTGCCTCTCTTCTCCAACCCTCCATTTTTGTTCTCTCGGATGCTTTTCTCTTCCTTCTGCCTGAGTAGGTATTTCAGCACCCTTGATTTTAGAGTAATTACACAAATCATGACTCTCCCTGAATGCATCGCTCCCCTCTTTCTGTCAACCCATCACCAAAAGGACCCGGGGCAAAGCAATCAGTCACTTCTTCTCTGCAGGAGGGATTTTAAATCTCCTAAAGTAAAGACAAAAATATGTTTTTATTATTTCAGAGTAATTACATGAGAATAAGTCTCCTGAATGCATCCCCCTTCTTTCTGTCAGACTGACAGTAACAGGACCTGGGGCACAGCAATCACTCGCTAATGCTCTGCAGGAGGGAGTTGCAATCTTTTAAAAGTTTGAAGATTCTTTTTTTTCTCCTCTGCTTTACATTTTCAATCTCTACTTAGTAAGGATCTTCAGCTGAGCATGCATGCCTTTTTTCAGCACCATACTGTGTCACATTCATACGGTTATATAGATTCCCACCTGGGAGTTGCCAAGGGCAACTGCATTCCGCTGAGCAGAACTGCTGGGGATTGCTCATAGGTACTTCAACTAAAGGTGTGTAGAGGGACAGCTAATTTACACCTGACCCAGACTTTCTCACCTGCACCTCCGTTTCAATCCTGACAAGATACATTTAAGCTTAAGTATGCTTTTCATAATTCCCAAGGTTCTGTGGTGAAATAAAAAATGGGAATAATGTAATACATTCTGTTATGTGTGCCATGTGTACAACTCAAGAATATCAAGTGAAGGGCTTTTCACACCAGCCTTTTGACTTACCTTTTTGTGATTCATGTCTGTTGTTCTGCAAGTCCAAGGGCTATGTGAAGTATATCATTGAAGCATCAAAAGCCAGCCTGATCTTATGTTTGATATCCAGCAGGTTAACAATAACAACTTGAGATTCTGAGCAGGTGAGGGACATCTGTGAGTGATGCATTTGGCCCATGGTAGAGGATACAAAAAGAGTCCTGTGAGGGAATTTACAATGAATTCAGAAAACAAATAACAGGCGCTCTGTCACATCTCTTCTAAGGGACACAGCTGAGCTCTCTGGGGTAGAAGCCCACTGCTGCCCCAGCAGAAGGCCTCTCACCAGGGCCTTGATTTAATCACTGCCCAGCAAGGGGAGAGAGCACCCAGGCAACAAAGCTGCCCTCCAACCTTCCATCCTACTGCCATCGCCGCTCCCCGTAGGTCGACCCAGGAGAGGCCATCCCTCACCCTCCACCCTCCAACCCCGGTTGTTTGAAGATGAGAGGAGTGAGCGTGAGGGGAGGGACGGTCGAGAGGAGGAGAGGTAGATGAAACCCCGGTTGTTCTCTTTGAACTGCTAATCACTGTGTTTAAAGTTGACCTCGCTTCCTGTCTATCCTTCTGTGTTTGGCTCATTAAAATATGCACCGTGATAAAGGCTCCAGATGGGAGATCACTATGAAACACGATTCCTCCTTTCCAGTCAACCACATGCATGCCTCACGTTATCCCACAAAGATAACATAATAAGCAGCTTTAAATCACATATCAAGGACTGGTTCCTTTCTGCTGCTCAACCCAAATGCCCAGAGGAATACAGTTTGCATTTTTACAGAGTGATTTTGACTGCCCTGCACACACCTGGCAATAAAGTGTGTGCTTTGGTGATGTCTTGTTAGGTGGCTCTAAAGGCAAACCATGTTTTTGAGTATTGGATTACCCAAAGAATATTCCCTGTACAACTATCATAAACACATTTGTATCAGAGGAAAGGTGCTGTAACAACAACAATATGTACAGACACCTATGTGTATCTTTTTTTTTCATCAACCTTTGTAGTATGCAACCAATTACAATGTTATTAAAAGTAAAATCCAGAAGTAGTGTTAGAAGTTTGACTAAATCTATACCATGCCAGCTCAATCCTTTTCCCTTTTTTTGTGAAGGCATAGCAATGATAGGTTGTTTTTGTAAAGATCTCCATCCTCCCTCAAAGGCCAAAACAATGTAACATATTCAGTTCATCACTCAGGGGGTATTGAATATTAATAAACATTACTGTAAGTATGCCAGAATTAGCCAGGAGGGGCAACCCGATAGCTGAGTGGGTTTGTAAATGCCCTGAGCGACGAGACCTGGGTTTGACTTTTCCTGTCTTTGACTTTTCCTGTCTTTCTCCACTGATGAAGAAAGAAAGGCATACAATTCTCAGAAAATCATATTTAAAAACAATACAGAAAAGCTTTGTAATGACAGACATAAGCAAAGACAGAAATGAGCAACAGACATCTTTTTCCTGTAGTTCTTTCAAACAAATTGTGGATTCTGTTTCAATGTAGATGAACAGAAATGTCAGTTCTTGTCATTTACACATATGTATTTATGTTGTTGTCCCGTCCCTATTTTATGATTTCAGTCAGAATAATGAAAACACATACAAATAAATGTTTATGGGAAGAATGATTGAAAACACACTGTTGTCATTTTTGTCATTTCCAAAAGGTGTATCCATCCATACCAAAATGATGTCGCTATATTCATCCTGTCTGAAGAGCGGTTTGAGATTTTGCTGGTGTTTGAACTGCAGTCCATGTTTACTGCATCTTGATCCAATTTGGCTACATTTGCACTGAGGATACTAGGACTGAACAAGCCCAGAGAGACTGCAGGGAGGAGGGAAGGCTGGGTGTGGAAGGATGACATGATGAGGCGGAGGAGAGAAGGAGAGTAGGGTAGCAGGGGATCAATCAATCAATCGCTCCTGTTGGTTTATATTGACTCTGCAGTCCCACTGGGCTTCCACGGTCAATGTGCTTTCAGGCATTTTGCGCGGGTCGATGAAGGAGCGTGCCTGGCGTAACACTCACCTTTTAGGGATACGTGCATGTTTGTTTGTGTAATATATTAGATGATGTTATGCATAGTGTATCAACAGATTTGTACAATAAATGTGTGTGATGTGGAAAGTGTGACCATTATTGTATGATAAGTAAATACATGTATTAGAAATTACAGCAAATACATCAAGTATCAACATAACCACAGTGTGGCCACTGGGCATCACACTCTGCTATTTGCTGAAAATTGAGCTCTTTTAAAACTGTGTTGACCTTGCTACCAAACTGCATCGTGCCCAAAGGAGACTTCCCATAAACCGACAACAACAAGGTTGGCAGTGGATGATCGACTGTGCTTAACATTCATTCTGTCCGATAAATAGATAGATGAAGGGTTATCTACACCACACGATGCAAATGTGTAATTCTTATCATATTTACAGTGTAGAACCTGTGTAACCCGTTAGACAACACTGAGGTCTTGTTTGAACTACAATGATTACAATCAATAATGATTGCCTTGATCAGTTGATTGGATGTCAGCAGATTTAATGGAACTTTATAGTTTTAGAAATGATGGCAAACATTTTTCTCAAATAGGTCAACCTAAGACATAATGTTGTTGTCTTCACAATTGTAATGCCCTTTGTCTTATGTGTAGAAATATGTTCTAAATGGGTTTGGGTATTATGGATAAGATGTTTTATCATGGTATACGTACATACATTTTCTAGTACAATGATATTGATCCAATGTGATATGGTACATATTCTGGAAAGCCATTAAAGACAATTTATTGTAGCTTTTGGGTAATAAAGTCAATAACATAAATGCAAAATAATGGTAATCAATTACATGTTTGCATACCAATCATTTCTAGTTCTTCATGGTGCACACTATTCATCTCTTTTGAAATCAATTCCAATTTCTTAGTTTTAATACTTATAATGCATGTTTCTTTGCTTTGCAAAATGGATGATGAACAATTACTAGAGAAAGTGGAAGTGAGTAGTAATGTCAGTCATTCAGAAACATCATGACTGTGTTTCCAGAGGAACAGTTTGTAGTTAATAGTACAGTGTATGCCCAATCAAAATCAAATTTGTTGTTGCAAAATAACTTAGGCTGAGGAGTCATTATGGAGCCCATAATGTCCCTTCTTATATTCATTCAGTGAAATATTGTTATGTAACCGCTAACAGAGCGGCAACAGCTAAATCACTGTCACTGGTCAAGGTCAGCATGATCTTCCCTCTCCCACTACACCGATGAGAACATTAAATGAAACACAAATGAAAAGAAAATGTACTTTATGCACAAAAGTATAAAGTATTATCAGTTATCAGTGATCTGTTTGCAAGAGAGAATAGTCAGATGATATCTTGGACATAAAAACGAATAGATGTCAGGCAGTGAGATATTGTTTATTTTGACTGATGGTGCAGGTTTTAGAATATTTGAACGTAATGTAGGTTGATTTAGCTGAACAACTAAATGTAATTCAGATACGATTAAAACTTAATTTTACTTCACTTAAAACTCATCAAATGCTACACCTGGATTAGTTTGTCACTTCACAAGCGCTGGTAGTCAATAATTACTGGACTCTTTCCAGGAAACTCAATTTACACATGTCACCATTAGTTACCGTGACTGATCTTTTTAGAGCATTTTAAATGAATACAAGTCAGCGATGATGTTAGATAACTATTATCCCTGTCTGTCTGATTTGCATAACAGCTGTTTATGTAACTTTACAGACAAGGTCATTTAATATGGACCGCACCGGCTGTCTCTTTTGTAGACCATCTCTTAGCTATCAGTAGCTCATTCGAACACAAAGTAAATAATAACATGACTAGACACACCGGTTTAATTATGACTCACTGTGTCACACTGGTGTGTAACAGTAGAATATATATGTTGCCACAGTCATCTATTTTTTAGTGAATGAGTTTTCATGAACGTGCGTGTTGAGTATTTGTTAGAAAAAAGATTGTAGGACACGTTTTTTTAACCCAACCCGTCATCAATCACCTAAATGATGTGATGCCATGAGCATGTACTGCTGAGTGATGGATGATTGACAACCCATGATTACCTGAGCTGAGGGGTGTTTCTGGTCCTGAGGGTAAACCTCTCCGGGGCTTTTACCTTGTTGGTTCAGATTGCAAGATGACTTGAGATGGACTGAGAGGAAAACACATTTAGATTAGATCAATCTAATAAATCGATATATTTGCAAACAACGTGCATGTCTTATACGAGGTCTCATAACTATCTGTTCACTCTTAATAAGCACGTTATAGTTGAATTCTTAATTTAGAAGTTAGAAAACCTTTCTGAATCATTGAAGGACTGCATTATTCATAACTCTGAAAAGCCAAATAGGGTGCTGAACGGATAAGCGGTGCTTTTAAAAAGTGAAGTTCTATCCACACTCAGTTGGTCACTGACAGCCACCGCACAATGTTCTGCATTTTAAATGTAGTCTATTTTAAGCTTATCAAACACATTTTTGACAATGAAGTTATATTATTATGAACGCTTAACTGTCAAAACTAGTTGTTTGTAGTTAAATGTGCAAGTCATTTGTTTTAGGAAAACACGATTGTTTAAGTCGGAAATGAAACTTTCATATTTGTTCCCCCATGGTCATTAAAACAACAATAAATAGTGACAACTACTTTGTTATCATAGGTAGATTTATGACTTTTTCGTTACATATTTAGCCAGATAGCATACTTGTCCAAAATAGGCTAACTCATATTTTCTGATATCAACCTCAAGTCACCCAAAAGAAGACATTTGTATGTCTTATTTACTGTATATTATTCAGCCTTTTAGAGCTAAGAAAATCTTTTTTTTTTAAATTGATAAAATGTCTTAAGTCCACAGATTTAAAAGCCCACAAGTGGTAAATGTCAGTAGGAAGTGCCATACTTGACAGAGGCATTGTGGAGGTTTGCTCTTAACTTCATACTTTATAAAGTGTACTTTTTCCATCACCCAATTTGCTGAGCATCTCTGACACCGTGACCCTTCTTTTATGAAGAGTCGGAGGAGTGTAAGAGTGGACAACGTTTCTTCGAGCTGGCAGGCCCACTCAATAGACTCAAGGTAATAAAGACGGGATTGAGAGAAAGGCTGAAAACAACGAGAGTTGGATTGAATTGCGCAGTATCAGGTGAACTGGCCAAGAAGTGAAAAGGCTTCTTTTTTTTCTGACGGGTTATTGATCGGCTCAAACTTCCAAAAAGGAACCTGCATTACTTTTAAAAGGAAGAACGGATACTCAAGCAAACGCTCCTCTTTCATCTTCTGTGCTCTTTCCTCTAAACACTTGACATTATTTGAAATCTTTATTGTATTTCAGACAGTCAGAAAAGATGAAGATAAGTGGAGTACACAAAACATAAAGAACTGGCACTGTAAGACAACATAGTTCTTTGGTGATTTCAGGCTGCAGACGTTATTGGGGTGGAGATGGGAGCTGAACATTGTGTCTCTTCATAAAGAAATAAACAAAGCCTGCGGGTTAATACTCTTTTCTTCTAACCATGTTTTGACTGAAGGAAATAAATGTCATACCAACGACATATCTAATAGCCTGATATAGCCTAATCCTGCTGATTTGTTGAGCTTAATATTTGAATGGTACTGGTTATAATGTTGCAAAAGAAGGCTGAAAAATATATGAATAGAGGATCATAATAAAAGGTCTCTATATTATCTCCAAAAATATCAGGCTAGCTTATACCTGTAGCCAGTTAATACTATACACATCCCATATTTTCTCACATGTTCTTTGTCCCTAAGTTAAATTGCAAGTAAATTGCTTTTATCTTTAAAATAAAAAAACATTTCTGACTGACTGAGTTGTTGTTGATCTGTGGTATTTGGTATGTGCTATTTTGTCTTTCTTTCATGTTCTGTATGAAAATCGTCATACTGTAAATATCATTGTCTATGAATAGGTAACGCTCATATCATTATAAAGGATGATGCAAGTAAGACTGATATGAAAGCTTTTCAGGGAGCGGCTGAATGCGGGCCCTGAAAAGACTCATGAGAATGACCATTATTGATCTTTAATATTTGGAGTCATGAAGCTATATTTCCCAAGTGGCAAAGAGAGGATACCAAACTGCCACAAGCTACATGGTTTGTACCGAAGAGACAACGTTATTTATAGTCTAAGCCAAATGAAAAAGCTGGGACCGGCATCATGTCAGTACAGTGGTAGTTGGAAAGGTTAGAACACAGCACTCTGCAAAAACAGCTGGGTGCTGCTTCTCTTGAAGTTTACGGTATATTAAATGTAAATGACGTAACAAAGTTGCCTTAATTAAAAAGAATAACACAATTAATTTAATAGTTAAATTCAATAAATAAATACTTTATTTCATGTAATATTATAATCGTTAAATATGGCATGATTTAATACCGTTTTTTTTAATATGTTACACCAATATGCGTAAGTGTTTGCTGTTTCTTGTGCCTAGGAACTAATGTTTATTCATGCGCTGGTACTGCATGTTTTGTTGATAAACTGGACAACTCAACGTGGGTTGACGTCTTTATTGAAGCTCTGCTGCAGTCACAAGTTATCATTGTGACAAAGTTATTCAGAAAAGGAACTTTAAAGATTAATCTCCTTTCACGACAAGCGGCCAACGAGGTATTTGTTTTATGTTTTCATGTGGGCGTCATGTCCTATTTTCCTTTATATATTTTCATTCATATATGTGTAGCACAATATGCTAATGTGTTTGGCTATGTATACGTGTTATTCGTTGTTGTATTTCTCACGGCGTAACGGAAGAGGGGAGGCTACAAGATTAAAACTCAAAGAAATAAACGCCCGTTTCAAAGAACCGACCTGTGTCTGTGTCATGAAGAGAGCTACAATTGACATGCATTAAGCATATTTTCAACAACCTCAATAACCTCCCACATTAAAACATACAGTACATTCTGTATATGCAATGCACTCTCATATGGTTAAAAAACGTACATGCAGAGAGTCCATTAAAGTTCCATTATAACCTTTCCTGCAGTCCCCATTTGGTCTTCACAAATCCCATTTTCCTCTTGACACATTTCAATTAAGCTGCCTTCGATTTGATGGGTGTGTATGTGGAAGTCTGTCTGTTAAGAATGATAATTGCCTTTTGGCATTACATGTGAAAATAAATGAAGTTGTGAATTTGAAAACATTATCAATTTCTAGTCTTTGGAGAATAAATAAGAACATGTGACACCTTTGACGGTCCTGTCTTAATTCACGCTCAGGTTCCAAACTCAATATAAATACAGTTTTTCCCGCAATTTTGAGGGGTTAAACATGAACATAGAAGATGAGGAAGATGAGGATGTTTCAATATACAGTAGGTGCTCTCCTTCAGAAACCATCAAGAAGGATTTTTTTAAGCAAACAGTAGATACAGAAAGGGGTTTCCTTGTTGCATCATGCGATAAGCAAATTGTGTATTCATGTATTTTTGTTATCTTAAAACTTTAGATAGAAAATGTCCACTCACACAGCCTAAAACCCTCAGGTAAGTCCCAGTGGGATCAGTGTAAACAGTAGAGGCTGGAGTAATACAGTATGTACAAGAGAGTTATCACTGTATGAGTGATGTGAAACTTCTATTTAAGACTGAGCAGTCTATTGGCGCAAGTCCCAGACTACTTTTATTCTTGAGACCTCTGACACCAGGTCGTAGCTTTGGTTATTATTGTTCTACAGTATAAGATTAAACGTGCAATGTCTGATACAACTCGATTTTTGAGCTGCTGTGTAAACTGTTTTCAGTCGAAGAGGTCAGGTTCGCCTTAGCCTATGATTAATGGCACAGGACCAACAAGAAAGTTGAAACGAATTGGATGAAATAACATGAAGTAAGTATAAGCCCAGAAACCTGGTGGTGATATAACGTAGTTTCTAGGTTCTAATGTACTTCTTATTGATGCAGAGAGTGTGTGTGCAGTGGCTCGTTTCTGAGCAGTCAAAGGCATACATTGATAAACATTTGTAAATTCCCCAGCTAAAAACAATCTTAATGAAACGTCCAGGCCTGCAACATAAGGCCTTATTAAAATACCATCAAAGATAGTTGTAATAAAATGCTTGCATGGGTGAATGCGGCTACGTTAGCATACTTTACGAGTTCGGTCTTTGATCACTCGTAAAAAAAAGTCTGCTAAAACATCATCCATCGCCTCTGATTAGAGCTTTGTTTGGCAGAGTTGCATGCATGGAGCGTAAGCAAACCCCACACACACACACACACACACACACACACACACACACACACACACACACACACACACACACACACACACACACACACACCACACACACACACACACACACACACACACACACACACACACACCTCACAAAAACATGTCCTAACTCAACTTATCTCACAACTCATACATAATCAAAACTAACACTCGTTGCAACCCCCTCCCCTCCCCTCCCCTCCCCACTTCCCACCTCCCTCCTTTCTGCTCTCACATCCCAAAATACCAGGCTACTGAACACCAGACTCTCCCTGTAAGCCCCAGGCCAATTAGTGTGGTGTTGCAGCATTGTTATCTGCCAGTCATGGTGGGTTTCTCCTGCCTTCTTTCTGCTCGTGGAAACACAAACCGCTGCTGCTGCTGCCGAGGGGTCAAAGGCGTCATGAGGACATGTATGAGGATGGGAGGAGGAAACTAAAGGGTGTGTGAGCAGTGGGAGGAATCATCCTATTTAAGTTTATAATATTGTGCAGAAGGATTTATCCAGTCAGGCTTTCTTTCTATGCTAGCGTACAAAATGACACACAGCAGAAGGAACAGGTTACTTCCCAGATGAGGGGCCTTCAAAGAGTTATCTTTCTCTCTATCATCATTGCATTACACTACATAGATAATCCTCATGTTCTAGAGGTGATAATGAGACCATGAATAAGGATGGGGGTTAAAGTGGTGGATTAAGCCATTTTAAAAAGCATAATTGAGCCAAGTATGAATAAAGATAGGTTTGATTGTGTGTAGAAAGCAGCATCATATCTCAGACAGCAAAGTATAAAAAACTAAAGTACTTAACAATGCAGTGGTCTCACCAAAATCTCATTTAAAACCCATTTCTTGCCCCTTGCATTTACAGACCAGGTGACACTTGTGCTGTTAAATGTGGGTTTTTATCTTACTAGTGTTTTGTATTGTTTTACGTCATGTATAGAGTTATTCAGTCTGTGGCTTCTGATCTGGTTTCATTGTCTCCTGTTTTACATTTGTTTCATGTCCTGTCTGTTTCTTATATATTTATGCTATGTTTTTATACAGTAGTTGATGTACAGCACTTTGTTCAACTCTGTTGTTTTTAAATGTGCTGTAGAAATAAAGTGGATTGGATTGGATAAAAAAACACTTATAACTAACAAGGTAAAGCAACAGTAGGGAAAGAGAACAGGCAAGATGATTCTCACGCATTCAGAGTGTTATGCCGACAACAATAGCTTCAGCAGTCACCAAGAATAATAATGATGTGTGTAGATAGCTGCTACGATTCCTTTTACTCTGAAGAATAACACCAACAAAATGACTGTGAAACAGAGGAAGTGTGGACTCTGTGGGAAACACTGTGATGGTGTTAACACACGGATGTTGTCGCTGGAAGGTTTAGCGGAAGAGCAATATTTTTTCTTCCTTTGATAATGAAAGGCATACTAAAAAAAGATATACCACATTCAGTGTAAAAATAAGTCATCCAAATATGACAAAATTACACAGACGAGCACAGTTAAGGCACATACAAGCTGATACGACCTCTTATTTAATGAAGTATTTTGTTAATGTAATAGAGATATGAAAAAGTCGTCAGATAGAATAACAATACAAGATAACATGCCTCAGTCAAAGCTCCTCTGCTCTTAGTTTAATGTGATTGTATTCTATCAATCCTTGGTCTCAAAAGCAATGACAGACTTGTTTTTAATTAGTACTTAAGAAGCTCTGATAAAAAAGACGTGGCTTTCATGGGGATTGTCTAATGGAATAACAAGAAAAGAAATATAGCCCAACAACTGTCTAGAATGTAATTCTGATACGAAGCGAACTTGAGTCCCGAAGCTCTTACTTGAACTTTGCTTTGTCAAGAGACATTTGTGCTGCTTAAATTTCACACCCAGGCATTTTCGCAACATGCACAGAGGGTAGAGAAGAAGAATACTGATGATTATTCGTCCGTGCACATGGATCTGATGTAACTGTGGTGTTAAGGACGAGAGACTTTGGAGGAAACTTGCTTTCATGTTGAGAGATGGGATGAGAGTTGATACATTAGAGCTGGCACTTTCTGTTGCCATTGGTGTTATCATGGGTACCTCCCCCTTAAGATACTTTCATCTTTTCTGTTTCTGTTTTCGTGTTTTAAGCATATGCCCACACAAACTCCTAGAGACTTTGATAAACAGAGGCCCACTTGTTCACATCCCCCATCATTGTTGATCAGACGTGCAATCATCCACAACAGAGGCCGACATTAAATCAGAATCAGGACACACGTGGGACAGGAGCGTAGCTGCGTTGTGTGGTTGGGAGTCGGACAAGACGAGGCTACGTTTTCGTCTTGGGAGTGGATGAAAGTTAGAAGAACATTTGCATGTCATTATAAGTAAAAATAAATCGGGTCTGTAAGCTATTTTAGCACAGTCTAAGGATGTATAATCCTTTGTTAAACATGAGTTTGGAATACATTGGCCAAAGTTGCATGAAGTTTAGCATGATCAGGAGGGGTAAGGGAGTCCCAAAGAAGAGGCAGTAGCAGTTTGAAAACATTTGAAAATGACCAAGGGGGAAACGTCAAAGGTGTAGGATGGTACACTTTTACTGCATTCTTCATAAAACAGGAACTGTATGGAAAATGTGATGAATTCCTGTGAGTCTGGGACAATAGCTTTTCCGCTGCAACACTAAGTGATTCATTCATTTCCATATGTTTGACTCCAACATCCCTTCTTTCTTTCTTTAAGTTTAGTTTAGTTTATTTGTTTATAGTGTCGTGGACAATCCCCATTGATCAACTGTCACAAAAAACAGGATATGGTGCAGCTTTAGCAAACATGGCTAATTTCCAGCTGTTGTCCCGACACCTTTAAAATCACAACATATCAAAAGCATTATTTATACAAAAAGGACGAAAGACAAGTAGATAGAGGCGAAAGGATACAAGAGAACAATAAACAACACACGTTACTACATCCAGTACATGTCACATATAGCACATCACAAGTCTCTGTATGTCCTTGTTGGCCCCATCTACAAATCTTGAAACTCATTCACACATGGCATACAAATCCACGAAGGGCCCTCATCCATTCCTGTCGTAGCAGGGTGACTCTAGCGAGTAAACAGAGGGGCTGAGTGTTGGACAGTAATTCTGTTCTGCTGCTGACAATCTCTGGTGGGAGTGGGACTGCAAGTTGCTTTCATTTGTCTGCTTCAGTTCCAATTCTCCCTTAGCTGTCTTAACATACACCTACTCAATAATAAATTGGTCCTGACTTCAGCACAAGTTTCAACTCCTACCACTAGCTCCTGACTCATAGCTCCAGAAACTAATTTGTGCTGATGCCTTCTGATCTCTGAACATGAGCAGCAGGGTGTGTGTTGCTGTTTGCCATAATGGGAGCTAGAGTTGTAACGGGAGTGATGCCGTTGGAGTTACTGGGGCATTCTGCATGCATTTTTATTTGCTATGTATTTCCCTTAATGTTTTTTATATACCTGTGCATATCGTTCTTGAAATATATGTTTGTATGTTCATTTTAATTGTGTTGTTGCTCTCTTTTTATGTGCTGTCTTTCTGCAGCTAAAATCACCCTCTTGGTAAAAAACAGCAATTTGTTCCAACTGTTTTCTAAGATAAAACACTTCTAGTCAAAGTTCAACAGGAAGACAATTATCTTTCTCATTTACTCACCTGGTCTACACCTCTTCATTACCGTTTGTTTGACACATGGGTTACATTCACAAGCTTTTCTGTTTCTTTACTGTCAGTGCAGTGTATGACGCCGTGACCCTCGACTTTAGCACCTATACTTTTGTCAAGGACTCATCAATAACTCCACAGAAGGAGGCCACTTGAAAATGCATGAAAACAACTTGTTGATTGTTATCAGTCCCAATGGTAAAACATTTCCGTGTACTGTGAGTTGCTGTGCTGCCATGGAAAAAAGAGTAATTGCATCCTGGCAGGATATGTCGGAGGTAATGGGTACAGGTGGTAACTGGCTGGAGTTTTTGCTTTCAACACTTTTTTGGCAAACCTTGATGCTTCTCTCCGGAAATGTATTTTCTCAATGGGGGCTGCTTTGTGACACACAGGTGTGCTTGTGTGATGAACAAAATGGCCATAGTATTGTTACTCTTGCTTTGCATCAGTCCTGTTTTTTAGGGACTGTTTAGGGCTCACTGTGAAGATTCCTAAATTGCAGGTCAGTGCATTATGATTATTTGGATATATGATTTCTCAGACTTAGGCTGCCAAAGTCACCAAAATAAACTTTTCTTCACAGTGTGTGGGAGAAATCGGAGGAACATTCCGCTTATTTTAAGCAGAGGTGTAAGAGACCCATGAATAGAAAGCCTCATTACTTTGGTAAATGGGTAAATGCCCTGTGGCCGGTACCACCTACTGTATTCCAGCTGCAGGCGCAAATTGGTCTCCAGGGATTCATAGACAGCTGTGTGTGTGCGTGTCAGAAAGTGTCAGAGCGAGAGATATAACGATTGGCAGAGAAGCAAATACAAAAGAGTGAAGTCAAATAAACAAAAACACATTAACTTGCCAATGACAAAATAAAACACTGACCTCCTGTGTGACTCCCTTCCATCCATGCATGAAGCAAACAGCAGCTCTGTAAGAAAAAAGGATATTTTTCATTAACTTCAAATTTGGAAACCCTTCAATCTCTCTGCAGCACTGTCAGAAATAGTTGGCGAGAAAAGACATGTTACCTCACCGCTCTTTAATTGAGCTCAACTTGTTATAGCATTAATGTCGTGCTGTTAGGTTAGTTGATGAGTCAGCTTTTCCCCTATCCTTAGCATACATCCATATCCATAAGATATCCACGGTTATTTGCTAGCCTTCACAGTAATACAGTACTGTTAAAACAATAGCTGTTGATATACAGCTATGAAGTGAGCTGATTTATTCACATACAATGAAAAGAAAGGAATTCTGATATTTTGAATAAGTCATTGAATATGGTAACGTCTGTCCGTCAATTTGTTTTTTGTCTGTGATCAGCATATCTTGAACTTTTACATTTGGTGTGCACACTTACACTCCCAACAAAAAAAGTCAGTTCAGTTCACTGTCAAAATCAGTTTGACTTTGACAGTGTGAACTCCTGCAAATGCTTAAAATATTCCAAATGAGCCGTTATATTAGTAATAGAACTTGTATTTAATAGATTACAGAACAGTTATAAGAGGCTAAATCATAATTTCCTGAGCCAGCATCATAATCACTTAGTATAGCTAAAGCAAAGTGGATTCCTACATTTTTGTGTTCCTAGAATTATAGCTCCATTGGATAAGGATGGTCTATAAATTAAAACTGAAAAATTAAACAAATTGAATTAAAGACAGTAAATACATTTCTCAGAAAGGCAATAAGTGTAATAAGCTGTTCAGAGATAAAGATTGTCAATGAATATTATCTACATTTAAATATAATAATAACAATAATTATTAAAACAACCATACATAAATACTAATTTAAAAGGTTTATCTTTCACAGTACCTCGAGTTATGAGCAGCAGTGTATCCAAGGAAGTCTTTTGTATATGTTGTATTTTTGCTCTTTGTGCTCTATAAAGTGTTGTTTGGGTTGTCGCAGTGTGTCTGGAAAAATAATTTCTTCACTTGGCCTGGTTAAATGTACGCCGCTCAGTACCAGTTGCTTTTTCTACAGCCGACTCTGATTCTCTGTCAGCCCCGGAAAGTTTGCCACCAAGGTCAGGAAGTACAGTCAGCCTGAGCAGATATATACAGAGACCAACAAAAGGGATGAGAGAGAGAGAGAGAGAGAGAGAGAGAGAGAGAGAGAGAGAGAGAGAGAGAGAGAGAGAGAGAGAGAGAGACCTATTTTCTGTATTAAAAAAAAACGTTCCACTCCTGTGAGCCAGACACAAAGCGGAGCCACCCAAACAGACACACTAAGTCTGTGCTTTTTATGAAAGGTGAAAGAAGTCACATAAAGAAAAGCACAAATAAATACCTACCCACTGGGCCTCAGACATAAACAGCAACTCACACACAAACACACACATTTGTTCTCATCCATGACACTGAGGTGGCCTTCCCCTCCTGAAGTGTGTGTGATGAGTCGAATCATCTTCTGGAGCTGAAGGCCCCAGTCAATGGCAGGAGGCAGTGAGATCACAGCTCAGTTTTCGATACATTTCATTTATTTATCCGTCAACCATAGGCTGGGGGCTACAAAGTAATTGGTACCATTTCCAATATGTAATGGCAAACATTTGTGGACCTCAAGATGGTTCTTAGATAACTGAAATTGAACATTGAATAGATGATTGTTTTTTCACACTATACTGACAATCATGGATAATAATTTAGGTGTGGAATTCATATGAAGGAATAACACGGTTAAAGAGAGCCTCATATTTTATTGAGTGAACTTTTCTGATGTTTTTCTTGATAGTTTTTAATTTAATCTTGAATTAATTAATTTGATTATGCTTCTAAAATGTTTATTTTCATCCTTTAATGTCCGACAATTCACCACTATACTACAAATGCCACTTTATGTAATGAAGGATTTCACTATCATTTATTATTATTTCCTTCGGTAGTGATTACATAGTGATTACATCTATCAACTGTTAAACACGAAAAATAAATGATGCGTCTATGATTGAGAACTTTTAGCAAAAGGTGACAAAATGTATATATTATAGAACACACATTTTTGGACACAAATGTTCATCATTCCAATCGTGTGTTAGGGAAGGACCGACCTTCTATCAACACAATTTGCTTGTAAAAAAGGGTTAGACACCACTGCCCTAAAGCCTAACAAAAACTGAATTAATTCTCTGTGTGCTTTAAGATATAGGTTTTTGCACGCATCTGATCTCAGTGAGAGTTTAGGTGTGTCAGGGTGTGACAGAAGGGCTTGGTGTCAGGTGTGAGTGTGTAATCGGTCGACAACCTCTCATTTCCTTCAACTGTCTGAATGCAAAGTGAAGTTAACAATTAAAGATCGTGATTTCCCAAAAGTAGAAAGCTCAGACTAAATCAATAGCTATTGCCTGAGGGACAACTGCCCCATTTCTTTTAATCTGGCAGACAATTAGGTTGCTTTTATTTTTCTGTTGGCTATTCTATTTGTTAACGTCATGTTGTGGGCCACCATTGGACTGACTGAATACAAAACACTTTCTGTCTAAATGAAATTCCAACACAAACCAACTTACTTTAAAAGCTTTTTGGTAAAATAGTCGGCCGTAATATTGTGATTAAAGAAATACTTTTTAATTTGGCTCTATGCTTGCCAGCTGACAAGCTTTTTGCAATTTGCAATGCCAAGTGGGAGATATCGGAGCCAACATAAATTCCCACACATCCTGCTTGTAATTAGCACTAGGAGGTTGACATGCCCATTTTTTCCCAGTTGGTTTCTCACATTTATGGTAAATTTGATATGACGTGAATGCAGAATCAGCATCAGAGTGAAGATGTCAGCAGAGAGGCTATATCCGAATGCCAGGTTCCTTCATTTCTATTCAATCCACGTCTTAATGGGATTTTTAGGCTGTAATCAGCTTCAGAATTCTTAAGCACTGATATACCTCTGTCAAATATGGATCCAATTTTAGTCTTGTCCTGGGGTTTAAAAGAAGCTTTGAATGTAGAGTAAAATATCGTTTTGAAAATTGTGTTCCTATTCAGTTTCCATTATTACATTTTTGTCAATTAAAATACCTAGACAGTACCCTTATCAAATGTATATGTATCCGATATAAGAACATTACATTACATTACATTGCATTTAGCTGACGCTTTTGTCCAAAGCGACTTACAATAAGTACATTCGACCAGGAAGACACAACCTTGAAGAAAACAGAATCATATAAGTATATCAGGTTTCATAGAGCCAAACATTTCAAGTGCTACTCCACTGGCTTTAGGTAATCCAGTCCTTTATTGGTATAAAAGTGCTTCGTTAATCGTTCTAACGCTCGAAGTGGAGTCGAAAGAGATGAGTTTTCAGTTTGCGCCGGAAGATGTGCAAGCTATCTGCCGTCCTGATGTCAATGGGGAGCTCATTCCACCATCTTGGAGCCAGGACAGCAAACCCACGTGTTTTCGCCGATGGGAACTTGGGTCCCCCTCGCAGCGAGGGCGCAACGAGTCGTTTGGCTGATGCAGAGCGTAGTGCACGCGCTGGGGTGTACGGTTTAACCATGTCCTGGATGTAGGAAGGGCCAGATCCATTCGCAGCACGGTAAGCAAGTACCAGTGTCTTGAAGTGGATTCTAGCAGTTACCGGAAGCCAGTGAAGGGAGCGGAGGAGCGGAGTGGTGTGGGAGAATTTAGGAAGGTTGAAAACCAGACGAGCCGCTGCATTCTGGATGAGAAGAACATCACATTAGTCTACTGACAAATGTGTTTTAAACTGTTTTTAAATGACAGAAAGTGAGTAGTGATCGACAGTGTGTGGTATTTTCTGAGTTTTGTTGGAATTGGTTGTTACTGAAATGTTGGGAACCTTAACAAAGAAGTTACCCTAATGCAAATAAATGTAATGGTACAATGGCCAAACAAAGCACATAACAAACATGATTATTTAAATATATACTTGAATAAGCACAACCAATTGTCCAGTGAAGCCATTTAAAGGACAAATATTTGAAAAATCTAGCCAAGCAGCTGGAACGGAATAAAGGTGGCACACCTTTGCAAATGAAGCATTTCAGTGTTAATGCATATTCAGCCGAGTGATTTAACAAGAGCAGCTTTTGTTATAGGGCTATAGATGGTGCCCTCTCTCTCCCCTGCTCACACAATCTCTCACGTTGCAAACACACACCCGAGAACACACACCTATTCACAAAGACACTTTACTAGCTAGTTGTCCTTGATGTGTCTCATAAAGACAGGCTGAGGAGGCCAGGGTAGTTTCAGGCAGTAAAAGCAGCCTGTGAAATTACATCGCATGTGAATTCACAACAGATGGCTCCGACTGCTTCGTCCTCACTGACACAGGAACGACACTCTGAACGTGAGAGGCACTTTCTGCAGCTACGCTTCCCCGAGTGAGGACATGAAATCTTGTTAAAGACAAGGTTGCATATTGAAAGCTATACTCAACAGATGCTTATTGTGCTGTAAAGTGAAGAATTAGAATAACATTAAATGAATAAAATGACAAGTCCCAGAAGGGGGCAGAATTGGTCCAGAAAAAATAGACGAGGGAGGAGAAATGAATGGGTAGAAAGTATGGATCTGGCTAAACAACAATACAGGAATGTCACATGGTTTGCTTCTAGTCATGATTAGAGGCAGGTGGATTCTATAGATGTTGCTTTTATCTCCATGGTTACCAGTGTTTTTTTTTCTTCTTCAGGCTTTCAACTAAAACATACATTTCTCCTACTAAAGAGTTAGGGAGGGAAGGGGATGGATTATGTCTGTGTTGTTCAATGGATCAGCGGCCTAATTGTTCCTCTGGGGGGTTGGGCCAAAACGGGGAAAAAAGTGAAGGATGGAGAAGAAAGGGGATGGCTGAGATGACACGACAAACCCACTTTACCTAATTATCTTAAGTGAATTAGCTCAGTCATCGCTATTCTGTAGCTGAATATGCATCGGGCAAATAATGATTATGGAGACGATGAAAGCACCTTAATGGCCCAGTCGGGTTTTCAAGCGCCAGTGCTTTTCAGCATGGCCAGAGAAGAAGAAGAACAATAAGAAGAAGCACTTAAACCCTCCAACTGAAGAGGCATGCTGGGTAGAGCTTTAAGGCAAAACAAAAAAACCTTGAATCTCTACAGTACCTTGTACTTTGCAAATGCATATTAGACTAAGTAGAATATTCAGTTTTCATTAAATGAAATGTGGAAAACGTTCACAAATATATAGGATTACTAAAAGAGTAGTAATTGTTCGATATTTGACATTTTAAACATGGTTTTTCGGTAATCACAACAAGAGGAGGCAGTTGCCGTTTATTTTCTAAAAATGTGCAGGTATTGATAGTCCAAATCTATTCCTCTCCTGATGAGCTTAGGCCTGTAGAATTAGGGGGGAACTGTACAATTTCAATTCAATTTAGGCATGATAATCAATAACTCAGGGAGAAACGTAGAAACACAGGCAGAGACAGAAACTATAGCATCATCTCTGTATTGTAATATCTTTGTCCTCCATCAGAGGACTGAGATCACTCTAAACTCGAAAAGCTAAAAGAGACGAGTGAACAATTGTGAAAAGTGTTGGAGAGATTTTTGGACGTGGGAAAAAGGAATCTGAACCTAATGAGCTGATGAATGAGATTTCCTCCTGAAAAGTTGAAAGGAAAAGGTGTCATCTTTTTAGAGGTGAGAGTGTTAGGTTGAATGTGTGAACTTTTGAGGATAAATGAGAAAAGCAGAAGGATATTGCAGACATCTGCCTCTGCTACGAGACCTCATTTATCTATTATTACCTGCATTTGATAACCACCTCTCTCATCCTACCACTCTTCCTTTCTCGGAGTTCAGAAACTCAGGGAGCTTAGAGTAAGGTATCGAGAGAAGCTAAGAAAAAAGTATAAAAGGTAATTCTACTGTGAATGCTAGAGTCATTGATTCCCATGAAAAACTTAATTGACACTGTGCTGGCTTGCTTGTGTACATTTTCGCACTTGAGGAAAATTCTAAAGGCTTTTGAAAATGTGATTCGGATTTGCATTAAGCAGCCATGAGCCTTTTGGTGAGTGCATGTTCTGTGCCAGCAGCAGGGAGATTTAGACAAGGACACCGGTAATGTCAAAACCTAGAATAATAAACTTGCTTTAATTAGATGTTTGTACCCACACAAGGTGTTGTATCGAATGACATCTAAAATTGCTCTTCTTTTCTTTCATTCCTCTGACTGTGTGTCATTATTTAGCTGCAACACAGGTGTTAGCCCCGCAACCCAGTGATATACAGCCTGGAGGTGGCACTTATTAAATATAATGCCATCAAATCAATAGGCTTCTTTACACCAAGGAAGGTTAGACAGGAAGTAGCGCTACTACTAAAAAGAGATACAGAAAAAACACTTATTTCTTTGCTTAATGAGGAAGCATCAACTTCGCTGAAGTGTTTTTGAGCTAAACACTACATTGCCAAAAGGGTTGCTTTATTGTTGATGATTACATTCTCCCTGCAAAGGGCCAAAATAATTAACTAATAAACAATGCAGGTATAATTACAAAACAATGGTAGGGGATACTTTCGCATATGCAGTATCGCGCCTGCCTTGCTATCTTTCCTCAGTGGATAGTCACCTAGTGACCATTTTGGAAAGATAAGCGTCATTAGATGTTGAGTTGAGGAAAAGAAGACTGGAAAAACAACCAAAGAATGTATAGAGCCTTTTGGGATGCAGATCCTAAAGTCCACATCTGTTTGTTGTTTTTCAAACTCAGACTTGCTGAGAGTGTTTTTATGCAGTTTGTGCATTTCGAGTGGATTAGCTTGGGAGGCATTTTGTTTTTAATTGTGCCATCTTATTAGCTCTGAGCCTCCAAAACACACTGACATAATGGCAAATACATTAACTTTTTTTGATGGAACTAAATGGTAGCAAGATTGCCAATTTGAAACAGGAAGCACAAACAAATTACAATTCTGTCTTCACATCATCCGTTTATTGTTTGCATGTGCTTGCTTTTGCTCACTCAAAAGTCGGTTTGCTATCCTGGCTCCAAAATGGTGGAATGAGCTCCCCATTGAAATCAGGACAGCAGAAAGCTTGCACATCTTCCGGCGCAGACTGAAAACTCATCTCTTTCGACTCCACTTTGAGCAATAGAATTACTAACAAAGCACTTATATACTTATATAGCACTTATATACTAACAAAGGACTGGCTTATCAGTTGAGTAGCACTTCAAATGTTTTGGCTCTATGAAACCTGATGTACTTTATGATTCTGTTTTCTTCAAGTTTGTATCTTCTTGGTCGAATGCACTTATTGTAAGTCGCTTTGGATAAAAGCGTCAGCTAAATGCAATGTAATGTAATGTTAGGGGACCTACATTTGCCTTATTGTAGTGAATTTGCATTGTTTGATAATAATCTAGAAGTGTAGGAGTTGTGGAGCCCTAGACATTGCTCCATCTGGTCTTCAATTCATGCAAGGTATAAACACAATCAACATTTTTACACCACTATATAATAAGTCATATTATTTTAATGTAACACAGCGAAAGGGCAATTCACTAAGAATATAAATTCCAATTGCATACACCCTCTATGGTACGTAAGGCTGATCACACATCCTACTGTTCCTTCTGTGTCACTCTTGAAGCTGAGAACCCCGGCAAACCCCAAAAGACAAGTGTATGTGTAAGTGAGTAAGATGATAGCCTTGCTGCCTTGGGGCAAAGTATCTTCAAGTTCCTTGTTTACAAAAACCTTTTTTATGGCAGAAATATCCTTCAACCAGAGACGGATATTACACTGCATATGCAAGACGAACACCGACATGCATGCCCACACACATGCACACATAAATACAAATAGCAAGAGGAACCAAAGGCTGACTTCATAGACTTGCTTCTGCCTGTTGGGATTCAATTAAAGGAACTTAAATGATGTTAGGATGACTGCCTCATAGCGTTATGGGCCCATATTTACACATCTCCTCTTCTTTATTATATTTAATTACAGTTTCAACACATTCCTTAAGAGAGGGGGGATGGGGTGGCACAAAGGGGAGTGGGGGAGAGGACACAAGAGATGGGAATGAACATAGGTAAGAATGATTAATATAGTTCACATTAAAAACACTCAAAGTAAGCGCTTGATTGTTGGTCGCATCATGAGCATTGTTTTAAGACAAGAAAAAAACGCAGCATTTTCCTCCCCCTTTGCTCGAAACCAAAAACAAACCAACCGGGATTCGAAACAAATATGAATCACTTGATACATCATTATTTAAAGCATTGGATTGATATTTTTGTTATTGTGGTACCCTGGAGAAGGTGAGTGTCTCCCCATGTAATGCCAGACTACCTCTCTATTAGTGAAGGACAAGAGCAGAGAGATGAGATGAAGGCATAAAAGGAAGACGGCTTTATAACAACACTGCTGCGTATCTCTTCCATCTCTCCCTCCCCAACACCCCTCTTCCTCTCTTTCAACCTCCCTCGATTCCCCTGGTTGCTTTGTAATGAAGTTATGCCACAGCAGAGTTCTTCTAAGCCCAAGCTGTCTTGAGACAGAAGAGGAATGGTGGGAGCAACAGAGAGGTAGAACTATCAAAGACAACAACCAGGAAAAAGCCTGGGAACAATTTAAGGGGATGGGGAATAAGGGAGGGGGCGGTGATGGAAGTTGAGCTGTGACAACAGGCAAGAATTGAAAAGACATACTCAAGCTCCTCGAGTGTATCTCTCAGATTCAACAAGTAAATTAGTAACTAATGCTAATCAGTGGAATACCCAGCAAGTGTGTCAAAAATAATTGTTGGCTTAATCCTTTCTTCACACAACAAGAAAGTGTCTAATCATGGATGGACACCATTGATGTTACAACCCTAAAATGTGTTAATCTATGTGCTGAAGGGTAATGATTTGAGAAATATTAAGGGGATCTGTTCAAGCAAAGAAAATAAATAATGTTTGTTAAGATTAGAATGTTGTTTTGGAATTGGCACTATAAGTAACACTTGGTAACAAATGGAAGAAATAACCCACGGTTATCAAGGTTCAAGGTTCTTTATTTGTCAAACGAACATAGCTACAGTGTAGTTATGTCGATGAAAATCTTGTGTCACAGGCTTCTCCAACAATGCAACGCAAAACACAGATAAACAGAAAAATATAGTGCAAGTAAAGAGTAAATAGTAAATACAAGAAGAAAATAGTTTAAAAAGGTGAAATAGTGCAATAAGAGTCTATATGCAAGTCATTGAAATATGATATATTAGGTAAATGGATAATTCATTTTTAAGTAGCAGCCAGATGAATATTGTGGATTTTGCTTCAACAGTTCAGGTGTTTAACAGTCTTATTGCCTGTGGGATGAAACTGTCCCCGAGTCTGGTGGTTTAGTCCGGATGCTGCGGTAGCGCCTGCCAGACAGAACAGTTTTGTGGCTGGGGTGATGGGGGTCTTTTATAATCCTGAGGGATTTCTTCCTGAGCCGCTGGGAGTAAATATCCTCCATGGATGGCAGCTCCGTCCTGGAGATGTTCTATGCAGTTTTCACCACCCTCTGTAAAGCCTTACGGTTGAGGGTGGTGCAGCTGCCGTACCAGGCCGTGATGCAGCCAGTCAGGAGGATCCTCTCTATGGTGCACCTGTAGAAGTTGCAGAGTATTCTGGAGTCCATGTTGAACCTCCTCAGCCTGCGGAGGAAGAAGAGCCGCTGTCAAGCTTTTTTGGTGATGGTGGTGGTGTGGAGAGTCCATGTCAGTGTAACCGGTGTGGTTAAGCGGTCTCTGCGTTGTGTTGATAATGGATGAGACCCGAGCCGGCGTAAAGTTGAGACGATCTCTGTTTAATGACTGACAAGACAACAGATAAAACGATCAGCTTTACGTGAATTTCCCTCACAGTGACTCCTCTCACGTGGAACGTTTACAAAAAGGGACACAATTTATAGGGGGGAAAGTCCTCACAACAATAATCTCCTGAGCACAGCGACCACACTTCAGAGCTTCCGCCCACTGATCTCCGACCTTGCCAGGTATTTAACATTCAATAAAATGAAGAACACAGAATAAAATAATATAAAACACAGAATTTGTGTGATTATACAAAATGTAATTAAATAAACCCCACTGCATATTTACATCTGTTACATCAGAGGCCTGTACTACGAAGCTGGTTCAACCTAACCTGGATATGTTTGAGTTAGCCGGTTGGCCTAATCCAAAACATACGCGCTCTAAACGGTACTACGACGCGGGTATCAAGTGGATCACTCAAGCAGCCTGTGTGGCCTATCTAGTTAGGTGCGCGTTCACATGAAAGGGGTGGTATTTGGAGCATTCGACCAATCACAAACATGGACAAGCGTACTGACAGCGCAGCGTCATACTTCCTGAATGAAAAGTCAACTATATAATTAGACAAATATGAAGACGTTAAACTTTAAACATCCATGACTTAAACACTTTATCCAGGATAAAAGCCACATAGCTGCACCTGCAAGGTGAATACAGCTGGTAAAAGAAAAAGCGTTTGAATGCGTACATTAACAGGTTTATGATATCACTGCCCCGTCTAAAACACGAGTGGATCTGACTTTAATTACCTTTGACTCGAGTGTTTCGTCAACTTAATGTGTTGCTTAAAATAATACTTCTGCATACAGTATCACTGTGAGTGTTGCACAGCCAGATACTGCTCGGCTCACTCAGATAAGGAAATATATGATACATTATGATGTGATATGAACAGGGGTGGACTGGGGGGAAAAAGTGGCCCAGGGATTTAATTGACAGACAGGCCCACTTAATGTGCGGCATGTATCGGCCGGCCGGCGACGAAAGTATGTTACTTAACAAAAAACCCTATGCATTTTATGTTATTTTGGACAATTATTCATATAGTAATCACATTACCTGAGCCCTTGAGTTGCCTAGAACAAAATAGTTACGGCATATATTTAGTGATTTTAATGTTAACAGATCATTGATGCAATAACATTTTGACCCAATTTGCCTGACTTGACACATGGAATAAAAATGGGCGTAGGAAGCATCCTCAATGTGGGTGAGACAATTTAACAGGGGGTGTGGGGCAGGTGGTGGACCTCACCTCCTCTAGGGGGGGTCCGGGGGCAAAGCTCCCCCGGGAAGATTTGTTTTAAATGTTGAAGTTAAATGCATCAATCTGGTGCACTTTGAGAGCAAAATTAGGGACTAAATCTATGGCAGTCAGTAGGGGCTTAGACTGTGAGCCGTAGGGTCGCCGGTTCAAGTCCCCGACCAGACCTATTTGGAGTGTGGACTTCTACTTGGAGAGGTCCCAGTTCACCTCCTGCCGTGGTGCCCCTTGAGCAAGGCACCAGACATCCCCCTTTCACTCCCATTGCTCGCGGGCGCTGTACAATAGCTGTCCACTGCTCCTAGTACTAGACTCCTGGTACTAGGATGGTTAAAAGCAGAGAACACATTTCACTGTGTGTGTGGGTGCTGAATGTGGGACCATTAAAGAGGGTGAAATAAGAAGGTATGAGGAGAGTGATAGTTAGGAGGGGGAGGAGGAGGAGGAGGAGGAGGAGGGAGAGGAGGAGGAGGGAGAGGAGGAGGAGGGAGAGGAGGAGGAGGAGAGGAGGAGGAGGGAGAGGAGGAGGAGGAGAGTCTTCTTTCTTCTTCTTCTTCTTCTTTTCTTCTTCTTCTCTTCTTCTTCTCTTCTTCTTCTCTTCTTCTTCTTCTTTCTTCTTCTCTTCTTCTTCTTCTTCTTCACCCATATAAAACAGAACTGTAAACAGATTAACTTTTTCTTTCAACATTTATTTGAACAGCAAGTGGAGGCAAAAGTGACTGCACCCAAAACAATAAACCTGCTAGCTAACTAGCCTAAACTTAGTAACAGAATGTGGGCAACACGTTCTTCTCCACAGCCGCGCGACCTCTGAGTCAGACGTCACTTCCCCCTTTTCTATCCTACGGGTACAGCCGTACAGCCACTCCCCCTGAACCCTGTTGTAACAACATAATACACTTTTTGGGGATGCAGCTTGGGATGTGAGGACATGGCTTAGAAAGGGCGTGTCGCCTTCTGTCCTGCCAGTGTTGGCAGGACATTAATTAAAATGTCGAACTCGGTCTTCATTTTAAGGACATTTCGGCTAGGGATTTAGAGCTATATTTGTTTAAGCACTGGATTGGCAAAACAGGAGAGTGTGTGCACCAGTCTGCCTTGATCTATGTATTCATGTCTGTGACTCTCACAGTATCTGCTGCCCGCAGCTGTTTTATAGAAGGAAAACCTCCTTCACTTCATGAAATCTCTGCAGCACCAGGAGGCAGCGGGAGGGTTAACTCAGCCTCTGAGAAGACGAGCGTGCACCGCCTTTCACGCACCGCCTTTCACGCACCGCCTTCACTGTGTTTACCTTCAGAATCATTAGAAAGGCTAAAGAGCGGTGTGGCTGATGTGCTTTTAACCACACACACACACAACCACACACACACACACACACACACACACACACACACACACACACACACACACACACACACACACACACACACACACACACACACACACGATTTAAACGCAGACTTTTGTTCCTCCATGTTACGTTGTTATTGTTTCACTGAGCGGACCCGCACATTTTTTTCAAACGCTCCCCTTTTTGGTCCATCGCGCGGTTTTGTGCGCTGTGATGATTCGGCTGTACCTTTAGTAATGAATATTAAATGTTGTGAGGAAATCTTTCCACCAATAATTCCAATAAGTAATCCAAAATGTATTCACTTCAGGTTTACGAAAGTAACTGTAATCAGATTACTCGTTTTTCAAATGTAACGCGAGCTGAATACAGTTACTTGATTTTTGTATTCTGATTACGTAACACCGTTACATGTATTCCGTTACAACCCAACCCTGGCCACACCCCACTGGGCTGGGCTGGGCCGGAACACTTACAAATGTGGGCCGGTAGGATTTAGGTAAGCAAAAAAAAAAAAAGGGAGTGGCCGGAACACTTACAAATGTGGGCCGGTAGGATTTAGGCAAAAAAAAGAAATCTTATTTTTTTGTTTTATAAACTTTTTTTTTTTTTTTTTAGGCCCTCCGGCCCACACACCGCACCGGCCCACCGGGGAAACTCCCGGTATTCCCAATGGCCAGTCCACCCCTGGATATGAATGATAATGGGACACATCGACGTCTGCACTCACAGTGCCGCGGACTGTAGGCTACGTAATGTTACTTTGATCTGGTTACTTATGTTGTGGCAGATATTTAATTAAGCTTTTAAAAATAATAGTATAATGATAGTTATAATAGTCCGATTGCTCTGCAGATGGGAGGTGATGTTCTATTTCATTTTCCACGTTCACACAGTCTGTGATTTTGGCCGGCCGTCTTTCCTGCAAACCGCAGTTTTAAACTGTATTTCCTCCGCACACTGAGCTCTGATTGGTCAAGTAGGCGTGGTGCTTTCGCTGAGTTGATCTCTTATCCTGGAACATATCCTGCTTCGGAGCACAGACTAGGTTCCAGGATAAGTCACCATGGAGATCTAGCCCGCTAAAAAGTGGAACCAGCTTCGTAGTACCGGGAAATCCCAGAAGTTATCTTGCAAACGAAATCCTGCTTCGTAGTATACCCCAGGTTAGCCGCACAGCATAAGTTACCATGGAGATCTAGCCTGCTAAAAAGAGAACCAGCTTCGTAGGACCGGGAAACCACGAGTTTTCCCTGAAGTTAGCCGGCTAAGCGAAAATCCTGCTTCGTAGTATACCCCCAGGTCCTCAGTGATGTGGACCCCGAGGAACCCTGAAGCTACTGACTCTCCACGTAGTCCCTGATGGCGATGGGGGGCGTGTCACTCTCTCTGCTGCTCTCCTGTAATCCACAATCAGCTCCTTGGTTTTGCTGATGTTGAGATGGAGGTTGTTATCTGGCACCAAGATGTCAGGTTTTCGACCTCCTCCCTGCACTGGTCTTGTCGCCGGTCGGTGATCTTGCCGATGACGGGTCGTGTCGTCAGCAAACTTCACGATGGTGTTGGAGCTGTGTATGGCCATGCAGTCGTGAGTGAAACAGGGAGTAGAGGAGAGGGCTGAGCACGCAGCCTTGAGGGGCTCCAGTGTTGAGGATCAGGGTGGAGGATCAAAGGAAACATGGGTAATGCCATTAAAAGAGAATACATAAGTGGTATGGCCTATAATGTCACCCGCTCGCACAAACATGCTAATAAGATTCATCAGATGTCTTCCCTTTGTTGGGCCTGTTAGGAACATTTCTTGATACAACATGGTGTCAATGTCATCCCATGCAAGTCAGATGATGTGAGTAGAAGACATCTTCAACAAGCGAGAAGCCAATCACAAAAGTGGTAAGTCTGTGAGTCACTGTGAAACAGACATATAGTGAAGAAAAAAAAAAGACAAGTACTCAGAACTCATTAACATGTCCTCCCGTACAGACACTATCTTTAACAGGATGTTCTGGACAGGTTTCGATATGCTCTAGGGGAAAACGAATACATTAACTTTTACTCAGGAATACACCTAGCCCCTTTTTCGACTTTGTGTTGCTCACAGTAATGGTTGCTTGAATAGATATAGCTGAAGACTTTTCTAAGCAAAGCCTCCGTCAAGTGTATTATAGCATCACTATGCTAGACATCTCCTCAAACGTGTGGGCCAAAGCACATTAGGCTACAAATTGAGGGTTAATATGATAAAAAAATAATGTTAAAGAGTCATTAAAGTGCAAAGGAGCTAAGGTGATGTACTACTATGTATCAGGGGTGGGGAACCTCCGGTCTCCAGGCCGTATACGGCCCGCGAGAACATTTGGTACGCCCCTCGAGGTAATTTATTAACATACGCAAAAAAGAAAAAAATTAAAGAAATCTAGACCGCAAAAAAAATTAAACAAGCGAGTACCTGTTTTTCCTGGCCAAGGTCAGGGTCATTGAACACAACACGAGCCTAACGTGTCATCCTTATATATACAGATGGTGTCATCACGTGGTATACCTCTCGTCTGACAGGGGTGCAGTTCTGACGGAGAGCACCAGAACGTCGCTCCGGCACTTCAGAAACTGCAGTATCCATAAGGAGCCGTACACATGCCGCAGTTTCTGCGTTGGCCTGTTCTTTAGTTGAAAGCCCAGTGGCGATCTGCTCATCTGTCATACTGATCATACAGTCAATAACTTTGTTGTTATTAGCATCTGGTTAGCTAGCTATGCTAACGAATATAAGAAGCTTTTTTCTACAACCAGTGAGGTAAAGGACAATCTTTATATGACCATTATAGTTATAACAAAATAAGAGAATATAGTAAACAGGTATAAAATACTATATGACCGTAAAAAGAGTTAATAAACAAGAATAGAGTTTAAAAGGGAGTGATTTGTAAAATATCCATAAAGAAAAAGAAAATCTGCTTCCAGTTCTGTTTCATATGGGTGTTGAGAGATGTTTCCATAGATCTCTTAATGTTGCTCTCAAAGTGCACCAGATTGATGCTTTTAACTTCAACATTTAAAAACACATCTTCCCGGGGGAGCATGCCCCCAGACCCCCCTAGAGGAGGTTAGGTCCCCCCACCACTTAAATCATGTCCACATGAAACTAATACATTTGCACACATCTTGTGTCCATATCTTTCTGTTTTGGTGGTAATGCCACAACCGTGCACGTGAATGCATGCGCGAGTCATGGTAAGATATCTGGATTAAGAGGTTGCTTTTTCTTTGCACAGAATGAAAGAAAGGCCAAATCAATGGGCTGTGATTTTAGTATTTTTAAGCAGAGGTCAATAATTTGTAGGATGGAGGATGTTGAAAAAATTGAAATGGCCCTTGAGAGGAAAAGGGTTCCCCACCCCTGATGTATATGATCAAACACCCACCAATTTTCGGTCTGTATTTCTTTAAAGTATTTTTGAATCCCTAGGGGAACCGAGTTAGACAGCTTCAGTTCCTTCTGGAAAATGATCCAGGTTGAGGGGGCGAGTAGGAGAAGGTATTTTTGTTAAATACTGTACGGACTGAGGGGATGGAGAGAGTGCTGAAGCCCTGGGAGCAGAGGCTATAGCAGCACCGGTAATATGACATATACGTATAATATAAGTGGGCAGCATTCCAAGGAGATAACATATTACAAGTTCTGCGCATTGATTATATATATCACCAGTTGAATAAAAATGACATTGTGAGTGGGGGGTAATGCATCTCAGAGCTACATGATAGACAGGATAAGTGTTAGTAGAATGTTGCTAGTGTGCTCTGGGAGACAACACCTTGTGGGACCGAAGCCCTTAACTGATCATGATAATTGCATCCTTTTTTGACAACAGATGCTCCTCTGCTCCTTCATTTTAGTGGGGATTAGTGTGGTTTTCTTCCTCTTTGCAGCAAGGACCTTGTGGAGGACCCTTGCTTTCAGTGAGCCGGCATGGTGTTGACTGGAAGCCCAAACTCACAAATGGAGCCAACCTCTTCGGAGGAGTATGTGGGGTCACATATCTGGTCTCCAATGGGCTGCTTAGTCTTTGTCTCAAAGTGATGTTTGGACTGATGCTGCTTCTGCTAAATGTTTGCCTGAGTGGCTTCAAGTGACTGCTCAAATAAACCCTCAGGAGAGACTGACTCATACGTGTAACGGCCCATCCACACAGCGGCGTGCGTCGAAGCTTCCAACGCTTCTGCCCATTCACTTTGAATGGGGTGACGTCACTTTCAGCCGAACTGCATTTTGGGAAGCGACGCGGAGCGTTGCTGGCATTGCTCGCTTCAAAAGTGAGCAATGTTCAAACTTTTGACGCCTCGACGGAGGCGTCAGCCAATCGAATCATATGCCAGTACAAGCTCTAGCCAATCAAACCGCGTCCTTGTGTGTCTGGGGCGGGAGATTCATGTGATTGGTTGTTGGTCAAGCGTCAACGCACGCCGCTGTGTGGACGGGCCGTAAGGGACTTTGACCGAACACTGTGCACCCCCCTTTAGAAGGAGAATGTGGCGCAGCAATGCATGAAGGGAACATAGTCACTCGTAAATCTGACCTCTGTGAGTAGGACAGTCAAAGGACAATAGCGTGACAATAAAATAACTTCAATTGCATAACAACACTACTACATTCTACTCTTCTATTTCTCACATCTGCTTATCTACTTCCTCCTTCACCCCATGGGCAAAGTCTTAGTTGTCATTAGATGAAGCACAAGAAAAGCTGGAGAAAAGTTCCAGGGAGAAAGTCAGTAAGTCACAATGAGGCAGTTCTTCTCCTCCTCTGCTCTCCTCTGGCTTTAGTTGAAATAAGATCAAAGCTTTGAGCTTTTTGGTAGCCTTGGTCAAAGAACATGCCATATATAATAACTTATTAATCAATAATAAATGGTACCTTTGTTGCATGTCAAACCCTATCCCTCCCCAACTCTACACTGCCCTTTGTTAAATAAGCTGTGGTTAAAACAAACCATCTCAATAAGGAGCGCCCATTTAAATTCACATTGTTAAACTCGGCAAAATACAAAAAACAAATGAACACATACGGTACAGAGCGTAGGTAACATGCATGCAAGTACACACACAGATGGCGGCATTTAATAAAGTGGAGAAAACCTATACACACAGACAGTGTGAACAGTCAGAAGTGATTACAGTTTCCTTAATTGCACACAAAAAATTGTGCTTTACTTTTTCACAAAGCCATTTTATTGTTATTGCTGAGGAAGCAAGTTCT
The DNA here is from genome assembly GCF_902827175.1 of Gymnodraco acuticeps. NCBI lineage: Eukaryota > Metazoa > Chordata > Actinopteri > Perciformes > Bathydraconidae > Gymnodraco > Gymnodraco acuticeps. The sequence continues at coordinate 2,926,472 of NW_022989890.1, read as the reverse complement.
ACCCCAAGGTTGTTTGATTCCCACTCTCCTTATGCTTGCCTTTAAAACACAATCAAACAAAACTGTTGTACAAAACTGTTGTTTTTAGGGTGCTCAGTGAAACAATGCAATTACTGCTAATGTGGTTTTGTATCCAGCCACAACAACACCTTATGTCAACATGAAACTTTAGACAACATCTAAGCCGGCAGCTCCTCTGTAATTTACAAGTTCTTGACAAAACAAGGACAAATTCTTAGTGAAGTAGAAAGTCAGAAAGCTTAAGTCAAACAAAAGGTCTGTGTTTGTCACATACTATGAAATTAGGAAAACTATGGCAAGACTTTACAAATAGCAGTGCACTAGGTTGAACCTACCTTCCAGCTACGTATCAGACCTACACACTTATACATAAATGCACACAGATAAAAAGAATGAATGTTCAAACCACCTTTGTCCAAGCAACGAACCCAACCTTGCAGACATAAAAGTGCAAGTGGAGAGCGAACATTTTTGACAGACAGAGTCATTGTGCTTCTACTCACTCTCACTCTCTAAGTTTAGAAAGCCCCTTTGCTGTGAAAGCTTCAAGGTTGCTACAGTGGTGATACAAGGGATGGCGATTGATCGAAATAGCCGCTCTAAATTGTATAATGAGTATGAGGTGATGGGATCATGATTTTATTTTCCTCTCTGAGAGCTTATCAACTCATGTTATATTATCTACTCTAGGAGCTAAATCCATCCACTCAAAACTGCTCACCTTTAGAGAGACATGGAAGAGAGAGAGGGACTGACAAAAAGAGACAGAAGCAGAGAATGGGAATTGTACATCTGTGTACAATGTGTGCATATGTTATGAATAATTGGCACAGTTGATATTGTTTATGATGACCCAATGTAGTGTTACACCTCTATGTTTACAACGGCATAAAACATGATACAAACATGACACACATCTTGATGAACAGTTTCACTTTGAAATTCAATTCCCTTTTAAGTATGGCAGGATGATTACAAACCTTTTAATTCATAAATATCAAGTCTTTGGGATATAGATGTGTGTCTATAAGAATAAATGCAAACCTTCTAAGACTCACACATACACACATTTCTATCGACACCGATCCTCCTTTTTTGTGGCCTTCGATGTGACGAAACAACAAAGCTGCTGCGATGACAATTGTTCAAGCTTTGAAGCTAATTTCCAGTTGATGAATTTCCACCGGAGCTGCTTTGTTGTTTGAAAGACTCAAACAGCTAATTATAAGAAACGATAGTCAGAGAAATTTGTTCTACAAATGGCTTTTGTTGAATTGAAATTAATATGCGACAATTTCCCCGTCGCACAAAGTCTTAAATGATAGGTTTTGCTTTCTACATCACACTATTTTGACAATTGTGATTCTGAATTAGCTCTATTTGATTCACTGAACAAATTAAACATTGACTTTAATTAAATGTATTATGTCAACAGGTTCCACATAATTGTATTTGAAAGCAATAGTTTTGTGAACGTATTATTTTGAATTTAAATGTTATATTATTGCTTTCATCTAACCTAATACAATTATGTGTAATTTGTTACATAATACATTTATTTAAGCCAACGTTTTTTTTCCTTCAATGTAGACGGTAAGAGAAACAAGAAAAGATGAGGATGGAGCCAGAGTAGGTACATAGAAAAAGAGTAGGTGAGTAAAAGGGATTCTGAGTGAATGATAGTGAAATAGAAATAGACAGAAGAATAGAAATCAGACAAAGATGGACAGACTAAGATAGAGGGTTTAATGCAAAAATAGGAAGCAAGGATTGATAGAGTAGAGTAACTGAGACGGAGAACGATAGCGACAGAATGCCACGAGCATATGTGAAGAACAGAGAGAGATACAATGAGGAAAGAAACAGAGAGGCAACACAAAACACACAAGGCACCCTCCCTCCCCCTGTCGGGCGAAGAGAGACCAGTGCAAATGAGATCGACTCATTTCCAACACATAGACACAACCACCAACCCCCATCTGTCTTTGACAAACACACCCTCTTACACACACAGGCAAACACACACTAGCAACAGCAACCAGAGATGAAAGGAATCAATAGATTATAAGCAGACATCTGAAGAGTCCAGTCTACTCCTGAGAGGATCAACCATAATTGGTCCAGACAAACAGCCAAAGGACAACAACCGTAACAAAGCGTCCACGCACAACAAATGCAGCAATTAATAAATCGTAACAGGAATAGCAAATTAAATCTATAAACAAATATCGACAGTGCTTTGAACACATCTCATTTATTTGAGGCTTTTTGTTGTGGTCTGCCGGTTTCAGAGACAACAGCATTTGCATATCTAAATGAATGGCCTTCACATCTGCACCATGGGTTTTGATTTTAGAAGCTCGTTAGATGTTGATCGATGAACAATTTCATGTGTTTTATACAGGCTGAAAGGTAGTGATCGAATAAAAAACTGTGGGGCTCGGGATACTTAAACGTGGGATTGAATTCTCTCTACAGTTCTTGTTATTCACATCAAAGGCTGTACGTGTGTTCCACTCTGTGTTTGTGTGCAGATGAAGAGTGGAATAAACAAGTATCTGGTGCATCTAATTGATTCAGTGAATCCGCAGTGATACTGGAGGTGTGACTGAGGACCATGTCCAACGGCACAATGATCCCTTAAGGTAGGGTAGCTCAATCAATCTCTTTAGATCTTCATGCACAAACACAACTGAATAAAGCAATGGGAAAAACGGTGCTGCCGTGTCAAGTGGTGTTTTTGTATGAGATTCAAGGCTTTGCTGCTTCAGTTCTTAAGGCCCTGACACACCAGGCCGATATCGGCTGTTCTCGTAAGTCGGGAGACGAAGCGTGTCCTGTCGCCCAAACTCAATTTGGTGTGTCCCGCACCGTCGACCGTGACACGCCTTATTTGGACTGCCTGTCCCGATGCATGGCCGATTCAACATGTTGAATCGGCCATGCATCGGGTCTGGCAGTCGGACCAAACAATCACTCTGATTGGCTGTTCAGCTAGCGAATCAGTGCATGAGAAGCGAAACGGAAGTGAGGGACGTAAACAAACGATTTAAGAAGGCACACACAGACTGATATTCATTTTCATCTCATCATGGCGATCTGGAATGATGCAAACGAAGACCTGCTCATCACATTGATCCAGGAGAGGCCAGCTCTGTACGACATCACAGAGAAAAGGTACTCGAACCGAGTAGTGAAAACCGGACTCTGGCGAGAGATTGAAACGCAACTTGGTTTCTCGGGTAAGATTACCTTTTTCATCAATTGAGCTCTTTAGCAGATATTGTTGGCTTTTTATTGTGTGCCAGCGTACAGTGACGTTAACGTGAAATGTAATTTGTTATTTCAACATTGTGTTTTGTTGTTATCTTGTTGCTAGCTGTGCAGTTTGTCACTGCATATAGATATGAATTGGACATGCTAACTAGCCACAATGCTTACATCGTTTATTTGTGTGCTTCAGAGAAAGAGCTGAGGAAGAAGTGGGATTCTCTGCGAACCCAGTACACCCCCCAGATAGCAATTACCTTTGGGCCGGATCCGCACGAAAGCCTTTAGATCCGTTTGTAGCTCACACCCTTTTTTTGACTGTGGGCCAGATCCACACTAGATAGAGCTTTCAGCCTAAACATTCCATTTGCAAGCAGCGCAGTATTTTTGCTGGTTTACAGATTTGGCCCAGATCCGTAATACGTATTTGAGCCGCAAGCGCCAGAAATCATTGGAATGGAACAAATCAAAAATAATATGGGGGTGTAATGTCTTCATATATTTCTTTGATTATTGAATTGAAACGTTAAAATAAAATATAACATTGAAAACGAAAAACTTAACACAAAAATAGTCTCCTACACTAATGTGGCATTGTACGATTGAATAAAATATTAAACGATAGATTAATATTTGTTCATTACGCTAATGCCCACTATCCATAATCCAAGTAGCCTACTCTGAGCTTTCACAGCCAACGTTCGCCGGCGGCAAATTCACTCAAGAATGATCAACTCAAGTAAGTATAGCCAACATTTTTGTTCTAATTTTGTATTTGTGGTTGGTATATATGTGTATGTATGCGTCGATTGATACGCAAGTGACTCAAAATGCTGAACTTTTTTGTCAAAACTCTTAGTTGATCATAGTTTAGATAAGCTAACGTTAGCGTTAGCCAGTGGATAGGATAGCCGAGCAAGTTACAGCCTTGAAGAGTTAATATTAATTTAACGGTGGAACAGTATGTCAAGTAAAAAAAAAAAGCAAGATTAATGTATAACTTTAATATTGAACTTTTATTCGAATAGTGACGTTAATGTGAGTGGAGGCATTGTGCTTTTAAAGGCGGGCTCAGATGGCAGGAGAGTGGTTTGCTGAAGACTCAATTTGGCATTAAACTTGGTAACACACAAAATAAGTTTAACTTGTAGTAAACTTAGACGTCGATATAAATGACTTATGCGAGTATGTTTCCATCCCCACATGCGTATTAAATCTTACGTTTCAATTTGTATATTTTATATTTCAAGTATTTGCTTTTTACTGATCTTGGTGGGTATACATTAGCCTGAATGATTCACAACATTACGTTAGTAAATCTTACTTAAAATTAATTTAATTAATTAATTATGATAAATGTGAACCATTACCCAGAAATGTTAAACCACTTATAGCGCTTCTTGATTCGTGTGTTGCTCGTTCACCAAAGTTAAATCTGTCCTGCCCTGTGAAGCCGCCTTTTCTGTGTCATGGAGTCATCGATTTACTTCAGCTTTAAGATTCGCTGTCATGTGTGTCCTTGTAATGTGCTATATGAATAAAAGACTGAACATTTGGAGGGTGTGCTTGTGCATGTGGGGGTTGGGTAATCGAGAAAGGGCATTTGTTCAACTGTCAATTTTACGTATCCTATGGATTCAGCATTTCTTAATATTGTTTGTGCATCAAAACTTGAATGTGTGGCTTTAATTTAATTTTAGTTTAAAAATGTTTGCTTAAATGTGTTTTTTAATTAAACCATCACTTGTATTTATTTTCCAGATGCTGCACACATGATGTCTACTGTTCAAATTAAGGTATAACTTCTTACACACTTAGGATTCAACATTGCAACAATAAATAAAAAAATAAAAAAAATATTTAAATAAATAGTAATATTAATAAATACAGAGGGAGAGAGAGTGAGGGAGAGAGTGCGTGAGTAAGTGAGAGAGAAAGTGTGAAAGAGAGTCAACTTATTTAGTTAGTATAATTAATTGTTGTTAAAAAAATGAACAGATGCAAAACACCCGTGTCTAATTCTGCACTGAGAAGGAGAGCCAGGGTAGAGCTGGGCAGAAGGCTGAGGGATATTGGTGAGGGTGTGCGTGCAGTCATACTACCTCCCAAAGAAACTGCACGATTGCCACCTGATGATGGTGCTTCTACTTGGTTACAACCTGAGGTTCAGCAGTTATATTGGACCCCTTAGCAGCTATGGGCCCTGTATCAGAGGACAGGTGTCAAGGTGATTATGATGACACCAACAGTCTGGGAGCAATCTCTGACTGTGAGGAACCTGAGAACCTCAACAGTCGCCTATCCAACTGGGCCTTAAACTATGGGGTTTCCCATATTGCAATTACTGCTCTCTTGGCCAATTTAACAATTTATCACCCTGAGTTGCCAAGGGATGCAAGAACCCTGTTACGGACCAGAACAGTGTATACTGTGAAGGAGCTATGTAATGGTCTCTATCATTACTTTGGCATTGTGTCAGCCCTTAGTAAGACACTGTGTCAGTGGAAGGACAAATTGGTAGATGGTTGTTGTTTAAGACTTCAGGTTGGTATAGACGGTCTGCCACTCTTCAAGAGTTCAAATGTGCAGCTATGGCCAATTTTGGGTCTTCTAGTTGGTGTTCCAATGAAGGAGCCAGTGGTGATACGACTTTTTTCCGGTACAAAGAAACCTGATTCCTCTCGGACACTCCTGGAAGACTTTGTCTGTGAGCTTAAAGAACTACAGGAAGGTTTTAATTATGAGGGGAAAAGGTTCACTATGAGACTTCATTCGGTCATATGTGACACACCTGCCCGTGCTTTTATTAAAAACATAAAATCCTTCAATGGCTATCATGGATGTGATAAGTGTAATCAGAACGGGGTATATATCAATAATCGCATGACCTTCCCCTTCCTGAATAGTGTGGATAGGACAGATGAGGCCTTCCTAAGACAGGACGATGAAGAGCACCACCTGGGTCCGCATGGCTTTGTGGGTCTAGATGTTGGACTGGTCTCCCAGTTCCCACTAGACTATATGCATCTGGTGTGCTTGGGTGTTGTCAGACGGCTCATTCATCTCTGGACCAAAGGCCCATTAACTGTGCGACTTCCCTGTAGAGATATTAATAAAATCTCAGATCATCTAGTTAACCTTAAACAATATATCCCTAGGGAATTTGCACGTAAGCCACGGCCACTCAAGGAAGTGGATAGGTGGAAGGCTACTGAATTTCGGCAATTTCTCTTGTATACTGGGCCTGTGGTGTTGCGTGACGTGTTGAATTCAGCCCTTTATTCTAATTTCATGCTGTTATCCACGGCCATTTCCATACTGGTGACTCCTTCTCTGACTGCTACACACAGCGATTTCGCAAACAGCCTGCTGCATGCATTTGTCAGCCATTTTGGTGGTCTGTATGGAAAGGATCTAATTGTTTACAACATACATGGCTTAAGTCATCTAGCCAATGATGCAAAAAAGTTTGGCAGCTTAGATCAAATATCTGCATTTCCCTTTGAAAATTACCTGTGCAAAATCAAAAGCTTTGTCCGCAAACCGTCATATCCCCTTGCCCAAATTATTCGACGGCTGTCAGAGGAACGCTCATTTGACCATGAGCCTATCCTGAAACCCCTGTTTAAAAAAAAACATTCTCGAGGTCCTGTACCTGCTGGCACAAGTGTTATCAATCAATATGATGAAATACAATTAGAAAAATATACAATACAAACCAAATCAAAAAACAATATTTTCATGATAAGGGGCAATGTCTGCAGCATTATGAATATCATTGAGTGCCAGGATGACATGTATGTGGCATACAAGCAATATGAGGACACTACACCGTTTTTTACGTATCCTATGGATTCAACATTCCTTAATATTGTTTGTGCATCAAATCTTGGATGTGGCACTAAATTTAGCAAACTTTCCAAAATGTACCAGAAATGTGTGGCTTTACCCTACATGGACAAGCTAGTGATCATTCCCTTGTGTCACACAAAGGACTAGGGAATCAAAGATCTTTCCAAGTTTATTTTTTAAACAATTTTGAATCCGTTTTTTTAACAACTTTTTTTTCAATTTGTTACTTTTTGTATAGAAGTTTTGTGGAGTCGTTTTCACCGAAGAGAACACAGTGAATTTGGTGGCATCAAACTGGTACGTCGATGGCAAATGCTGGTGGCCAAATGATGCTACTGATGACAAGATTAGCAAGGCCATCAGGCGATTCGAGGAGCCGGGCCCTGGGTGGAGGTCATACAGTGCTCGTTTGATTTTTGAAAGAGGTAAAAAATTTAAATTCAGATGTTTACCAGGGATGATTAAGATGTTGGGTGATAACTGTCATGTTCTTTCATCAAACTAGATGACTTAATTGAAGCAACACAAAAATTAAAGGAGTATTTGAATAATGGCACTGCTGGTCTGAAGCGGAGGACCAGCCCCGAAAACGAAAACGGAGGGAAAAAAAGTATGCACACAATAGTTACAGTTATTGGTTATAATAGAACTATTGTTTCTTGTCACTCAAATATTACAACCTACGAATCAGACACTGACTCTGAGCCGGTGGCCCAAAAAACGAGGGGTGTTATTTCCGCAAAATGCGGCGACGTTACCCTTCATCCCACCACCCTGCTTCAGTAAGTCTAACTATGATGAGTCCACTATTGGTGGCACTCCAGTGTTTTTTTTTAATTAGTTTCATTGCCGTATGTTGATATATTTTCATACGTTCTATTAGCTGTAAATTCTCAGGACCACCAACGACCACCACCACAACAACCCTGCATCTGTAAGTTTACCTTTCATGGCTCCTTTAATGGTGGCCGCTCATGGCTCCACACACACTCACGTTTCGTTTCTATATGTTGATATGTTTCTATATGTTCCATTAGCTGCCAGTTCTCATGACCAACACCACCTAAACGACATCAGCTGGAACACAAGGCGTCTGGGGTCTGTGGGTGAGACATTAACTGGTAAGAAGTTTCATCCTAATGTAACAGGTTCATAAATGTATGTATAAAATATATATAAAGATGTGTGTGTATGCACCCACACACACACTTATATGCCAGTTTATTAGGTGCATCTAGGGAAAGCTAATGCAGTCTATTACAACAGTCCTGCAATAAATACCCCTTCCTGATCTTTGTTGAAAGAGTTTAAGAGAGATGGCGATTCAACTGTATGTTATTGCTGTTGATGTATTTATCTTATACACTTATATATGTTGATTACTTTGTGCTGTGCCACTGCAAGTCCTATTCCTGCCTATTGCCAACACTGCCTCTCTTTTTCTCGCTTTCCGTTGATGTCCACCATCTATTAGGCAATGGCATTTTCACAGTTACTCCACCTGAAAGACATCCACCATTTATGAGTCCAGATTTCAGTTACCCTGAATTGTCCACATTATAATCTGCTAATCACTATTGATTTGCCTTTTGCCAAATAGCCAGCGACGGTCGGGACCAAGGAGGCAGGGGTCATTTCACACAATTAATGGGGCCCACAATACCCAGAAATGAGCATGTCTTCAGGCCCACATTTAGGGTTGGGGGTGATAGTGGCCCGATTCCCTGCACAGGTAAGACAAATCGTGATAGTATTGTATCTTGAGTTGCTCTGCGAATCCAACCCACACACATTTCCCCTATACTAGTATATTTTGAATGGTTAGGCTAAGTTTTTAATTTAGGAGTGATATCAAAATTCTATTAACTGGCTAAGCATTATATGGTCTTGCCCTATCAAATATCTTTATTTTTCCACATTATTTCAGCTGCAGAGCTGCATGGCCTGTTGCTGCTAGAAAATATTAAGCAGCAGGTCAACCAGTTAGCAGGAACTTTAAACATTTTGATGGCGAAAGTAGGATCAGGCCTGCATGCCCCAACCTACGAGATGCCCGAAGAGTTCGAATTCCCCCTCGACAGCGATGGGGAATTGGAGCGTTTCGAAGAGTGGCTCCGCAACCCTCTAAACGAAAGAATGAAGACAAATCTTGTAAGTATTTTTATGGGACATGTTTTCATATGCTCAATACAAAATGTTAGCCTTGTTTGTCTTTGAGTTTGTTGCAGTAATGTTGACATGTATATTCAGTTCAGTTTCCATTCTCCACCTAGGCGACTTCGCTCTCCTTTGTTGGAGGGGTGGACACTAAGAGGGTTGTTACCTGCACCGTGGCACGCAGGATCACTTGGAAGGGAGTAAACGGCAAAAGGGCCTTCAATAAAATGGCCATGAAAATCGTTCTTTTCCGTAAGTGTCTTTCCAAATGTTTATTTCATCATAATGGTGTAAAAAGAATTAGATTGGCCTAGTTGAATTAGATTGCATTCACTCAATTTCCATCTTCTCATTTAACAGACACTTCTATCCTACAGGTAAAGTTTAAGCAACAGTTTGTTCTCTTGGAACTGAATCTATTACACTCCCTTAGCCTGTCAATCACTACCTTGTAAGTCTTTCACTTTCTATGTGTTTGCATGTGCTGCAAAGTTTTTCTATTTGTTTTTACACTACGCCCATCATTGGCGGGCCAGGGGTTTATGGTTAGGCCTTCAATGACGATTAATGTTTTATAGGACTAAAAAACAATTGTATCGTTTTAGCATTTAAACGCACACTTTTCAAGCATTTTGACACAACATTTAAAACTCGGTAGCCATACCAAGTTTAATCAAACACAAACCAAGTTTTACATTTTGCAACATGTTGCACATACAAATGTACGGAAGCCTGTTGCTGCCTAGCCAGAAAGAAACCCTGAACAGGATCACAATATTACATGGAAAGTGTATTGTTATAACAAGATGTTTATCATGTGATAACAATATATTTTTCACGTTATAAAGTTAAAATGTTAAAACGTGAAAAACATCACTTTGTATGTTATAACGTGATACTGATCTTTTTTTTTCCTGGCGTGGCAGCCATAAGCTTTAATACAAATGCGCTGCTCGACAGAACGCTGCATGTATTCTTATTTAATTTCGCCATCGGGTGTTACTCAAATGATTGGCAGGTGCTAATATGAATAATAATGTTGAATGTTGGTGTCGTAAATTATTTTGTAAGACATATCCTTTACCCATCCTGTAGCCTTCCTCCAGTTACGCTTCGATGCTAACTCTGCCTAGCAGGCCTTGGCCGTATTCTCCATGTGTGCGTGACAGTATCAAGGTAGCCAAGCCTTTCTGTTATACAATTCGCGGTTGCTTGTGATTGACTGATTAACTGCTCGTGCCTTTTTGGCATCACATTAGATGATTGGCTTAATTTGTGCGTGTCATGTGTTGCAACGGTCAGCAATTGGCTGCTCTACTGCACTGACTGGGAAATGTTCTATCGCCCCAGAAGAGAGGGGATGAACAGGAAGCTAATTTCTTTCAATAACTATTTGTTTATTTTAAAACTATTCATACATTTTTATTTATTTTTAAAACACTGATGGAAAGTGTTTTTTTTTTTTTTACAAACAAAGCAAGAAGGAAAACGAGGAAGGAAGGATAATGAGAAAGAAAACAGACATTTACAGTAAACTAACATATTATGTATGAATGCAATATTTGTCTTAATTTTTGCTTAGCAGGCCCCTGACTGTCCGCCACTGACGCCTACTCTGAATGCCACCTCTATGGTCTCTGTCCCCATTGCATGTGCAGCATGTCTTAACGTTACATTCACCCACTGGCTGTCACTGGTCTCTGTTGGCCATTGCTAAATCACCTTTCTTTGTAGATGGCACTACAGTCTAGCAGTATTAGAACAGTGTAAGAACTTATTTTGTGTGTTTGTTTTACAATAGGTGCAGTGCGCAAATGCGCTATAACGAGTGCAGCGATGGATGCAGACATATCCCAGCATACCATTCGCTGGTTTAACCTGGCAAGCGACAGGGAAGGGGGCCGCCAGGAGAGACAGGAGAGGAGATGTCAAAGCCAGGATACACTGCCCGTCCCCGATCGACAATATTAATTATTTTATCGTTTTTGTTTTTAAGTTTACAGTTCATGTTTTAATAAAGTTTCATGTTCACGTATACAGCAAACATCTCAACGTGTATATTGTTATTTTATGTTTCTGATACCTTGAGTAAAGTAAGTGTCTGAAGTAAATACCACCACCATGATAGTTAGTTTGTTTGCTATGGTCACAGCACATTACCTAATGCCAAACATAATCTGAGGATTTACTTGGTAAACTGCAGACGTGTTAAACACCATCACATGTTGTTCATCATTTACACAGTTCCTCCTTAATTTCGCTTGCCTAGCTCTAAGCTATTGAAAAGTACTTAAAGATCAAATGCAAAGGTTTTTTTTATAATTGCCAGTAAAATCGAAATCATATAGCTACAACACTATCTAAGATATTGCAGTATTAAAATCGGAGATAATATGCGTCTGGCAATGCGCAATATTTATTTTGTTCAACCCCCAACACCAAGTCCGACGATTTATTTTCTCAGCCGCTCCTCCGCAAGATGGCGTCGCGTGACGTCACAGTGGCCAAACAAACAAACAAACCTTGGCTTATCGCTCACAGCTGCTTCCACCGATAGTACAACTTAGTTTCGTTATCATGTCTGATTCTGAGTAGACTATAGACTAAAAGCTTTAGGAATCCAAACTATAACATATAATAAGTAGCCTACCCTGTATCAAGATTGATGCAAAACAAGTGACGTTTGACCTTTTTAGAGAGGTTTAGAAAAATAAAGTCCAGGCGGACTCACCACTGGGTAATTTGGGAACCATCACAACCAAACACAATGCTAACAGTGAGACTCTGAATTAGCCCCGAGCGAAAAATGCTAACCTATTACTGCACCGAAATCACTCCTAGCTCCTTTATTACTTATCCTAGCTCCACATCCAACACATTGTTTATGATCGTAAAGACACAGCATCTAACGGTGCCCACCTCTATAAGCACCCACTCGGCTGAAATAAATGAAAGCATGGCGGAGGGCTTTTTTGATGCATAGGCCTAATGAAGTGGTTAGAAGAATGTTGGGTTTTCTAAGTGCTCACAGTCACTTTTAATTGCGCGGGGGGCATTTTTAAATTGGGCCAGGAGGAATAATAGTGGATTTAATCCCTATCATAATGCATATTGTTCACACTTTTCCGTTATGAGTGGAGGAGCGATGAATGAGCTGCAGATAAACTACAATGCTAACAGTGAATTAGCCCCGAGCGAAAAATGCTAACCTTTTACTGCACCGAAATCCCTCCTAGCGCCCTTATTACTTATAGCTCCACATCCAACAGATTGTTTATGATCGTAAAGACACAGAATCTAACGGTGCCCACCTCTATAAGCAATAAAACTGCAATTCCGTTATCTGCTGTGCTCCGTGCGCTTTGAAATCTAATCAAAAGTTGTTTACCTCAATTATTTGGCGTTTCTGCATCGCCCGGCTCTTTCGTTCTTTCAGTGGTTTCTTGTGCTGAAATATGGAGGGGACGGCTCCGGGTTTCAGCCTCCGACGTGCTATTAATGCTTCTCCACCAACAGACTTCATGATAGCAGGATCAACGTCGTATGCATCACACGCAAAGTGGTCAGAACACAACTTGCTCCATTTTGTCGGTTGCCATTCAACACGATTCACTAAAAAAATCAATTTTTTGCGGATGATTTGGTCTTTGGGAAATGCATGTAAAACTCTCCCAGATCCTGCACCGTTCGTACAACAAAAAGCTCAACAATAACCCATGTTAATTCAGTTTTTTCGAAAAACATGTGACCGAGACTGCCGAGTCGGGATATTTGGTCCAGAGACTGTTTGGCCACTATTACGTCACGCGCGCGGAGGCTGCTGGGAATTACATGTCAGAAATTCAGACGGCTTTGGGTCGAGTTTTGGATCAATAAAAAGCTTTTCTTTGGGTGTATTATCTCGATTTAAATAACATAAAAAATACAGGCAGTCTTAAAAACAACATTTCTATAAAAATGTAGCATATTTGGAAGCTTTGCATTTGATCTTTAACGTTTATGAATGTACCTCCTTCATTTGACTGGTCCACTAACTTTAGATGAAAAGTTAAATGGCGACACTTCCATGAAGACTTAAATATAGCCAATATTAGCAAGGTTTAATGTGTTTAAATGCCGAAGATAAGGCAAAAATTGAAGTTGGCAGTAGTCTGGTAAACAGCCGTATCGCGTCTGGTAAGCGGATCCGTATCGCATCTGGAACGCGGAGAACCATATTGAAACGGAGCTGGACCAGTGCTGGCCCATATCTGCCGCAGATCCGTTTTGCGGATCCGATCCAGTTTCGGGCCGATGTGCGTTTGGACAACGGACCGAGTCCGTTTGGCGGATCCGGGCCAGATCGTCTGCTAGGTGCGGCCCAGATCCGGCCCAGTGTCTCTTTGTTATCTGGGCCGGTACAGGAGACATGCCCCTTCGGGTAGTTGTGGAGCACCAAAGACGGGCAGACAGCAGTGGATCATAACCAGGCTGCAGTTTGCACACGCTATTTGTTGTTGTTTATATCACGCAGTCTGTTCTTCTTCTCTGTTTTCCGGTTGTTGCCTATTTTTAATGAATAATACACACTACCGCCGCCTGCTGGTAAGGAGAGTTATTGCCACTCACGCACTGAAGTCTTTGCGGTGTGTTCCCGTGCGACACATGGCCAAGACGCAGGAGAACACCGCGACGCAACAGCCGACGTCGGCGTCGGCGAGTCCTCTGGTGACTGCTTGGTGTGTCAGGGCCTTTAGATCTGAAACAGTGAGACAAACCAATGTTAATTGTGTCTCTTGTATTTTGAAATGACCATGAACAAAGACTTATTTTTTGTAAAACTTGATCGTTTTTATGTGCACCATTTCAGCTAAAATAGGAAGAGAAAAGAAAAATGGCAGGTTACAAAAAGTAGATCGATCAAAAGCTGAATCATTGAGGAACATTAGGGAGGTGCAAAAGAAACAGAAAACAAAAGTATAAACTACAGAAGCAATACAAGAACAACACAGGAAGAAAGACAGGAAAGTATAGATACGCATATTGCGTGTCCACAGTCAGTGCTTCATTCCTTTTCACTAGAGCCGCTCGAGGTTAAGGTTTGATATGACATTACAAATAAGACTTCTGTTTTTGGCACCCTATCTGCCTTGGGGAGAGAGCCGTTCACATTCACAGATATGTTACTGTTTTTTAAGTTGAGGGAATGACTCAACCCCTCAGTTATTCGGATACCAACAGTGACATGACCAATTCTCCCAAAGACACGGTCACTCACACTTATTTAACTTGCTTGGTCTACGAACCACATTGTGTATTCAAGCAAGTCGATCGAGACATAAATACAGAAATGTAGTCAACCAATTGAGTGCTGTGAACGCTTTGACTACTATCCGCAAAATAAACCAAGCATGTAAAAGGTTATATTTTCAGTTATTTGGTTTGACATCACAGTTAGTGATGTTACGTATTGCGCTGAGGCTTCGGAGCGTGTGTCGAGTAATCCCCGAAGCTTTTTGTGAAGCATGTATCGAGGCTTGTATCGTTTTGGGCCAGTGACGTCATCGATGACAAACGAAGCCTCGCTGCCTGTCAATACCACGTGACTGCTTCAGGAAGCCATTCAGATCGGTTGAACCGTTGAACCACAACGCTCATAATACCCATGGATGTATAACAAGAACCATATTACCCCTCCTGTACCCGGGCCCGGTGACACGATGGAATCAAGAGAGCTCAGACCCTCACTTATATAGAGGTCGGAACATGTCATAAGTATAAATAGATACAAGCATAAATAAATGTAGGAATAAAAACATCAATAAAAACATGAATAAATACAGGAATACATATGTTGCAGTATTTTCAGGGAACTTTAGTGTGTGTGCTGTGGCTCAGCTGGAAAACAGTTGACTCATGACCGCAGGGTCCCTGGTTCAACGACTGAACAATACGTCTTTTTTGTTGTTTATAAAAGCTACAGCTAAAGGAGATAATGTAGTTAACAAATGTATTCTTTGATATGGTTTAGCCTTTCTCAGGCTACAACATGGTTAAGTTTATGAATATTATTAAGGAATACAAATCCCTCTTTGCAATGTGTACCAGCCTCCTTAGGCTTTTCAATCACAATCATTAAACTGGAATAAATACAATATTGTTAACATGAAAATATGATTTTATGTTCGTTGTTTAGAGTTATTCTAAGGCTTTACTCAATGGGAACTCTGTATGAGATGATGGAGCACACTGTTGAGATGTCCAATCTGCCTGTTTTACACACTTTGACCAACAGGGGGGTTTGTGTTCAAATGAAGCCCATGATGACGCCTCATGAGATGAACCCTTTTGCGAACCAATTGGCTGGAAAGCTTCAAAGCTTCATAAGGCTTCATCTCGCCATCACTAATCACAGTTATACCCATATACTTTTTGACACCGACATTTTTGGCCGGTTGATTGCACACAATGGAAGGTGGTAAATGTAAGGTGCTAACCTCTTCCTCTCAGTGTCTTGTAGCTCACCTCATGGTAAATGTCTGAGCAGCTGAATCACAACTGCCTAAGTGGCTCCAGTGATTGGACTGGTCCATTCTTGTTAAACCAGAGGTGTGTTCTTGATGAACACTTAATCAAAGCCCCCCTCCCACCTTTTAAAGAAGAGCCATGTCTTCTCTCCCCTGCAATTAACTATGTCTCTTGAGAGAGGAGGACTCACCATGTTTTCTAAACGTTCTGTGTTAATTAAGTTAAGCTCTAGAGTGTTTGTGTTAATAAAATCAACCTTTGTTTTCACTGATTCTGTTTGTAGGGCCAATCCTAAACAATGTGAATCATTTGCATTAATAAAATCCCTGTTCTTCCAGTTTTAAATTGTACTTTGTCCTTCAGTCAGCTTTGAAAAAAGTCTGTGTTTTAAAAAATATGCTTTTGTGGAATGACAGCTATACAAAATGTGGCAGGTTTCTATAAACAGCTGATATAATACCTTGTATCCCTGTCTGATACCCTCTTATATTTTCATATAGGACTATATATATATATGGAAATACATATTTGTATTGTTTTATTTGACAGAGCACCCCCCTTCTCACCTGTGCCTCCAAGCAGCAGTGAGATACGTCGAACACAAATTGCAAGAGATGCCTTTGACACTTAGCGGACACAATAGGAAAAGATGGGGAGAAATAAAATGACAGCCAATACAGTGGCATGTTCCACGTAGGAACAATCTATAATAACTGGCAGCAGTGTCATTGAGCGACAGAGAGCTCTTACATTACATTACATTACATTGCATTTAGCTGACGCTTTTATCCAAAGCGACTTACAATAAGTGCGTTCGTCCAACAAAATACAACTTGAAGAAAACAGAATCATAAAAGTACATCAGGTTTCATAGAGCAAAAACATTTCAAGTGCTACTCAACTGGCTTTAGAAAAGCCAGTCCTTTATTAGTATAAAAGTGCTTCGTTAATAGTTCTATCGCTCGAAGTGGAGTCGAAAGAGATGAGTTTTCAGTTTGCGCCGGAAGATGTGCAAGCTATCTGCCGTCCTGATGTCAATGGGGAGCTCATTCCACCATCCTGGAGCCAGGACAGCAAACCCACGTGTTTTCGCCGTTGGGAACTTGGGTCCCCCTCGCAGCGAGGGCGCAGCGAGTCGTTTGGCTGATGCAGAGCGTAGTGCACGCGCTGGGGTGTACGGTTTAACCATGTCCTGGATGTACGAAGGGCCAGATCCATTCGCAGCATGGTAAGCAAGTACCAGTGTCTTGAAGTGGATTCTAGCAGTTACCGGAAGCCAGTGAAGCGAGCGTAGGAGCGGAGTAGTGTGGGAAAATTTAGGAAGGTTGAAGACCAGACGAGCTGCTGCATTCTGGATGAGCTGCAGAGGTCGGATGGCACATGCAGGTAGACCAGCCAGGAGGGAGTTGCAGTAGTCTAGGCGTGAGATGACGAGAGCCTGGACCAGAACCTGAGTCGCTTTCTGTGTCAGCTGGGGACGTATCTTCCTGATGTTGTAAAGCGTGTATCTGCAGCAACGGGTTGTAGCAGCGATGTTTGCAGTGAAGGACAGGTTGTTGTCTAGGGTCACACCCAGATTCCTTGCAGTCTGAGTCGGGGAAACAACTGAGGTGCCGATGTTGATTGTTAGGTCAAGAGTGGGACAATCTTTTTCCCGGAAGGAAGAGCAGCTCAGTCTTGTCAAGGTTGAGTTTGAGGTGATGAGCAGACATCCACTGAGAGATGTCAGCTAGACAAGCAGAGATGCGTGCGACGACCTGGGTCTCTGAGCGGGGAAAGGACAGAATTAATTGGGTGTCATCAGCGTAGTAGTGGTAAGAAAAACCATGCGGGCTAATGACTGATCCGAGCGAGTTTGTGTACAGGGAGAAGAGGAGGGGACCAAGAACAGAGCCCTGAGGGACCCCTGTAGTTAATTGACAAGGGTCGGACTCAGACCCTCTCCAAGTCACCCTGTAGGTACGGTCTTTCAGGTATGAGGTGAGGAGGGAAAGTGCAGAGCCTGAAACTCCAAGTTTTTGGAGAGTGCGAAGGAGGATCTGATGATTCACCGTGTCGAATGCAGCAGACAGGTCCAACAGGATGATGACAGAGGAGAGGGATGCAGTTTTGGCAGTGTGCAGTTCCTCCGTGACAGCAATGAGAGCAGTTTCTGTGGAGTGACCTGCCTTGAAACCAGACTGGTGCGGATCCAGAAGGTTGTTCTGATTGAGATAACAGGAGAGTTGTTTAAAGACAGCGCGTTCAAGTGATTTAGACAGGAACGGGAGGAGAGAGACAGGCCTGTAGTTTATAACATCAGACGGGTTGAGAGTGGGTTTCTTTAGGAGAGGGTTTACTCTTGCCTCCTTGAGACTGTTTGGAAAGTGACCAGAAGTTAGAGAAGTGTTGATGAAATGGGTGAGAAACGGTAGAATATCAGGAGCGATAGTCTGAAGGAGGTTTGAAGGGATAGGGTCCAGAGGACAGGTGGTAGGGCGGGCAGAGGTAATGAGGGTAAGAACCTCACTTGGAGAGAGAGGGGAAAAGGAGGTAAGTGTGTTGGTGGAAGGAGGGTCTGGTGACCCAGCGGTGAGTAAAGGTGAGTCAGAAAAAGAAGAGCGAATATCATCAACCTTTTTTTCAAAGTGGGTAACAAAGTCGCTTGACAGAAGTGAGGAGGGGGGAGGAGCTTTTGGAGGGTCCAAGAGGGTGGAGAAGATGGAAAATAGTTTTTTAGGATTGGAATAGGAAGATTGGATCTTATCTTGAAAGAAAGTGCTTTTTGCCTGAGAGATCGAAGCAGAGAAAGAGGAGAGGAGAGCTTGATAGGTTAGGAGGTCGTCACGGTGTTTGGATTTCCACCATTTCCGCTCTGCTGCCCTAAGGACGGTTCTATTAGCACGCAGTGCATCATTTAGCCAGGGAGCAGGAGGGGACTGACGAGCCTGCCGAGATGTGAGAGGACAGAGCGAAGTCCAGAGTGGATGAGAGAGTAGAGAGGAGAGTTTCTGCAGCAGAGTTTGGAGGCAGGAGTTGGAACGAGTCAGAGGAAGGGAGGGCTGAGAGCACCGACGAGGCAAAGGTAGAGGGGGAGAGGGAGCGAAGGTTACAGCGGACAAGTGCAGGATGAGAAGAGATTAGTTTGTTATGTTTGGAAAGGGATAGAGAGAATTAAATGAAGAAGTGATCGGATGTGTGGAGCGGGTTTACAGAGAGGTTAGAAGTAGCGCAGTTCCTTGAGAATATGAGATCAAGGACATTGCCAGCTTTATGAGTCGGTGGGGACGGAGACAGTGAGAAAGCAAAGGCGGTTAACAGAGATGTTAGTTCGTCTATCTTCCCCCGTCTGGAGGTTGAAGTCTCCGAGAAGTACAGCGGGAGGGCCAGTTTCAGGGATGTGTGAGAAGAGATT
Source organism: Gymnodraco acuticeps (assembly GCF_902827175.1). Classification (NCBI taxonomy): domain Eukaryota; kingdom Metazoa; phylum Chordata; class Actinopteri; order Perciformes; family Bathydraconidae; genus Gymnodraco; species Gymnodraco acuticeps. The sequence continues at coordinate 2,907,271 of NW_022989890.1, read as the reverse complement.
ATCTAATTCCTCCAAGAAGTCCCCCAAGGCGCCTGGTGGACGGTAGAGAACAACAATGGTTAGCTGTATAGGATGGGTTACTGTGACGGCATGGAATTCAAAGGTGGAAGGAGTGAAGTTAGGTAGCTTGAAGAGGGAAAAGCTCCATTTGGGAGAGAGCAGGAGACCAGTGCCACCTCCTCTGCCAGTGGGTCTGGGTGTATGGGAGAAGGAATATGCTGTGGAGAGAGCTGCTGGGGTGGATGTGTTGGATGGAGTAATCCAGGTCTCAGTGAGAGCAAGGAAATCCAGAGACTGCAGGGAGGCGTAGCCAGAGATGAAGTCAGCCTTAGGAACAGCTGACTGGCAGTTCCACAGGCCACCTGAAATTAGATGTTGGATCTCAGTGGAGCACGTGGGATAGATGAGAGCAGGCCGGTTATATCGATTACGAGATATACGGGGCCAGTGATAATTGCGAGAAGACACATGAACAGGAATGGAGAAAATACACATGATTATAGCATGAGGGGCTAAACAACCAAATAAAAATGAAACTAAATAAAAAACACCAGCAATACTTAGCTCAATCAAAGTAGGATTTGCCTCCCTCGTGACTCCCACAGGACTCTAATGTCTTTGTCAGTCTTACTCCCACAGGACTCTAATGTCTTTGTCAGTCTTAGCCTGTCTGAAGCTGACGCTCCAGGAAAGTGCTACCTAAAATGGACACCTGATTGCTGAGTTCTCACAGCTGTGGGGCAATGTCCTTTTAATTAGTTAACTCTCTGCAGCTGGTGGCCCTCAAAAGGAAATCTAGACTGGCTTCGTCCTGATGTGTTATTGTCTTTTAAGTCAATTACATTAAACCCTAAGTTATAAAGTTCTGAGTTTAACCCTTAATACAGTTACACCTACTCAATAAAGCTCTTAGTATTCTACAAATGTTTAAATCAAAGTTAACCCTAGTAGTCAGTTAGATCACTTTTAAGGTTTCAGTCAAATGACTTTTCCCAAGTTTCTGTCTGACAGATGCTGTAGCGGTTTTGAGTTTTTAAAAACACAATTCCAGTCAGATCAACTACAGAGCATTGATACAGAGTACACACACTGAAACAGAGAAGTCTACAAACACAGTGTTACTCACACAATTCTAGAAGTCTCCAGTAGCTTTCTTGTCAAAAACTAGTTGCACACTGGCAGGTCAGTGCTTAAGATGAGATTTAAATACAGTTTCTGTTGGGGGAGTTTCCTCAGATTATTATCTTGTCAGATGTGTTGACTTTGGCTTCTTCATTAAATGTGATCAATGATAACTTGAATGGGATTGTGATCAAGACCAGTTGGAGTTGCTAAACATTTTTTACTTCTGACATTTCTAATGACATGTTGAGACAAACTCAATGAACCGATGAAGATCATTAGATACGAACAAAAGCCCCAGCTATTAGTGAAGCTATCAACAATGTTACCTGTGGTATCTCCATGCAGCACACATTCTCCGGTTCAGAAGGCATCGTGGCGCAATTTACACATGTACACCTGTAGAAAGAAGTCAATAACTGAGCTTTTAAAAACACATGAAACTGCACACATTGCTGACAACTGAGGTGTTGTTGGAGTTATTCAATTCAATTCAATTCAAAACCTTTATTTATCCAGGTAAAATCCCATTGAGATCAATGATCTCTTTTTCAAGGGAGACCTGCAGCAGTAGGTTCCACAAGAAGACATAAAAACATAAACAACAGAACAACAAAAGGACATCATACAGCAAAATGTACAGGGATTACAATTTACATATCTAACCACATGTACAGCTACCAACAGCATCTGATTTTGTAGCATCCAACCGAGCTTTAAAATCATGTAGTGGTACTAGCTTGGTAATTTTCCATTCTTTTTGCAGACTGTTCCATGTTAGTGGAGCTGCACATCTAAAAGCATTCTTCCCTAAACAGTCCTAGCACTTGGCACATTTAATAAAACCACAGCATGCGATCTCAGGCAATACGTACTTTCAATTCGCAGAGAGATTAGGGAGCAGATATAAGATGGTAGTTTATCCAACATGGCTTTGTAAATGAAAAAGTACCAGTGACTGAGCCTCCGTACAGTAAGTGATGGCATAACCGCCTTGGTATACAGGGTACAGTGATGCGTAAGTGCTTTACAATTTGTCAAAAATCTCAGTGCACTGTGATACGCAGCATCTAACTTGCTCAGGTAATTGGCAGGTGCATTCATATATAACAAATCACCATAATCCAGCACAGGTAAAAAGGTCACAGTGACTAGCCTTTTCCTGGCCTCAAGCGAGAAACAGGACTTATTTCTGTAAAAGAAACCTAGCCTAACCCTCAGCTTTTTAAGCAGGTTATTGACATGAAGTTTAAAAGTGAGACAGTCATCAAGCCAGATACCCAAGTATTTGTAACAGGTAACCACTTCAAGTTGTATTCCTTGCGCAGTTACAATATCCAAAGTAGTCTCTGGTGTATTTTTAGCTTTAGCTTTCGAAAAGTGCATTACCTTGGTTTTATCCGCATTTAAAAGAAGCTTAAGCTAAGTTATACTTTTTATCACCCTAAGTTATTGAACTTTCCAACGGTTGTTGCACGAAGTTGGAAGAAAAGGACTGTAAACTATTAATAAACGCAATGAGGCCATTGTATATATGCTGAAAATATGAATGTCTCCCTTTATAAATATATATATGTATCGCTGTTTTTGCGTTACAAGCTCTAAGTTATAAACTGTACACATTGCATTCTTGCTAATTAGCCAAAATATGAACGGAATAAGTAGCAAGCATCGTAACGGAGTAAAATAAATAGGGACAACAGCTTGTCAACTAACCATTCAGAAACGTCCTGCTGCAACCGAGATGTTTGCACCTCCACCAAAACCTCCGCTGCTTCAGGGTCAGTCTCTGGATCAAATTGATAATATGCTTGAACACATGCATTGCTCTGAGATGACATGTTTATTCCACACTCGTAATCACAGCAAGCATGGTAACGTGACTCTCGCCGGCTCATGCCCCCCTCTTCTGCAGGGGGGGGGTGGTCAGCTGCTGCTCAGAATTTTCAAAGACAGGCTTGGAATAGAGCGAAAATGAGCGAAACGAGGCATGGCTAAAAAATGATCTGTTTGGTATTTTGAAAAATAAAATGTATAAATATACCTTATATAGGTATGGTCATACACTATATCATTTAAATATAGCATGATAGATCAGTTTTCTCAATTATGTACACAGATTTCCTGAAAATCATGATTGTAATCTGACAATGATGAAAACATGAACATAGTTTGCCTCCCATGACTGTAAACAGCATATTATTTATTCATTGATTTTGCCAACGCTACTGACAACACTCACAGAAATGACGAAGAGCACAAACAAAGAGATGTTCTGTACTGTTATGAACTTGCTTCCCATGAGAGCATCGTATCTGTGTATAATACCAACAAAAACATACACCCATAAATAAACATGAATCTTGAGACATTCTTGTCCAAATTGGGCAAATATTATGGAAACCCTAATAAAAGCGTAAGTGTTGAAACAATGTCCCTTGGAGTAAAACTGCTGAAATTGTTGAGTAGCGCTGAGGAATACACTTCTTTAAGTTATTTGTAGGCAAACATTAATAAGCAGATTAAGATAAGAAAAAAGTATTTTAAAAAAAAATTAATTTGACAACATTTATTTTCACAACTTCAACAGTGTTCAGTGAGAGTGTAAAACAATACACGTTTAAACTGTTTAAACAGGAAACAAGATACATGTTTACCGTTGTCATTTTTAATAAAGTTTTTTTCAAATGTAACCTGTCGTAATAAAGTAAGAGGGGCGGGGTCGTAGAGGAGCCACATGCAAATCGAGGTAAAGTAAACGCCATGACGCACTGAGAATATCATTTCGGATCACGCAGAGTCATATGACCCCGTGATTTATTGCAATCTGCAGAAGGTAAATACCATACACTATATATATAAATACATGATAAATAAATACATGTGTTTAAGTTTGTGTGTAATTGTTTGTACCTTAGAGTCTATGGTTTGTTGGCTACTGTGAAAGTTGTGATGGTGATCGCGTTGAGCTTTTCAACACGCGAGCATTCGTTTGTTTACACACTGGAAATTACCACATGTTTACCATTCCAACAACAGTAACAAGGCAGTGTATGTTTAATGTTTTGCATACAAAAACAACACAATCTAAAGATACAAAAAAATAACGTAATAAAAAAATCACAAATCAAATGAATAAGGCAACTTTTTTTTTTTTTTTACAGTTTGAGCAAAGTGTGTTTGTGCAGTTTGTTAGGACCGTTTGTTTGTTTCTTTATATTGGATTTGCTAAGAATAAATAGAAGATAATTTATATTTTCTTGAAAAGCAAAAGGTCATAGCATTTTCAGTGTGAGGAATAAAGAGACTTTAGACTTCATTTTACAATGACCTAATTAACTTGATAATAACACCTGTGGATAATGCCTATTTTCAGAGACACCTCAAGCCCCTTATTTAAAGCACACACACAAAACTACCATTTGCATATCTCTCAGTGTGGTGGAAACCGATGTCCCCATAATGTGAATAACCTAAGGTAAACCTAACTTATCGTCTATGAACTTTTGGTTGATTAAAGTGACTGAGAATACATTTGACTCATTGAACAGAAATCTCCACTTGGACCCTGTAAAGATGTCTTCACCTGCTATACTTTAACACAGGGGCCATGATGGACTGTGGCGTCATCCAACCATCCCTCCCCCATCCTCCACTTGTTTCTTCACCATGCTTCAAGAGGCATTTCCATTGAATTGTGAGTACAAATTATCACTGCGCATGCATTTTATTATGGTAGCTTGCACTGGTAGGTAGACACTGCTTTTGTGTTGCAGAATGAGGATATACTTGTGAGCAGTTTTTTTTTTTTTTTTTCTTTGTGAGTGCATTGTGGCGTGTTACCACTAAGTGGAATAGTGTGGAAGACCTATGCATGCCTATGCTTGCACAGGCAGGTATAGAACTTCAATGGGAAGCTTTAACCAGACAACAGACTATTGTTTTATATGGCCTTATCAAGTTACTGAATAAAGGTAGGTGTATGATAGTTGGAATTGTAGCTTAGCAAGTATACATTTTGACAACCTCAGTCTCTTGAGTACTGCCAAATCCTTGACATTCACAGCCGTTTAATTATCATGCAGCATGTCCTCACTGAATAACATGTCTGTTGTAAAGGAGAGCAGCACTGCAACACTAGCAGATTGCTTCATTTGAATACAATGAATGAATGAAAGAATGAATTAAACAATCAGTGAAGCGAATGACGTCACCCACTAAATATATGAAAACATTTAGATGGCAAGCAGAGCAAAAAATATGATTTTTGGCATAGGCTTGGCCTGTACCACAGGGATACTTGTTAAGCTAACTTTAATAAGAGGGAAATATATGTTGATACATTCAGAGGTTATGGGTTTGCTGTAAGAAAAAGTACCACGTTGTTTTAGTTCCTAATGCTGTACCTCTACTTGATCCACTTCTCACTACTCATTGAGTCCTCACATTATTTTAAAATTAAGAATACACTCTAACCTCTCTCAACTGTTTGATACAAATCACACAGCATTATAGTGTTGTCTTTGCGGTTTTGTGGGACATGACTACTGTACTGACTTTGCTTTTTAAGTGTGTCCTTAGAGATTCTTCTTCAAAACTTAGACACACCATGTAACCTTTGTTTTGTTTCACTCTACACTCGTGATGTGAAGGTTAGGGAGGGAATCATTTCAATGATCCGGAAATATTACTTTGACGCCGTGTGAATATGGGGTTTATTAACCTTGTCATTACAGTTTTCATATTTGCTATGATTTCTCCGGTCAGGATAATGGTAAATGTAGCCTATGTAATGGAAAAGAGAGGTAAGCTGTAAAACCACTGATCCTTTTAACCTTTCCTATCTCCGGCAAATTACATTGATCAAAGGAAAAGACCATGTGCTTATGCATTTGCAAAGGAACACGTTGAGAAAAATGAATATAGACAGAGCTATTTACTCATTACCCCTCAGTGCCAGAACTCTGAAAGCCCTTTCATGATAATACCTCCTTCTTCCTGTCCACTTCAATCCTCCACCTTCCCTGGTTTACTTGCTCAGTCGCCCGTCTCTTCATCCTCCCACCACCTGCCCTCTATTCACTCTTTTCTCAGGGAGACGTTTAAAGAACTCCTCTGAAATACTAAGCAGTCTACTTAAAAGGAAAATACTTTTCTGCGTCTGCCATTATGTTTCATATAAAGCCTAGTACTTAAGATGTTTTCTATGCTTCCATGACGACTTGGACCGCGCTTATTAAAGTCCCTTTCTTTCTCTTGAAGAATACTGTGAAGCCACGCATGCACACACATGAAAGTGCATGCCTTACGCATTGAAATGAGCGTAACATGTTTGCTATTGTTGTTGTACGCTATATGTAAGGTACACGTTGTACATAAGCATCAGAGGCTGAACTCTATAGTCTTGTGTATGCACTTTTACAAACAACCCAAGCTCAATGGGGGGGGGGTGATAAGGGCACAGATAACTGAACACACAGCTTTACGTGTTTGTTCATGTGCGTATCGGCAAGTTTAAATGTGAGTTTGGGTTATTTTGAATTAAACATCCATTCTCTTACCTCAAGCTCTCTGTCTCTGAATGATGAATTTGTTTTTTCCCTCCCATTACTATTTTGTATTTTCAAAGGGCCTTTTCTGTTTCAGGATTAACTGCAAATGTGTTTACAGTTAGATTAGCTCTCCTGTCACATTTGCTCTCTGTGATTAAGTGGCTTAGTCTGTGTGTATGTGTGTGTGTTTGCAATATGCTGTGGTGTGTGTGTTCTTTGGAGAAGGTTTAGTTGATTTAGTGGCAGTGGAGCAGAATGCAGACCAGCCGGGGCAAGCAGGAGCTCAGAAAATTCTGTAGTGGTGACACAAAAGATAACCATTTAGTTATTGTCATGTCCCTTGCTATTTTCACAGCTTTTTCAAAAGAACTACAACAAATTAAACACAGCTTTGGTTTGGGTCTGCCCACAGGAGGTGAATAAGCAAGGGATGGAGTAAAGCTCCCTCTTTTCCTGGAAGAGGAGAAGGGGGGAAAGCACAGAGGCTGCTGCGATGGGGAGATAACAGCAGTGACCCTGAGTTAATTGGCAATTAGAGAGCTGCCAGTGTTATTGTTAAAGGCTATAATTAGGATTTCTCGCATAAGTGTGTGTGCTTGTGCGAGGTCTGTGTCAACGACATGATCAAGAATAGGATGTCTGTTTTCTTTTTTCTACATGACCCTGTTTGTTTTGTCATTTGTGCACACCAATGGTTCGGTTTTAACTTTTAACTTTCGCCATCTTTTTGGTCGTGGCACCAGCACAGACATTTATTTAAACTGTGATAATTTGTGCTTTCTCTGAGGGGTTAGAGTTACACCACCGACTATAGAATGTGTTGTTTTTATATAATTGTATCCGTATGCCCGGTATATAGGCTATTTATAGTATTTCACTTGTTGTTCATTTTGCACTATAGTAGTAGTTCATTTACACAGGAGTACTAAATAGGCTTTTTAAAGTGGTTTATGGACAATTTTTCTGATGATTTCACAGAAAACATGCTTATTCTTATAATATAGCTATGGTGATACCTTATGTCCTATATTGTGATTTTGCTTAAATACTTGCCCTGTATAGAGAAGTTTACAACAATAACATGCAGGTTTCCACCTCTTGCATATATACAGTAGTGTGTGTACGTGTGTGTGTTTAGCTGAAATTTGTTTCTGATTGCATTAGGTCATTTTTCCAAATTGCAGTGCTAGAAAGGGATGAAGAAGAAGGAGTAGAAAAGGGAATGTGTAAAGAGAGAGAGCAGTGCCCCCACTTTGAAATCTATCTTTCCAACGATAGATTTCCTACTGAGACCCCCAGGCTTTGTCCTCCGTTCAGCCTCCGCTGTATGTGCATTTGTGTGTGTATGACAGGTAGAGAGTCAGTGGTTTTAGTCCTGCTATCAGCCTCTGGTGTCAGTCCAGTCTCCTATCACCCCCCTGCACACTCCCTCCTTACTCCCCACATGGTGTCAGAAGGCCCCTCAGGATGGTCCATGAACCTCTCAGCACTGGCTTTTGGAGAACTGAGTTGGAAGCTCCCGCTTAGTGCCAGAATCACACCAATAAAAGCACAGCTGCCACGTCAAAATCTGAAGCATGAATACACTACCCCAGCAAGAGATGGAAATACACCGTGTGGGCATTGCATCTGTAAATAGCCTACTCTGTCAGTGTCCACTACCTCTTCTTTCACTCTACAAACCTACGCATCCTTCGGGCACAGTAATGTACAGTGAGACCATAATATTGCTGTTTATTTGAACATTTATTGCCTCAGTTCTCCATTCTGCACTTGTCTGCCATCATGTCACATTTAGAGGCCTTAGCTTTTTCAAGAATATACTGAACTCGTAGTGGCTCTGTTCACTACAAAGGCTTTTTTTCATATTAAGTCTTTAAAGAAGACTTTATGTCCAGCCTCCATGCCATTTCTTAGTTTATCTTATTTCAAAGAGTGCTATTTCAGAGAAGTTTCACAAGTTAAGGGCTGAAATAGCCGCCATCCCAGTTAGCACTGAAAAATCCCTTGGTAAATGACCAGATCTTCTGGTGGAATAAGACCTTTAAATTAAAAGGTTCTAACCCTTCAGTTCTTACACTGTTATGTGGGATACAGAGCCTCATGTATTATTCTTAAAATCTTCCTTAATTACAGTGAGAAATGCATTGAAATGTATAACTACTAATCATCAAATTCTCAGTCATCTATTAGATATTCACTGATATTTATATTTAATCTGAGTTAGACATGCATCAGTCCACATTCATTATAACTATCAGCTTCTGAGTCCAAAACACTAACTAGCTCAGGAAACCCTTTTGGCAAATGAAATAAAAGAATCACCGGCATCACATAAGTACAATGTAAAGCACACATTTACAGCCTTGTTTTTGAATATTAATATGCTTGCCTGGTTCTTTTGTATTGCTCTCCCCCCCACAGATGTTTGTACTTAAGTTTCATTTTTTTTTTTTAGTAGATATAATGTTTTGAGTTCCTTTCAAGCTGTATCTATAAAGCATTTTGAAAACTCTTTGAAAAGTGCCTACAAAGCATGTGCAAGTGCCCGCACATGCACACACTCAAGCATGATACAAAGACAAGCTGTTGGCAAATGAATAACACTATAATCTATATTGTATTGTTATTCTGCAAGGTAGTAATAAGAGCGGGACAGAACCGATGTATTCACCACTTCTAAAGCGTCAAATGCTGGGTGCAGTGATATTTAAAACCATTTCACTTAGAAACTACATTGTTTTCCTGAGCACCTTCAAGTATGACCAAACACCACCTTACATTTCGACCAGCGGTTCCCAACCTCTTTCAACTCAGGGCTCACTTAAGAATCTAAAAATGTTTCGTGGCCCACATTCAACCATAAACAATACGGAGGCTAAATAAAGTTATCAGACTACTTTTTATTTTAATTAGAAAAGGAGCTGGCTAGCAGTAACAAACAGACATTTGTATTACACGGTTTAGTTTAATACTCGATTATGATTGGTTAATTCAGAACATGTGACACGTTGTTAATCCAGTAGTACAGACCGCTGTCAAGGACTGTAATGACCAGTGCTAAGGAGAATCAAGAAAGAAAAAGGAAAAGAGGTTCAAATAAAAAAATAAATCTTAATAATGAATTAACACATCACATCATAATGTTTTGCAAATAATTTGGCGGCCCACTTGCAATACCTTCGCGGACCACTAGGGGGCCCACAGGTTGGGCACCGCTGATTTAGACAATATGACTTTTAAAAATCTGTAAACAAGCTGTTGCAGTGGTTAACAATGGGTAGTAATGCACCCCACACTCTGCTTGTACCTTTAGGAAGCTGTTCTCTATCACCACTTCCCCTTTTCTCTGTATTTTTCAGCTTGTTTGAAGAAAAGGTTGATGACATTCGAGCACTTATCCCCAACCATGACCCTTCTCCACTCTCCCACAAACTTTTTTAACCTCACTGATTATACTCCTCTCACTCCACTCAGTCCCGGTTGGGTTTTGAGACGGATGTCCTCCAGCTCACCTCAACCAGAGACTTGATTGCACTTTTCACAGCCCCTTGTCCAAATCCATGTCTCTTCTCCGCTGCACTGTAATGTTTTATGGTTGATTTGGCTCCCCCCAATTCTCTCCTCTGCACTTCTTATCTGATCAAGTATCCTCTAGAAGCTTCCATCTTAAACTCCTAACTGCTGGAAACTGAAAGCTGTCCACCTTCAATACAATGTGAAAACAAGGTGATACTTTATTGATCTTGCAGGGGCAGAAAGAGGTTAGATCGCAGCAAGGCGCCAGAAGTTTGAAGGGATTTCAAGTCTTTGTAAGGACCAGGGGCGGATCTAGACAAATATTCATGGGGTGGCAAGAGGGTGGCAGGAGATTTTGAGGGGTGGCATCCCCTGACAGAAGTATATGCTGATTGAAATCGCAATCATATCAATCAATTAGGGGTGTAACGGTACACGTACCCGTACTGAAATTATCCGGTACGGGCCCTTCGGTTCGGTACACACGTGTACCGAACGAATATAGCGTTAAACGTAAAAAATTGAGAACAACTTTCTGGAAGTAATCTCAGGTATATATCATAGAGCGACCAAGTCATTTAATTGGACGAGAGGCATACTATGAGAGCTGGTCACAGGGATGCGTTCAAATGTAGTCAGTAATTTGAGGAACTGTCGAAATGGCGAACGCAGATAAAGTTGAGCTGAAAATCCTCCAGCATCATTGAAGTCTCCGGTTTGGGAACATTTTGGTTTCGCAGTTACGTACAAGGATGAAGGACAAAGACAGGTGGACCGAACCAAAGCTGTTTGTCGACATTGTTCAACTAACATTGGTTACGCGGCTGGCAATACATCACACTCATTTGAAAAGGCATCACCCAAACGTGAATATCACCGGTACCAAAAGAAAAAAGACTGAAGTGCAAACCCAACTCCCACTGCATGTAAGCCTCCACCACTCGAGAACAAGTTCAGACCGAGCCAAAGCTATTACAAACGCCAAGTATACTTATGTTGCCATGTTAGCAAAGCGCTACCTCGCTGTGTCTGCTACCTCTGTCCCTAGAGAGGGTGTTCTCCACAGCAGGAGACATTGTTAGTGCCAGCAGATCTGCCCTTTCAGCAAGCAATGTGGACAAGTTCATCTTTCTTTAGAACAACATGAAAATACAATGAAAAGCAAGTCCTAATGTCAAGCTGGCTGCTTAGGTACTAGTTCAGTTCAAATACAGATTATTTCAGTTCATCGAAATGCTGCACCTTAATGTTTATTTTACTATATTTTGTATTTATTTGAATACATTAGTCAGTTTAATAATAATAAAAACAAAATATTTAATGTTTTGTGATTTTTTTTCTGCTGTACCGAAAACGTACCGAACCGAACCGTGACCTAAAAACCGAGGTACGTACCGAACCGAATTGTTTGTGAACCGTTACACCCCTACAATCAATGTTAACTTGGAAAGCCACAATATTAATATTTTAACTCAATCACATAGGTGATATTATTGTGGCACATCAGTAAAGCCTTAAATATAAATATATAAGGTGGCAGACGTAATTTAATGAATTTTAACTGAACAATAACTGAATGAGTTTGTTTCACTCTTAGACCAGCAGGGGTACCAAATCTATGCAGACTGCTGTAATAAGTACATTAATTAACTGTCTCATCGATGTTTGTCTGAATGAATATGATAATATTAACAATCATATTATTCCTATCAGCTGTCAATCACTGTTAATAAATAATAATAATAATAGATTTAATTTGTTAGCGTTTTTACAGGTGCTCAAAGACGCTTTACAGATATAGTGAAGAACTGTTATGATTCACATATTCATTTAGTATTGAATAAACTATATTTTTTGGAGGAGTTAATGATGAATGTTCATCAAGATGCTTGCTCACCCTCCTTCAAATTTGAAAAACAAGTAATTATATCATTATTGATATACAGTTACAACCTTGACTTTACATCAGAAAGAACAAACATTAAAGAAGTGACTAACTGCATCAGTTAGGGTTAACAAAACGTGTATTCAGCTAAAACATATACATCGCTGCAGTTATTATCCAGTGGAAGGTCCTACTTACTTACTTACTGGCCTAGTTAAATCAAAGTGGTTACTTTCTGTTGGCTGGGCAGTGTAGTTCTCATTCATAACACTCCGTTCGATGTCTCACTATGGGATGCGCCTCATCGCGGAGCAAACAGAAGCATCAATCTCATTACGCCAATCCTGATTGGCTGGTGATCTTGACGTCAGCGTCAGGGAATTCACCCCCTATAAGTAGCTTGCGCCACGACGCATGCGTCATTCAAACACCTCTTCTCGCTTCAGAGCACATCTCTATAGTAGCCGGACAAGCTTAACGGTCCACAGACTGAACCCAAATAACCATTTCGGTCGACGGGCGCCCGTCGGCTACTCCTTCTGCTTCGCAGGAAGACGGTAATACTAACGCCAGTTAGTATTGAAATCGACCTCGCCGTTCTCTTTCCCCGGAAAGTAAGGTAGGTCTGATTTTTTCAAGCTAGCGTTAGCTCGCTCCCTCACTATCGACACCACGGTAGCGAGGAAGCTTTTTCTTTTATCTTCCCCACGGAGGAGGAAAGGATTAAAGGAGCATACTGTCACACCAGTCAGTATTCTCCGGGAATAAAATACCCACACCGTCCTTTTCTCCGGATTAAGGACAGGGTGGTAACACCTTTTTCTCCCAACCTACCTGTTGAGAGCGGGTCCTCTCCACGCCACGAGGCGAACAAGATGGACGCCTCTCTCCCTCACACCAGAGGAGTCAGGGACTCGGTGGCTCGACTCTGTGGCTGCGGGTTGAAGATCTCGGGCACAGACACACACCAGGTCTGCTCGTCCTGCCTCGGGCTGGAACACGCCCGAGGCGCTATCGACAACCCCGGCTCGTGCGGACATTGTGTCCGCTTCACCGTGAAGAGCCTCCGCCGACGGCTAGCGCGCCAAGCTAGCCTGTCGGAGCAGGACCCCCCCATGTCCACTGACCTGCCGGCCGGCAGTCAAGACGCGGGGGCGTCCGCCGCAGAGAGTGAACCCCTCTCCGTGTCGGTCTGGGGCTCATTATCTGCGATGGCTGCAGAACCGGAATCCCGCGCCCTGGCAGGCCGGGACCCGGTGACGGCAAGACACGCGGGAACGGGACCCCACGCTTTACCGAGCTGGGGCTCCCGGTTAGACCTCACCATGGTCTCACCCGCGGAGGATGTCCTCGAGCTGGACTACGAAGAGGACACCTCGGTGTTCCTCCTGTCCGAGTCGGATGAACATGAAGAGGACATCTTCATGTCATCGGCTCAGGCTGCAAAGCCTGGAGCGAGGGCTGCTCTCCCGGGCGATAGCACACCAGCTTCGCCCTGTCTGAGCATGGACCTGCAGGCCGTGTGTAAACGCGCCGCGGCCAGACTCGACATCCCGTGGCCTGAAATGGCCAAGGAGACCTCCAGGTCCCGCTACGAAGGGAAACATTTTCCCCAAGCAGCGCGGACAAAGAGGTAACTCCTTCCGGTCTTCCCGGAGATGTTGGATGAGGTGTCGGTCTCGTGGAGAGACCGGCCCTTCAGCAACAAGGTCCCAATCCAGGGTGCCTCCTCCCTAGACTGTGACGGAATGGAGAAGCTCGGCCTGCTCCGCATACCGCCTATGGGACCGCTGGTAGCGGCCCACCTCCTACCGAGGATGGGCCCGTCACCAAGCAGGAACCCCACGCTGCGAGCAAAGTCGGACCGATTTCAGTCGACAATGATTGAACGGTCCTACAAAGCCGCAGCGTTGTCCGCCAGGGCCCTGAATGTGTCCTCGCTGCTAACCGCTTACCAAGCGGAGCTCTGCGAGGACCTGTCGGGTAACCCGGGGGCAGCCACTCTGGACGAGATGGCAGCGGTCACGGACATTTGTCTTCGTGTCCAACGCTGCGCTGTCCAAGGCAATGGGGATCATGGTGGTGCAGGAAAGAGCGAGATGGCTCAACCTCACCAACCTCCCAGACCGGGAAAAGGAGGATGTGCTGGATATGCCCATCGTTCCCGAGATAATTTTCGGCTCCGCTCTTGCTTCCATGCAAAGGAGGTGTGAGTCGAAAAAGAAGGAGGACGAGGCACTCCACCTCTGCCTCCCTCGAAGGGTCCAGCCGCTGCCTTCGCAGCAGCAGTCCTTCGCCCAAGCTGCCTCGAACCCTGCTCGGTTTAAAACACCGAAAACGCAGAGGTCGCAGCCCGCCCCGAGTCCCCAGCCCAGGCTGGAGACAAGGGCGAGCTGGCCTAGAAAATCTCCGGTTCCGGCTGCAGCTCAGGCGCAGCCAACCCAGAATTTCGGCCAGCAGTCGAGGAAGAAGAAGCGAGCGGCGAGACAGCCCCTCCTTCTCCCCTCTGTGACAGAGCTGGAAGTCCACGGTTCCCCAGCTCTAAATGTGTTCCCGCCGCCTCGAGAGATGCCTCAACACCATCCTCAAGTCTGCACAAACACATGTCACACATTTGTTGACTTTTTCTGTCATAAAACATTTGCCGCTGACGCATCCAGGCTTCAGGCCGAGGGCGCAGCTCAAAAAAATGATAAGAAAAACAATAAAACCAATAAACAGCCCATCAACTGTTCCCCTTCTGAGAGCAGCTACGGCATCTCTCAAAAGGCGGATTACAGTCGGGTCTGTGAAGGCACCACCGCCACGCGCATGCGCAGTGCCGGCTGGGGCTTTAAAGGCACCACCGCCACGCGCATGCGCAGTGCCGGCTGGGGTTGTGAAGGCACCACCATCATGCGCATGCGCAGTGTTGGTGGGGATTGTCGAAAAGGGGAAACCACTGTGTTCAGACACTAGAGGGCCCCATAACACAACAAATAGAGACTCAGAGGGGAAGAGACGTGACATCTCCACTGGCTCTAAGGAGCATGCAGTGGAAGATGCTCACATCATCTGCTTGGGTTTTCAAGACAGTAACACGGGGCTACAGACTCCAATTCGCTGTCACCCCCCCTCGCTTCTCGGGCATTCTGCATTCGCAGGCCCGAGGAGAGTCAGCCCATATTCTGGAGAGAGAGATTCTCTCTCTCCTAGAAAAGATGGCTATATCTATTGTACCCGCCGAGCAGAGTCAGGGCGGCTTCTATTCCAAGTACTTCCTCGTTCCCAAACGGGGAGGGAACGGAATTCGGCCAATACTTGATTTGAGGGCTCTGAACAAATATCTAAAAAGATATAAGTTCAGAATGCTCACTCACACATCTCTGCTGCGGCTCGTGCGACAAGACGACTGGTTTACATCAGTCGACCTGAAAGATGCGTATTTTCACATCCGAGTATATTACCCACACAAGAAATATCTGAGATTCGCATTTCAGGGGATCTGTTATGAATACAGAGTACTCCCCTTCGGTCTGTCTCTCAGTCCAAGGGTGTTTGTACGATGTACGGAAGCCGCGATAGCCCCGTTAAGACAACAGGGTATTCGCCTGGCGACCTACCTGGACGACTGGCTGCTTCTCGCACAGTCGGAGCAGGAGGCTGTTACGCAGACAAATGTCCTCGTAAAGCACCTGCTCAACCTGGGTTTCATAATAAACACAGAGAAGAGCATGTTGTGCCCCGCACACACTATACTCTTCCTGGGTTTACGCCTGAACTCGGTGCCCTTTTCAGCTCGCTTGTCAGCGGAAAGAGTGAAAGCTTTCAGAGCTTGTCTCGCTCTTTTCCAGCTGCGCAAACATGTTCTCTTCAGATCATGCCTGCGATTGCTTGGGCTCATGGCGTCAGCCATCCTGGTCGTACGACTGGGACGCTTACACATGAGGGAGTTTCAGCGCTGGGTGGCCGCCCTAAAACTAAACCCCAGAGTGATTGTTACTGTGAAATGCGTAATGGCACTGCGCCACTGGCTGCACCCGACTTTTCTAGTACGAGGTGTGCCTATGGGTGCTGTCCTTTCACGGAAAGTGGTCACCACGGACGCATGTCTGACAGGTTGGGGAGGTATTTATGAAGGTCGCCCGGTGAGGGGTCTCTGGAGCAGAGACCTCCAGCGGGCGCACATACATTACCTGGAGCTTTTGGCGGTGTTTCTCACCCTAAAACGCTTTCTGCCTTTCCTCAGGGGACATCACGTCCTCGTGAGGACAGACAATACGACCACAATATCGTATATTAACCGCCAAGGGGGTTTGCGTTCTCTCCAGTTACACACACTGGCGCGCAAACTGATCCTATGGAGCGGTAGACGTCTCCTCTCTCTGAGAGCAACGCACGTACCGGGAGTGATGAACCTCGGGGCAGATCTACTGTCCAGAGGTATACCACTTTATGCAGACTGGACTCTACATCCAAGGATTGTGAGCCAGCTGTGGGTGCGTTACGATTGGCCCCCGGGCCTTCTGTACGCGTTCCCACCCCTGGCTCTGATACCCCCAACTCTGACTAGAGTGAGAGAGCAACGCCACACACTTATCCTGATAGCTCCGCACTGGCCAGCTATGTAGTGGCTAGCGGAGATATATCAGCTGCTGTGCGGGCAGCCATGGCAGCTCCCACTACGCAGAGACATACTGTCCCAAGCGGGGGGGGCGATCTTTCACCCACACCCAGAGCGCTTGGCTCTATGGGCCTGGCCCGTGAGTGGTACAATCTGAATACAGTGTGACATGAAGCTGACCCTGGCAGCTGCCAAGCGAGCCAGTGGCACTCATGCGCTATCTGTACAGTCTTCATGCACTCAGTTCGCCCCAGGGCAATCATAGTGTGGTTGAAGCCCAACCCTGCCTTTATCTTAAGGCGGTTGGTTCAGGTACCACATTTGACATTGAGGCATCCTCCCCGCCACTGTATTCCTCCGGGGAACAGCGGCCGGATTTGCCGTGTCCAGCCCGTGCTTTACGCACGTACAGGGACAGATCAAGGGTGCTTTGTCATAATGACCAACCCCTTGTGTCCTGGGCTAACCCTTATAAGGGCAAGCCTGTTACTAAGCAACGGCTCTCCCACTGGTTTGTGGAAGCAATTGCTTTGGGGCCCATACGAGTCAGAGTTCGCAGGCACCCTCGGGTCCGCGAGCTCTTTCGACTCAGGGTCTGGCTGCATCCTGGGCTCTGTCCAGGATGTCTCCCATCCAAGACATTGGTGCAGCGGCGAGCTGGTCCTCGCCGCTCACTTTTGTCCGCCTCTTAACAGGCTGGACGTTCTGCTCCCAGTGTGACTCAAGCAGTGCTGGGCACCTGGTTGAGTCAGAGCTCTACCTGTTAAGTTCTGGTTGGTTTGGTGATTTTCGAGATAAGCTCGTCTGACAATACGGGAGCTACAATTTCCCATAGTGAGACATCGAACGGAGTGTTATGAATGAGAACTATAGGTTACTTACGTAACCCCAGTTCTCAGAGTAATATGAAGTGAGATGTCTCACCAGACGGCCCTCCTTGCTATGGTGAAGCGAGAAGAGGTGCTTATTTTGAATGACACATGCGTCGTGGCGCAAGCTACTTATAGGGGGTGAATTCCCTGACGCTGACGTCAAGATCACCAGCCAATCAGGATTGGCGTAATGAGATTGATGCTTCTGTTTGCTCCGCGATGAGGCGCATCCCATAGTGAGACATCTCACTTCATGTTACTCTGAGAACTGGGGTTACGTAAGTAACCTATAGTTTTACACACCGTCTTATTTTACTTTCTCAGGACTTAAAACTGTTTTTTGGGGGCAGACCCCCTCAAAGAAAAAAATATATACACGCATACAAGGTCATCATCTTAACAGTTTGTTATTCTCATCGAGTCATCCGTGAGCAGAGCATCAAGTTGGCATGCCTATTACAGCTGAATGCGGCGATTACTATTTTGTTCAGCAAAACGCCTCACAAATGTATTAAGATCAACAGCTGTAGTGCGTTTTGATTCAATGCTGAGTACAGCCAAACTTGACATTCTCTTCTCTGTCATTGGAGACCGCAACTACCTCATTCCTTCAGTGCTTGGGTCCGAATGCTTCTCGTTTTGCGCCGTCCCCCCGGTCAAGTGAATTCGCCACCAATCATATTTCCACTCTCGCGCCAGGACCGGGGGAGGGGTTACATGACGTGCATCTTGTGCAGCATTCACTTGCACTCGGACATTAGAGACTTTCTCTCATAAATGTCCGATGAGCCACAACTTTTCTTTCAAAACAAAGATGCCAACTGGGGTGGCAGCTGGGGTGGCAAGGCTATTGTTTAGGGTGGCAGTTGCCACCCCATGCCACCCAGGTAGATCCGCCCCTGGTAAAGACCCTTGAGTAAAATGGAAGCTGGAATTTACTTTATACTATTCCGTTCCTAGCCTATATCCTCTGATGTATCCTACAATACTGAAGTAAAAGCATATCGCTAAATTGCTTAATGCTAAAGGGAACTAAACACAGCGGCTCATTCTTTTTCCTTTTTGATATTTGATTAAGAGGAAACAGTCTAAATTCAAAGCCAGCTATACTTTGCATGGAAGTGATAATACACAGTGAATTATCTTTTTATTTGACACCTTGCTTTACTGTTAATAGTTAACAGAAAGAAAGTACAGCTTTGTAAGCTTGTTAACACCCGTCAGCAGATTGCCACTCATTTCTAAACATTTTATTGTGAACAAACTCTGACAAGTTATAATGAGCTTGATGAGCATATATTCTAATTTCTTCTTTCTAATAATCTACTTTCACATTTCTTTACATGTATTAAATTATATTTGGTAGCTGTTTTACTGCCATAATTAATTTGCAACTTCAAAGTTAGTAGACTTTAACAGCTCCAAGAGAAGCCTTAAGTTGTGTCCTTGGGCAAGACACTTCACCCGAATGTGCTCCTATGGGTATTGTCCACAGCACATGTATGATATCAATGTGTACTTGTAAAGCGCCTTGATGACTTTGAGGTGTGGCGCAGTGCGCTGTGCATTGATTATCTGATCAAGGGGGCGAAATTCGCCGCCGCTGCGTCTGTAAAGCCGTTGTGTCCTTGGGCAAGACACTTCACCTGAATTTGCTCCTGTGGGTATTGTCCACAGTACATGACCATTACATGTATGTGTAATGTATATTTGTAAGGAGCGCTTTGAGAGTCATTGAAAAAGCGCTATAATAAATATAAGGATTATTAAGACTGAAGAGGCCATGGACTCTGGCTTTGCTCCGATCCCTTTGAATCTCATGCCTTGTGGAAACAGGAAGATATAGTCAGCAAATGTAGGTGCTGTACTTGCTTGCACAGCTCTCACTGGGTTTATTTTGTGCTATGTTAGTGTAAAAGATACAACCAATGCCCCCCAAATGATACTACAATCCCAAAATATTAAAACACAAGAATGTATGTTTGTCTGTGTTACAGGATATCATTATTGTTTATTGATTTAATTCTGGTACAGATTTAAAATGAAAGACTAGCATGGTTAACGCAGAGTAAACAATATGTAACCTGGGTAATAAAACAACTATCAGATATCATACAGTCTCTAAATGTTCCTTTACTTTTCCTTATTCCTTCATTCCCAATCCTGCCCTACTCTTCCACTGCATGCTACACCCCTGACATTGGGGTTGTGTGTCTTTCCTGTCACTTTTCACAAAATAAACTCAGTAAAATAGAGCTGCCAAGAGAACAAGCTCTGCTCTCCACCACCATCTATACTTATACACAGACAACAGCTCATCCACATGCTAAAAACATTCATTGGCATTGATAGTGGAATGGTTGAAATCTTCCCTATGCAAACATGGGCCTCATGTTCCAAGAAAACAAGTTGCTTTGGATGAGTGGGCTCGTGATTTTAAAGTTGGAAAGATGAACAGATAAAAAAAGAGTTTTAAACATTCAGAACCCATGAGTTTGCAGAGAATCGAGCAGGAGCGCAGAGATGGATCATAGGCCTACTATAATCTGAACGACCTGGACACATATAAGCACAGAGAATCAATTTATTTGGCTTGGTTTGTTTGTCTTTCTCAGCCCCTAGAGACAATGTGTTGCACACCTGCAGCAATCTTACATCATTCGAACGGCATCATCAGTCAGACAGGAGAGAAAACGGCACGACAAGGAAGCATTATCTAGCTGGAGGATAATGAATGTAAAGCTGGGGGAAAGTTAGGTGAGGGTGTGCTGAACATAAGGTGGGAGTGAGGTTTGCCTGGGGATTCAAAATGAAGAGCCTGAAGAGAAAAAAACCTACAGATAAAACCGGAGAGAGGAGGAGACCCATGAGAAACTGAGAGGGAGTGATGGAATAAAGCACGAGTGGTTAGCTATACTCAATGTGTGCCTTCAGCCATGACAAGAACAAGATTATGCTTCTTGGTTTTCTATTACATCATGCACACAGCTCTGTATCTTCAAATCTTGGACTTTGTTTCTAACCACTGGCATGTACAAGTTAGAAGTCTGTGTTTTCAAATGTGAAAACATGTTGGAATGGAAAAAAAATGGGAAAATTGTTGTTGCACCTTTTTTAAAATATGCATACATCATTATCACCAAATTGAGCTTCGACACATTTCACATCATCCCAATTTTCATAGAGGAAAAAACACAAATCAAAGGAAGCTGTTCATGTGGTCGTGTTTTGTCATCTCAGACAGACACCGTTTGATCTGATTAGATGACTCATGTCTGTCTGTTCCCACTTATTTGCAGCCAAGAGAAACTGCAGTGCATATTCTGTATGTGTTTGACTGTGTGTAGAGAAAATAGTTATAGAAAGAGTGGGAGAGTGTCAGAAACTCTGGGTAATCTGGTCCAGAGAAAAAGCTCTCTGGAGACATATTTAACAAGGGGAAATCAAAGGTCCAACATCTGTCTCCTTTCTGCCACCTGCAAGCCTAGGCAATCGTATACACTACATATGCAGCCACACATTGGACAGGTACCAAAACAGGCTTGGAGAAGGTCCCAGAGTGTTGGAGTCCGCTGCCTTGTTAACATATTTGGCCTTGGTAGAGAAACAGAGCAGTTCTGTGTGAACAACATGGTCAGAGACCCTGTCATTTAGTATTTTAAAAGGAGATCTTGGAAACAAACATCACATCGTTCAGTGAAAGAGATCTATCATATTATAGGAATAGTGGCTAAGTGTTTTAAAGCATGTACGAGTCTATTCTGCTGTTTGGGTACTCAATTACATTTGTACACGTATCGTTTTAAGTTTAAACAAGTATCAATAGAGGTTTGCTGTTTTCCCATAAATCTTCTGTGAAACTAAAGACCATTCACCAAAGGTTGATGGGGTCAATTCCCCACTTCCTACCCAATCAAATCTACAACTCTGCCTTTTATCTTGATCCCAACTACCCAAAAAGTGTTGTTGCATTGCTGTCTCTATGATAACATTGAGAGTAAGACAGTGAATTAAAACATCTGTCCTCAAATTGCTTCGGTGTTGGTTTGCCCGACACTAGATGTCTCTAAGACCACATTTTGCCATCATGACACACACACAGACTCACAAGGCGGAAACAAAACCACCACCACCTTGTGACGGCTGGTAAAATGTTCATTTACATGAAAAAAAACTCATATAACTAATGGGCAGATGTTCTCCTGTTTATGTGTTAAACAATGCTAGGAGAAAAAGTTAAATGTATAAAGGGAAATTCATAAAGTTGAGAAGGTCCCACATGTCTCCATTAGTCTGTCTTACTAATGCATTAATTGTACCTCATGAGGGTCTGTCATCTTCTTGCTTAACTCACACTTTTTAAAATTGCTTGCTGTTAATGTGAGCACTGAGTGGGTGCTTGTGGTCGTGCCTGGTGCCTTTTTAAAAGATAGTTTGCTGCATTTGCCCTATTTGGAAATCGCTTAAGAATTTTGCAAGCAGCATGGAAATGATTAATTTCATCTAACCAAAGGCTTCCACTACAAAATAAATGGCATTTTTCTATTCAGTTGGTGATTTGAAGTGACAGTCACCATGTCCGCTCAGCATGGCTCTTCCAGTCTCTGGCTAACTCTGAGATGGCTCCTGTGTGATTGGCCGGGCAAAGTGTGGAGGAGACAGGGCCAGAGGCTGAGCAGGGAGGCACAGATAACAGGATTATAACCAGGTGAGAAACGGCGTGAGCAGGAGACCCTTTTTTTCAGTCACTAGGCAAATTGGCAGCTTATTTACTGAAATAGTCTCCAACATTGTACCCGGCCCCTTAAATTAAAACATTTAATTTTAAATTCATGTCCTAAAAATCATAGCCACTGTGACTTCTCTTCGAGCAGCTAAATCTGGATTTGAGATGTTTTGAAAAGGTTGCATAACATTCTTTATTTTTTATAATTGTGTGGAACCTTGT
The DNA here is from genome assembly GCF_902827175.1 of Gymnodraco acuticeps. Taxonomy (NCBI): domain Eukaryota; kingdom Metazoa; phylum Chordata; class Actinopteri; order Perciformes; family Bathydraconidae; genus Gymnodraco; species Gymnodraco acuticeps. The sequence goes on along the minus strand of NW_022989890.1, from coordinate 2,884,770 downwards.
CCATGATTTAAAATACACTATGAACTCCCTCAATGAAATGTGGCAGTTATTTTAGATAAGGATGTTAACTCTACACTAGAGATAGGCGTGCTTCTCTTAGTTTTCATGACATTTGACTTTAAACATCACTCTTTTCTAATCCTCTTGCTGTACATGCACATTTTTCATTTCCTTACATTTTTTTGTCATATTCTGTCTTCAGATAACTGCCATTCCCCTACTCGTTGCCGTCAATATCTCCCCTTTATATACTATATATACCAAGCCCTGGTCATTTGCTGGATCAGAAAAACAGAATTGTTAAATGAGGAACTATAATCTTTATTGTGATGTATGCAATGAAGAAGTAGATTGAAGATTCAACTTATTGTCATTACGTAGTACAGGTACTAGTAACATTTGACCCATCATAGTGCCATTATGTACGGCGCCCGGGGAGCAGTGTAGGGAACGGTGCCTTGCTCAGGGACACCTCAGTAGCACTTCCAGTTGCCAAGCCAGGTCCCTATGGACTTCGCCACCACCACCCTGCTACACTATGTGTACTAAAATAACATTTACATTTGCTATAAGTCTGAGATTCCTACGAGAACATCAGACATAATTCCTTTCAGCATTGTTTGAAATCAGTATGTTCCTGCAGATACTGAGCCACACAAAAAAGATACCTAAAAATAAAGATAACAACCTTTTAAGGATAGTAATTCTGTTCGAAAAATTGATCACATATAATGACTCGGTTGCAATTTTGAGCCTACAGTACCTTCTCTCAAGAGTGATACTTTCAGCTAAAATGCAGTCTGCTCCGCCATGTTAAGATGATTCAATATCCAGGATCCTTCATAGAGCATTTCTATTGATAAGAGGCAGTTATAGTTTTGAAATTGGGTTACGTAAAGGTCAATATATTAAAACCTGTGTTCTGAAATCACAACGAAAAGCACTGAGCACTTCCATTCAAAGGCAAGGCAATTTTATTTATATAGCACTTTTCAGCATGTGGCGATTCAAAGTGCTTTACAGATTAAAAGCAAAATACATTTAAGAACAAATACAGCATAAATATATTATTAAAAAGGCATTTAAAAACAGGCATAATAGGTGCGTTTTTAGTCGGGATTTGAAAATAGGAAGTGTTTCGGCGGACGTGCACGATTTAGGCAGTTTGTTCCAAATTGTTGGAGCATAATAACTAAAAGCTGCTTTTCCATGTTTAGTGGTTATTCTCGGAACAGAGAGCAGACGCGACCCAGAAGACCTGAGACTCCTGGATGCTTCATAGTGATGGAGTAGGTCGTCTATATACCTCGGTCCTAAGCCATTTAGTGATTTAAAAACTAGCAGTAGTATTTTAAAATAAATTCTTTGGCAGACTGGAAGCCAGTGTAATGATCTCAGAACCGGAGTAGTGATCCACTTTTCTAGTGTCAGTGAGTACTCGAGCAGCAGCGTTCTGAATCAGCTGCAGCTTTCTGATAGATTTTTTAGTGAGCCCTGTGAATACACTATTGCAGTAGTCGAGTCTGAAAATAAAAGCATGGACAAGTTTTTCTAAATCCTGTTCGACATTAGTTTTTTAATCCTTGATATATTCTTCAGGTGGTAATATGCAGACCTAATAACTGTTGTAATGTGACTGTTAAAATTCAGGTCTGAGTCCATCACTACACCCAGATGTCTTGCTTTGTGAGTTACTTTGTAGTCTGCCGACTGAAGCTCTGTGATTACTTTTAATCGGTCCTTCTTTGCTCCAAAAACAATGATCTCAGTTTTTTGTTTGTTCAATTGGAGAAAGTTCTGAGTCATCCAGTCAGTGATGTGCTCAATGCACTTGCTCAGTGTTCTAATCGGAGAGTAGTCTCTCGGTGTAATTTTAAAATAAATCTGGGTGTCGTCTGTATAGATGTGATAGCTTAGATTGCTCTTTTTAATAATTTCAGCCAGAGTTAGCATATAAATATTAAAAAGCAAAGGTCCTAAGATGGAGCATTGAGGAACCCCGCATGACATATTTATCAGGGTTGATTTGTAATTGCCTATTGAGACAAAGTTTGTTCTGTCCTTCAAGTAGGAGCTAAACCAGTTTAGAGCTGTTGCTGAAACTCCCACCCAGTTTTCAAGACGGTCTAGCAATATGTTGTGGTCAAAAGTATCAAAGGCAGCGCTGAGATCTAATAATACTAACACTGATATTCTGCTACTGTCTGTGTTCAAATGGATGTCATTTAAGACCTTAACAAGAGAATTCTCAGTGCTGTGGTTAGGTCGAAAGCCCGACTGAAACACATCAAAACCGTCAGTTAAAAACATGAAATTACTCAACTGTTGAAAAACTGCTTTTTCAATCAATTTGCTTAAAAAGGGAAGGTTTGATATTGGCTTGTAATTATTCATTATGGTTTCGTCTAGGCTAGGGTATGCTTTTAATTTAAGGAGCGGTTTAATTATTGCAGTTTTCAGGGCCTGTGGAAATACACCTGATTTGAAGAAACTTGTTTACTATGTGTAGTATATCTGAGGCCAAGCTATGAAAAACAGTTTTGAAAAGTCCTGTTGGGATGACGTCGAGGCAGCAGGAGGAGGATTTCAGATGTTGAATAATGTCTTCCAGGTCTTTAGCATTTATCAGACGGAATTGTGTCATGATGTCTGAATTGGCTTTTGGTGAACACAGGGACAACACATTTGCTGTACCTGACGCAGAGGCACTGACTGCCTGACTAATTTGCATGATTTTGTCAGTGAAGAAGGAGGCAAAATCATTGCAGGCCCTGGTGGATAGAAATTCTGAGGCTATCGACACTGGGGGGTTTGTTAGTCTGTTCACGGTAGAAAACAAAGCACGTGAGTTGTTTTTATTTTTGGTAATGATGTCAGAAAAGAAAGACTGTCGTGCCTTTTTTATTTCCTGATTATAGAAACCGAGTTTCTCTTTATATATTTCCAAGTGAACCTGGAGATTTGTTTTTCTCCACCTGCGTTCAGCTTTTCTGCACTCAGTTTTTGCTGTTCTCACAGTCATGGCTTTTCTCCAAGGAGATATTTTCTTGCCAGATACTTCCTTTATTTTAATGGGAGCGATGGTATCCATGACATTTGTTATTTTAGAATTAAAATGATCAACTAGCTCATTTACTGAGAAGTTAGCATGGGCAATTGAGGGAGTAAAAATCTGGGCAAACATTTCTTGTGCATTTTCAGTTAAGTGACGTCTAGTGGTTACCTCTTTCTTAACAGTTGTATGGACGGTAATAGAGCTCTTAAAGAAAACACAGGAATGGTCGGAGAGCGCAACATCAGTCACCACAAGCTTAGAGATGTTCAGACCCTTTGATATAATTAAGTCCAGGGTGTGCCCCTTATTGTGCGTCGGACCCTTGACATGCTGAGTCAGTCCAACAGTCAAACATGACCTACTCAGAAGTGCACTTTGCCTGACCATGAGATTGCCTCTAACAGAACAGCTCTTCTTTATTTTTGATCTTTGTAAACACTTTCCAAGCATTTAAAAAAGGCAATGTCTCCATAATGAAGAGGTGAGATGGGAGCTTGGATTTCAAACCTATGGTACTGACATTCTCAAAGGTCAACACTTCATCCTGAAACTTCTCTGTACACCTTTCCATCAGACTAGGTGTCGCTTCCTGTGTCATTCAGTCCACCTGACTCCCAGCACCTTAGGGTGATTCCTTGGGTCAGATTGGTGGCATGGCTTAAAGGTCACATGTCATGGCCATTTCTACTGATCATAATTCCATTGTTGAGGTATACTCGAATAGATTTAAATTGTGCAATTTTCCCAAATCACATTGGTTTCTGCAGCATCTCTGTAAAGTATGTGTATTCATCAGGTATTCACTCTCTGTCCTAAACAGCTTGTTTTACATGCATACAGTAAAAACCTTCATAACACACAAGGGGACGGGTAATAACCGGAAAAGCATGACATGGGCCATTTAAGGAACAATTCAATTACAATAATAGTGTTTACATTCGATTACATGAAAGCAGAAAGTAAACTTTAAATCTACCAACGTTTTTTGTTAAAGGGGCCCTATTATGCTTTTGGGGGTATTCCCTTTTGTTTAGTGTGTAATATAGGTTTTTCTGCATGTCAATGGTTTGCAAAGTCTAAAATCCTAAAGTCCACCCCAGTATTATTTATGATTTGTATGGAGAATCACTTTTGTCACATGATGTCATTTTGCTGTAGGAGTAATAGTTATCAGAGGTTTATGTATGACTGTGGATGCTGTTATAATCAGGATATACATTGTTGTTTTCAGTTTCTTGTTTGTGTTGATATTTAGGTTATGTGTCCCCACTTTCCCCTCAACCTGTCTTGTCCAGTTCCTCTTCAGCTGCATTGTCATTTTCTTTTAGTTGTTTATTATGTTTAAAAAGCCTAGAGGAACACGGTGAACTTGTTGCTTTCAATCAAAGCTAGGCGTGTGGGCATGATTCCTGTTTAGCTGACATGTGAGTGAACCAGGAGTGAACATAACATTTTTTTTAAATGTACCATATCCTGCTGCTTAGTTTTATTTCGCTTGTATCAGAAGTATCAAGAAATAATTCTCGGTCTCCTCTTTCATGTTTCTGTCTCCATGATTGTTGGTTATCAGAAAAAGGAGAGAATAGAAAGATGTTCTGCTTCACCTACTCGGTCTGTTTCACTGAATTACTCAGATTTTCAGCAGCAAATGACAAATGATATAGTACTTTGATGTTGATCACTTCTATCATAGATTATATTTAGTATTCTGTCTGCGTTGCAAATATCTTGATGGATTGTATTCTCTGATTCACAGTTATCAGAAAAAACTAGATCCCCCTGAATTAAATGTCAGCCCCGAAATGCAAGATGCGTTGAGATTTCCGTTTTTTTACCACGTACGAGATAAGGGTAAAAAGATGGCAACAATGATAATGACAGTGCATGCAATGACTTTGGACAAGAGTACATTTCCTTGTGAAGATTGTATAGCGCAGCCCTCATGTACAGTAAAGGTCAATAGCTGGAAACGTTTAGATAAAAAAACATATCAGAGAGCTGTTCCATCACAAAGAATCAGCCTCAACCCATACAGTCTATGCCTCAACCCTGTGAAGCTGAACATATTGATACCATGCGGCACCACATTCACAATAACAACAACAAGAACAACAAAGCAAGGCTCTTAACCCTGAAACTCTTTCTATTATTTAATTTGAAAACTGTAACCAAAACCTTCCCAGTTCTGGCAGCAGTTGAGTACATTATGTATCACTGCAACTTAAATATATTTGAATGATTATACTTGACAACATTTTAATATATGCACCTCATTTTGTATAAAGAAAGGGAGCTTTTCACTGTTACTGTGACTATGTTATTCAAAGCATCTCAGGGCTGTTGCAAACAAAAAGCTTCCTCCTGAAAGCTAAAGAGGTTTTGACTGAAATAAAAAGAAGACGGTTCCAACATAAAAACGTTTATTTGAATTCCTCCATAATACGTGATCACAAGTCATGCAATTTAGTCTACCTGAAGAAGTGAGGTTTGATGACCCAGTCACATTTATAGAGATGGATGGGTCTATGTACTGATGAGGGCTGCACCCACTGAGACTCCTGATGTAATCTGGAACAGAAAAGCCGTCAAACAAGCTGGGCTGACAAATAGAGCTTCGTTCTTCCTCTTGCCTTCTTTTGACAGCAGTGTAAGACAAATGGAAGACTATAAGCCAAAAGCAGTGTCAGTGATGGACAACTGCTTGGGAACGATACATTCTTGCATGTTTTACAAAACATTTTAATTATTTACTTTATATTCCACATGCAGCCCCGATACCTTGCCTACAGGCAGTGAGTAAGTTCTTGCTGTTACTTCGGATGATGCAACAGGGTGATTTTACCCTTGTGCAATGCTGAAAGTCCAGAGGGAGCAACCTGAAGATCACAAATGCACCTTTTTCACACACACGTTGAGCATGTAGAGCCAAATCCACGAAAACTTGGTTTATTCATTACAAAATCTATGTGTAAGCATTAGGGATGCACGATATTGGTTTTTTGAAACCGATACCGATAACTTCCTGCTTCTCAAGACCGATACCGATAATCGATAATAATATAATATATATATATTAAATGTACCTGTAGTCTTTGCACACCTGGTGGTAAAAAAAAGACTAGTGAGCAAATGACATGAGCATTACTACTATGAACAAAACAAAGCCAAGAACAGTTTTGACTCTTCAAAGTGACCATATTTATTTTCCCAAATAAAGTTCTTGCCTTTTTCAAAAGCCTCGTCGATAGGTAAAAGCCCCGGTGCCTTTGCAGCTGGCTTTGGATTCGCCGCTAGTTTAGCAGCGCAGGCGTCTTCGTACGCTTTTAACACACCATCGTAGCGATGGCGATGTTTCAGGTGACTAATCAGGTTGGAAGTATTATAGCTCGTTGCCTCCTCGTGGAACTTCTGCATTGCATTTGTTAATACAAATAGCAAGCGAACTATCTAACTTTGAAATAGTCCCATACTACCGACGACATGTTTGTTTACTCTCCTGGCTTCACGGCCGCACACCATATACGTCACAGCCAGGCATGAGTTAGGGAGCGCTGGATTTGTGAAAAACTCCACTCTTCCTAAACCACTAATACCACAGTACTGGCAAAACGGGAGGAGCCGAGGGAAAAACAAGCGCCCCTCATCCCAATCCACCCACACCACAGTATTTCTTTTTTTTTACCCAAAAAATATATTGTATATTATCGGGGCTATTAATACTTTTATCGGGTTTATCGGGATGACGTCATAATTTCTAATATCGGACCGATAATTATTGGGCCGATAATTATCGTGCACCACTAGTAAGCATAAACATATAATTATGTATGGGTGATCTGATCTTCTCTTCAGAATCCTTACGCCACACAAACTCATGATACTGTTTTAATCTCATAGATATTTGGAACCAGCAAAAAGCCTCATCTCCACTCCCAGTTAGCCATACATTGTATACATCATATCATAGATATTACTGACAACTGTGGCTGTTTATAGTAACCTTACCACATATCAGTCAAATGTACCTGGAAACAACATACTACTATTTTACATTCCTATCACTGGAAGTGAAGACAAATCTCTTTTGTAAAAGTCACACGTTTTCTTGACACACAACCTGCCTCAGCTTCATCTCTCTGTGGACGTTATGGCTCTATAAAGTCACACTGCTTCCACCTTTGCTCCTGACAGACTGTCATACCACTTGAACTTAAACATATGTCAGAATTGGCCATTGGGGGAATGAGTGACTGATGCTGTTCTATGAGGACAGCCTCAAGCTTTCCCTTGCTTTTACTACTACCCTATGATGCTGCTGTATTCACATTCCCATGTTTCACTGACCTTGATGCTTCCTTGTGGGGAAATACGAGGTTAAAACCAAGTAGAAATTCAGCTCAGTTGTGTACCATTGATACCATACCTGAGTTGGCATATCGTAATAATCGCTACAAAATAAACACTATATAAATATGATTTACTAAGCTTCTCTTCGCTTCAATCTTCTGCCATAGCATCCCTTTTTAGAAAAGTGGCTTTTGGGGTTGATTACATACAGTATTAGATCTCAGTGCCTTCTCTTCTGTATATGGATGAATTTCAAGAATTTGGTTACAAAGTAATATCTTTTCCACTTGTAGAGTTGGTAGTTGTCGCATACTAAATGCTTTATTCTTGGTAGTTCTTCATATGTTGAATCTTAGGAATCTGTGTTAGTAAACTTGCATCACACAGGGAAAGGTCTCTATGTTTAAGTGTACTTAAATAAACTAAAACCTCTATTTTCAACATGTTCTTTTCCTTTGTTTCCTCGTCTTTGTTTGGAAGATAAGTCATAGGAGTGTGATAAGCAGCTGGAAATAATCACATTTGTAATAAAATGTGCGCTCCAGCAATCAAGATTGTTAACATCAAACACGGCTGACTACTGCTACCAAAAGCTTTGTGTAGAATTTCCTTTTTTTTTTCTCTGCTCCATCTTTTTCCCTCTCCTCGAGTCACACCTGAGCTTCATGCACTCTCCATTTTTCTTAACTTGACACTGGCAAACATGATTTTCACATTCACTTAAACACAAACCACGAAATTAATTTCTGGGAAATGGAAAACGTGAGGTCGTGAAAACACGTGGGCAAATCAAATAGAGTGTAGAGTAATGGGCTAAGTTGCATCAGGCTATCTCACACTTGAACACTGTGCTTCCCTTTGGGCACTTCATGTTTGTCAGAACAGCCTCGGGCTAAAGGATTCCCGTATTGATACGTTCTACTGCTGGCTCCTTTGGTGCTATCAAACCATTTCAAATGTCCTCCTTTCATCTAGCCATGTAAATAGTCTTTGCTTGATCACAGAAAGAAACATGTTCTTGCTGTGGTGCTCAGAGCAGAATGCAGCTAGATGTTAGAGACATTAAAAGGTTGCTGCATAAAATGTAGAAAAATAAAAGTTTGAAATAGAGCTGCTTGTTCGTAATAAGTGCTTTTCTGGCTTTGTTTTTTACACTAAATAGACACTTTAATATTGGATCGTTTTACTTTTAGTGGTATAATACTAAGCTTAGAGATTCTTATTACTGGGTATGGGAATTTTCATTGAACAGAATTCTAAAATAATGTTTTAACCAGAAACATATTATTACCTAAAATGCGTAGCTACTTCTTTCTGTAATGTGAGTGCTATTTTCGCTCAAGAATAAAATACAACCATAACCCAAGACCGTTCCCCTGGGCGCTTTTACACTCTGAACATCTAATAAATACCTGAACCTGTGTTGTTCTCAAGATGTAAAATCTGAAGCCTCACCCACAGAGAAGGGATTGGGACAGCCGCCAGTTCTTTCTCTTTGGAACAGCCCGATTTATTTACTTGCTCAAGCTTTAGTCCTGTTTGTTATGGCTTTAGGAGAGCATTTTTCATTCTCACAAATGCTGATAGATCTGTACTTGAAAAAAAAGAATAATAAAAAAAGCCCTTATTCATTAAATATGACTTTTTTACTTTACTTGAGACTATTTGAAAGTTTCTCAAAGTTTCTGTGTAGATGCTATTGGCCCGTGTTTCTCATGACATACTGTAATGGAGCTACAAAGCCAAGCAGTTAAATATAAGATACAGTTATTTTGTACTTGCCCTTTGTGAAGTGATGAGTGTATGAAGTGTTTCTGAAAGCTACTGAGACATTTTTCACACCATTTCAGATTTTTGTCACAGTGTCTCATTGACACAACCTCTAATCATTTTTAGTCTTTATCCATGAAACCTTATTTCAGCTGCCCCGAAGCAGCAGACAGCCCGGCAGTCTGGACACAGACGCTGTGTGAAAATCAAGAGATATTTTGCTCTTATCCTGTCTAAACACCAAGGTGTAAGGAATGGGGGAATCTTTCTGAGAAATGTAGCACAATGGAGTGAGCAGAGCTGCATGAAATCCAATCACAACTAACGGCAGCTGGCCTCTTGTTGCAGATGAAAGTCCTAGAACTCTTGTGGATCTAAAGGGGATCACTACACCATGGTGAAGCTACCAGTATCAATGCAGTTGTAAGACCCAATACACTATAGTTTTAGGGTGGTTAACATTAATGTTTATTATCAGCACAAATGATTTCTTTAGATAATTTGACATAAGTGAAATCCAGGAAGCGCTGACTTTTTAATTTGCTCATGTAGACGATATGAAACCAAAGGCTGTTCTTTCTCTTAGGGAGCCAGTCTTTGTGGATAGATGGCTTCACAAAGCGCCACTTAAAAGAAAGTTCTGGTTTGCCCTATTATTGCCCTTGTTACTACCAAACCATTTTGTTTGTGCTGTCATTTTTTACATAAGGAATGAAAGAGTATCCACATAGTTATTTTCTCTTCTGCAACTTTTGGTAAAGCTTTCAAATGTGTGCATCAATGAGACAACACATTCCCTCCCCACCATACCACCCCTAACCACACGTATGTCTATAGATATGGTAGTCTGAGCCCATGTTGATAAACTGCATTGAAAACTGGATGTTCTGTAATTGAAAAATGATATTACAGATCCTTTTTGCTACAGTAGAGCTTAGTTTAAGGCATGCAATGTGTACTCTTTGTCTCTGAAAAGCATCAAGAATCACACATAAAGCTCCTTTCAAGTGTGGTGCTCCTCAGAGTCTTCAGAATATCCCCACTAATGTAAGAAATGTTCTGTCTGTATGTCCATGCAACATAATCAACCATCAGATACTGACAACCACCTGTACACAATTTCAATATAACATACAGAACATAAACAGCTGTGATAAGACATAAACAAATTAATGACACCTGAATCGACATCGCAATGTCATCAGTTTAGGTGAATCTTCTCAGTTCCTAGAAGACTTTGGTAGTAACTGTGACCTCTCCAGTTGGTTTATGAGCTTACAGTTTATGTAAAATTAAAAATATGTAGTCCTCACTAAGGACAAGTACAAAGGGGGCCATATTCCGAGGAGAATAAAATAAATTGTAAGAAGGAGTTGAAGTTAGGAATTATGGTGCTTACTCTCCTAAACAGTGTTATACATTAGTATTTTAACACAGGTTAATGTCAGCTGGTGGATACACCCACAAGACAGAGTCAATCTTAACAGTAGAAATGTGTTTTAAAGTATAAAATCAAGTGTGCCATACATTGGTGTATGGGTCACTATATTAGTTTTGCTACTCTCGGTCTAACTTCCTCATTATTTTTGTATACGTAAAAATCATGATGAAGTTAACATTACACTCTTTTATTGGTGACTCCTACGCTGAAATGTTCTATGCTTAGTATTACAACTACATCTCTTCTTCATGACACACTTTTGTGTGGTTCACCTGTTATGTCATATTTTAATGCGTTAGTCTTTAATTAACAAAAAGTTAGTCATTTAGAGCCTGGCAGAGATAAACACGTCTTACACCACATTTGCTGTCCATGCAGCTTCACTGATAAGTTTAAAAAACAATACTCTTAGGGGTGATCAATGTGTTGGAAATATGGCAATTGTAAGGGAAATATATCAGAAAAGGCAAGAAGAAATGTTTTAACTTGTGATAGACTACTATGAAATGACCAGGGGAAGAAAACAAAGACAAGGTGTGTACACAGTAAGACTGAGTACCAGATCAGTAAAGGGTTAGAGAGTAATAGTGAAAGAAAGACAAGTGAAGAGGTAGATAAGTGAGAGGTGGACAGAGAGTGCTAGTAAGAGGTTAAGCACACACTCTTACACCTGCAGTTAAAGCCTTCACCTTGCCATATTATCCCCAGCCTTACCCCCTATGCTAACGGATGCCAAGAAATCCGTTTGCCAACTTTTGGGAGCTGTGTGTGACAGCCAATTACTGGGGAGAGGACTCCCAGCGGAGTCACCTCCTCACCTCGCAGCCCAAACATCTGCCTGTCAGACAGTCAAGGGAGGCAGGTAGACGGAAAGGCAGAGAGGAATGGTGGCCAAAAACGGATCGAATCACATGCTTGCCATCACACCTAAATGTTTTCCATCTGAGTCGTTTGCTGTCAAAAATGTGAAATATAATCATGCATCATCATTTTACAGTTAACTTACAAAACGGTGCAAGTGCTTCAAAAGCAAATATACTTTGTCATGTAATTGTGCCAACTCTTTTTTTATTAGTATTTATATTGGTGATTACCTAGGAGATAACTGAGAGGATTAATCAGCAAGCAGACAAACACTAACACCTCGGTTTAAACACCAAAACTGTTTGGGTGTTAGAGGTGTATGAAAGGTGTTGGTGAACAACTCCAAACACAGCATGGGGCTCTTCAGTTTCTTTGAGTCACATATAAATACTGTCAATTTTTTTTGATTCCATTGTAATTGAACAGGGAAACTTAATGATCAATTCATTTGAAGCTGGGGCCAATGCAAGATGCAGCTAAAGATAAACTTTGAAAATGAGATGCACAAATCACGAATGATCTCTGTGTACTTGTCCCCTACTTTTTCTCTGCTATCCCCTCATGCTGTTGTGAGCTAACTTTTGTTGAAGAGAGGACAGTCAATAAATGGGAAAGAAAATGAGGGAATTGGAAGGTATAGTGCAATCAGTTCAGCCACTATAACTTCCCACCTGCAACACATTATGACAGGAAGATAAGGAGAAAGGGTAAGCAGAGGAGATGCAGGGAGAAAGAAAGTCCCACATTCTGCAGTAGACAGCGGAATTGAAGGGGGAATAATATGTGGCGTGTCAAAATGCAGTATCACCCCGTTTACCCTGCTGTTTAAGCCCTTCACTGACTCCAGTGCTTCCCAGGAGAAGTAGAGAATTAAAAGAAGAGCGCGATACGTGTTGAAAGAGCAAGACGTTTAAAATGGATTGAGAGTCGGAAATTAAAATGAGGTAAAGGGAAAGGCAGAGAAGTTATACAGCAGCTATAGGTAATAGGTATATAAGGATTCTAATCTCTTTAGCAATAACATTTAGCGATGGAACGGTGTGGGGGCACACACAACCACACACACATATTTCAGCAGTAAATAGTAAATAGTTCTGACCTGACCAATTTCACAGTGCAGGCCAATGGAGAACACACACGTGGATGTGCCTTTTCTTGAATGCAGCCACACATCTACATTCATCATAAAGACCATTGACTTGTAGTGTGCTGCAAACTTGAACATAACTTTAGAATTGGCCTGATGTGCCTGCTGCAATCTGCAGCTCACAATGCACACATTGCTGGAATATTCTGATGGAGGAGACTTATCACTACCTGCTTTAAAAAGATGCACACATCTAAGAAAACTTTGAAGTGAGGCAGGGTGAGAATTGAAGTATTCCCCACCTGATAAGGACAAATGCACTGAGAGAAGGCTCAGCTATCTCCAGGGAATTCTTCGTTTGTGAAACCACAACCACATGTTTATTTTTCTCTTTTTTTCCCCCCACCTGAATATGCTTTTCCTATTCTGCAACTAGTCTCAGTTTACAAGACATACACAAATGAAATGATAAACAGTTGCCACAGCTCGCATGTACTACTACACACACACACACACACACACACACACACACACACACACACACACACACACACACACACACACACACACACACACACACACACACACACACACACACACACACACACACACACACACACACACACACACACACACACCACACACACAGTCCCTGGCTGCATTAGGAGACAGTAAAGGTCTTACAATGGCCTGAGGCACCAGGATTGCTGCTTAATAACTCGCCCCGGGCTACAACCTGACAACACTTTCTAAACACACGGACGTGGATCCACACAACCACAGACAGAGAGTTGCAAGGTTTCTGAGTTTCTGAGTGTCTGGCCGTCAGTCTCTTTATGTGTCTCTCCCTCTCATCTCAGTCTCCGTTTTTTGAGAGAGCAGCCTAGAAATAAAGATGAGCACAGTTGATCAAAACAACTAAATATTTAAGAAGTCCTCCCTGAAACAGAACTCCTGATATTTCAGTCATAATGGAACTATTGTTCGAGACGTGTATCAAAGGTCTTCTGAAGCACAATAAGGAGGTGGCTTTTACTCTTAGGTCAGAAGCATGTTTATCTCTCTAAAGATATCCATAACCCATTAATGGCTCGTAACTATTGTTTTACTTCTTATAATACCTCTGCCCCACAGCCTACATCTGCTTGTGTGTGCCATAGTAATTACATCAAAAAGGAAACCCATACACACATATTTTCAATATGTCCAACTGTTTCCAGTGCTCATATTGGAGCACATTCAACTTCATGATATTTCTATCAAGTCTAAGGTATCACACAGAACATACGTGTTCATTTTATGCCCACACTGCAGTCTATCACCTTTAGTAAAAAATATATTGTGACTGGCATTTATTTTCTGGGATTCTTATGGACTCTAAAGCACACATTTCTCCATTGTTGACCTGCTGAAACACTTCTTCATCCAGGACGAGCCCCCATTTGGGTTACGTCCCCACTAAGGTCTAGGGCAGGGGTGGGGAACCTTTTTCCTCAAGGACCATTTCAATTTTTCCAACATCCTCCGAGGGCCGTACAAATGATTGACCTCTGCTTAAAAATACTAAAATCACAGCCCATTCATTTGGCCTTTCTTTCATGCTGTGCAAAGAAAGAGCAACCTCTTAATCCAGATATTTTACCATGACTCGTGCAAGCACATGCACGGTTGTGGCATGACCACCAAAACAGAAAGATATGGACACAAGATGTGTGCAAATGTATTTAGTTGATTTAAGTGTGGGGGGGGGGCTAACCTCCTCTAGGGGGGTGTTCTCCCCCGGGAAGATTTTTTTTTTAAATGTTGAAGTTAGAAGCATCACTCTGGTGCACTTTGAGAGCAACATTAGGAGATCTATGGATACATCTCTCAACACCCATAGGAAACAGAACTGTAAATATATTTTCTTTTTCTTTATGGATATTTTACAAATCACTCCCCTTTCAAACTGTATTCTTAATAACAACTTTTTTTTTACTGTCATATAGTATTTTATACCTGTTTACTTTATTCTCTTATTTTTTTATAACTATAATGATCATATAAAGATGTGCCTTACCTCACTGGTTGTAGAAAAAGCTTCTTATATTCGTTAGCATAGCTAGCTAACCAGATGCCAATAACAACAAAGTTATTGACTGTATGACAGATGAACATATTGCCACTGGGCTTTCAACTAAAGACACAGCCACGCAAAAACTGCAGCATGTGTACAGCTCCTTATGGGTTCTGCAATTTGTGGAAGTGGCGGAGCGGCGTTCTGGTGCTCTCCGTCAGAACTGCATCCCTGTCAGACGAGACATATACCACGTGATGACACATTAGGCTTGTGATGTGTTCAAGGACCCTGACTTTGGCCAGGAAAAACAGGCACTCGCTTGTTTATTTTTTTTGCGGTCTAGATTTCTTTAATTTTTTTCTTTTTTGCGTATGTTTATAAATTACCTCGAGGGCCGTAGCAATGGTCTCGCGGGCCGTATCAATGGTCTCGCGGGCCGTATCAATGGTCTCGCGGGCCGTATACGGCCCGGGGGCCGGAGGTTCCCCACCCCTGGTCTAGGGGACCTGGAGACAATAACAACCAATAATTATGAGGGAGTCAGCGTAAAGTTTGACAAAATGTTTATTCCTTGAACAACCTAACTGAACAGAAGTTTAACAGAAATACTCTTTGTGGGAGGAGGAGGAGGAGAAGTAAAAGGAGATTGTGCCAAACAAAATAAATAAGCATAACAAAACCAGGCCTATCTCTTTGAAACCAAAACTCAAACAAAAACCCTCACTAACTAAACTACTCAGAACTGGACAAAACAGAATACAGGGGTGGCAACAATCCGCTAACCTAGTGTGTCTTAACATTAGTTACCTACGTGATGAGAAATGTACAGGGTACCCCACCTCTCAACACACACACATTTATCAAAGGTTAGAACAAACAAAGTAGAATTACTTTCTTAACAAGGCAGTCAATTGCAGGCTCCTCAATCAGCAACAGGCCCAGGGTGAGAGAGAGCGAGAAGACTTCTTGGGTGCCTCCTTTATGGTCGGCCCTGGCTGCTGATAGGCCAGCTGAGGGTGAGAGGATTCAATCAGCCATCAGACTCAGGTGCACAGGCAGATACCGATCAGCTGCTGATTAGCTGTGCAGAAGACAGGGAGAAGACAGAAACACAGGAGGGAAGGAAAACCACACAGCCTGCCTGGCACGTAACAGTCATCCAGTGTCTTTTCTCTTTCTTTGTCTGTCATTATACTGAATGTCTACTTTTTCTTCTGGCCCACTACCTTTCTTCATTATTCAGTGACTGTCATGTCGGCCAGCTCACTGCATAATCCTTCTGTCTTCAATCATTTGTCATTCCCTATACCTTGACTTTTCAACCATTTTTGACATATTTTTGTACAAAACACATTTATCCTTATGGTATAAAATAAAGTTCACCATATGTCATTTTCTCCTGCATACACATTATGTTTGCTCAGATGTATATATATTGTATTATGTATTTTGAAAAATATGTCTCATGTCCATATTACCTAAAGTGGCTCTAAACATATGCATTATGTAGTCATTACTGCTTTGTAAGTTTTTCATTGTGAGCTACCAGGAAACATGCTCATAGGGTGAATGTGTTTCTATAGCAACAATAAATTGCTGATACTTATCTCAATGTGGAAATATAAAGTTTAGAAGATGTGGGCAATCTGCAGTATGCCAATATTCATGTGTTGGTGAATCTCAAGCAGTGTGTGTTGTTGCATCTCTGGATATTGTATCTCTATACCTGCTAAAAGCTACCTCAGCCTCTACTAACTCATAATAAAGCAGACAGTACAGACGTACAGAGACAGAAATGGATCGTTTCTTACACTAATTGCCCCCAAAAAAAATAAGCCATCAAAATGAATTCATCTCTTTAATAAGTGAGGCTATCATTCCTATAATTTTCAAAATCACCCCAAAATTAGAACTAAGTAGGTCTCCATCTGCGAGCCTGTTCAATTCAATGAACTCCATTAAGCCATAGGAACATTTTTGGCTGATCAGACCGAACCACTTAGAAAAGAGAATATTACCAGGAACCCAATGAAATATGAAAGAAAATTGGGAAACATATCTACCGGTACTTCTTATGAGAAATATAATGAGCCTAAATCACGCATTCATGTGGGGCTCTACAGGTTCTTAAAAATATTAGAAGAAATAGCACGCTACCTTCACAAGTGAATCTGTAATATGTTGTTTTTAGCTGGCAATGTAATACATTTTGGACTAATTACTTTATACAACAATTGTAGTTGGTCACTAGAGAGTTATTAATGTCTGCATTGTTAGAGTTACGTTCAAAATTGAAATAGGGCCCATTTGATGCGTGTGATCGTACAAGGGGAAGGAAGTTGGTGTTGGAAATAAAAAGGTGTGGGGGACACCTAAGGGACAAAACTCCATGAGAGGTTTATGAGACCCTGTGCTCTTGGTATGTAGTGCCACATTTCAGTGACATAATGGTGTGCACTCGCTGAAGAACACACACACACACACACACACACACACACACACACACACACACACACACACACACACACACACACACACACACACACACACACACACACACACACACACACACACACACACACACCTAATGTGCAACAGTCTGAACACAACCCACAGGGGGGTTTAGAGGAGAGAGAGAGAGAGAAGGAGATGATGAGGGATACTTGAAAGAGTTGCACAGACAATCCCATGATAATTTGAGAAAAGCCAAGTCCATGCTCACTTTCATTTCTGATACAAAGAGAGAGACAGCAGAAAAAAGTTGAGCAAACTTTGCTGAAAGCCTTAGGCAAAAGACAAAAAAACGACATTGCATGAGCTACAGCAAGTGAACTTTTCACATGAGGGTAGACTGAAAATAATTGTTTTCCTCTATGCTTTGTTAAAACCACATCAAATAGCATTTACTCTGAAGTTCCTGCAAGCATCTCATAATGAATCTAATGGTTGAGGTTTATTATAAGGTCATCAGATTGCTCAGGTTCATACTGTAGTCTGACTCTCTAAAGTACCACATGTAACATTCCTAATCCACACATTTTGGTCATGTAAAAGAATCAGTGGAAAGTGCAGGTGTCCAATATTGAGTTTTCTAGCACATGATGGATCCCCTGAGAGTGAACAACGTTTCTCTATCTCTTCAAATAGCTTTGGGCTCTCCTCACACTCTTCCCTAGTGTGTGAGCTGACATATAACGCATTGCTGCTCGAAAGAGGGGGGGGGTGGTATTTGTGCTTGGGCGAACTGGGGTTTTGCACATTCATTCTTTGCTTGCATCACTCTTTGCATAGCAAGGCACTGGAGTGGAGTAAAGAGAGGGACTCTTCTACGAGCTAATGCATTTTTTGGAAATGTGCATGCACAAAAAGTTAGCAGATTTGTAAGATTTCAATTTTTTTTTAATAATCCTCACCATGTTGATAAAAATGTGCTTAAAAATGAAAGACGGCAATGTAAAATAAACACTATTACTATATATGAAAACACACACATATTTTATGGAAAATACTAATGTATGTTTAAAATCCCCTGCATCTTGGTTCAAAGACATTTTATAAATCAATTGTAATTCAGCCAAAGTGCTGTATTTGATTCCGAATGCGGTGCCTCAAGTTTAAAGTTGATAAAAGTTGTTGTTAAATTGTGACAAAAATATTGTCTTTCTCATTTACACCCCCTCCTCATTTCCTTGCTGTAATCCTCATAGACTATAGTAAAATTAATGAATCCTCAGTGAAGATGAACAGACAAGGGCTCAGCCTTCCCTTCCACTCTAATTGTTCCAGCGAGACTGAAACTCAAAATGATACTCATCTTGAAGGTTGCGTGAGTTTGTGTTAGTGGGCTGGTCCCCCTTGACAGCCGTTTGCTCGTCTCATTCTTGCTGTGTTCTTTTTGTTCCAGTCTGCTCCAGGCTAGTTCTTAAAGACATGCATATTCAGCAACAGCTCTTGCATGTTGTATGCAGTACGCTTTTCACGACATTAGATTTTTACCTGTAGGGTATAGTTGTTGGGACCAGAATGTTTTTCTCCATTTGCTGTCAGGTATTTAGTGGAAAGTTTGGTTTTGCTTTGATAAGTTGGTTTGGCGGAGTAAGGCAAGGCAAGGCAAGGCAAGGCAAGGCAAGGCAAGTTTATTTATATAGCACTTTTCAACACAAGGCAATTCAAAGTGCTTTACAAAAAATGAAAGACATTAAGAAAAAGGCATTTAAAATCAGTCATTAAAAAGAAAAGCTAATAAAATAAACATTAAAAGAAAAAATACATGGATAAAAGTTTCAGTGCAGTCTAAGATATGAATAGTTCAATTAAAAGCAGCGACAAAAAGAAAAGTCTTCAGCCTGGATTTAAAAGTAGTCAGAGTTGCAGCGGATCTGCAGGTTTCTGGGAGTTTGTTCCAGATATTTGGAGCATAATAACTGAACACTGCTTCTCCATGTTTAGTTCTGACTCTGGGGACAGAAAGCTGACCAGTCCCTGAAGACCTGAGAGATCTGGATGGTTCATAATTTAGCAGGAGGTCAGTAATGTATTTTGGGCCTAAACCATTCAGTGCTTTATAAACCAGCAGCAGTATTTTTAAATCTATTCTTTGACACACAGGAAGCCAGTGTAAAGACTTCAGAACAGGAGTGATGTGATCCACTTTCTTAGTGTTAGTGAGGACTCGAGCAGCGGCGTTCTGAATCAGCTGCAGCTTTCTAATAGATTTTTTAGTGAGACCTGTGAAGACACCATTGCAGTAGTCGAGTCTACTGAAGATAAGAGCATGGACAAGTTTTTCCAAATCCTGCTGTGACATTAGTCTTTTAATCCTAGATATATTCTTTTGGTGATAGTAGGCTGATTTAGTAACTGTTTTAATGTGACTGTTGAAACTCAGGTCAGAGTCCATGACTACACCTAGATTTCTGGCTTTATCGGTTGTTTTGAACATTGCACACTGAAGCTCAGCGCTAACTTTTATACGTTCTGACTTAGTAAAGGATTATTGGTGCCTGCATCCAAAATAATGTGCTTGACAGTGACTGTAAACACTAGCTTTCCTGTTTTCGAGTGTCTAGGACACCTCTGCTGAGGAAGGAGAATGGAACTGGCAGGTTGTGACGCACAGTGCCACAGAACACGTATACACAACAAACACTCAGACTTGATTGTTTTTATCTCCAGCTCTTGCCAAAAACTTGATTATCTATGCCTCTCTATGCACATACATTCCAGACAGTGATGTTGTTAACCCCAAACTCCTTGAAACACTATCTACCCATACAGACTCAGTATATGTTTTTTTTCTCTTAAGATTGAGGATGATTAATTTAAAGTTATTCTTGTTCCCAGCGCTACATGTATCTCTATGGCCTCAACGGAGAATGCAATGACTGTCAAATCCATCCGCTGAACTCCACTGTCAGCATTACATCCATTAGACAGAGCCCTATTGCTCTGTGCACTCTGGTACGGCTCACACTGGATTCACCTCAGAGATATATGTGCACACACACACACACACACACACACACACACACACACACACACACACACACACACACACACACACACACACACACACACACACACACACACACACACACACACACAGTGAACATATTCAGGAGTGGCAGTTTTAAAAACCCATTTTCCCCTTGGTTAAGCAAGCAGCAACAACACTTGACTAATGGAAAACCCTGCTCCTCAATGAGGTCGGAGAAATTCTATCTTACACACACTGGTTGTTGTGAATTCTAATAAAGTCTCGTTTTCATCTCCTCTAGGCTGAATTCTTACACTGCTGACTTTTGCCAACAAGGCCATACAAGCTAGCCTCCAAAGCCAGACAAAGCTTTTGATTTGATATGTATATGTATGCATCTGGTGAGAAAAGGCCTCCCCTGTCAAAGTGAGAGGAATAAAGTGGGTCTAGCCTCGTCACAGTTTCCAGGCTTTAGGAGATAATGGGAACTTCCACTGTAGTTTTGTGTGGTGCAATTGCCAAAATGTATGCAATTTCAACCGGATGACAATTTGCTAGATGCTGGCAATTTGCCTTTACCTAAACTCTGCAAGAAGCCAAGTTGCCGTGGTAACCGCCAGTATGTGCTTTGCTCAAGATTCTGTTGCCACTGCATAATTGAAGGCCATACAGAAACATCTGATCCTTTGTAGGGGACCACTTTTTCCTTCACCAACATCGCTGTTTGAGGAAAACATTTGCTCCACGATTCTGAAATACTGAATGTCCACTTCTGTCTTATTCGACAAAAATCCCATTGAAGCTGGAGATGTTGTTCCCTCATAACTGGGCTGTGTACCATAGACCAGTGGTTCTCAAATGGGGGTACGTGGACCCCTAGGGGTACGTTGGAGTACTGCAGGGGGTACGTGAGATTTATTTTATGTTAATGAAAAAAACAAACATAATTAATGCATTTAAACAAACTACTAATAGTAGATTAACTACTTTATTCAAAGGTTTACAGTAACGCTGGATAATAAAATGGGAAAAATAAACAGGGTGCTCTCTTTTCCTCTCCTGTCTCCTGACAGTCTGTGCAGCTCGCTGAACTTGTAATAAGTGACCCGACAGTAAAGAATACATATATTTCTTATAACTAGTTTAGCTAGTTCCAGAGTAGATAAACTAGCTAAGTGTGTTAGGTCTAACTGTATTTTGCTCCACTCAACAGTCCGTTGAGTGCGGCGGAGCTGTGATCATGCAGAGCTGCGTGTTCTCCGTCAGCAGCAGCTGATTTGATCTCTGATCTCTGTCTCGCGTCCGGTTATACTTCACTCGCGTTTATGTCCAAATCTATCAGATCTAGCTAGTTCTAGCTAATGATATGACTGCCTTCTTATCAAAGGACCTAAACAATAAGCGTTGCTTGGCAACGGCTTGTGGCTGCAAAGTATAGCGCAGCATTATGCATATGTTTATATGAGGAGTCAAAATCCCATGCTCATAAAATGCTCGTATATTGTTTTCTCTTCATTCCCCACGCCCCAAAATAAATAAATATACAAATTTTAGGAAAAGTAACGAAGTATGAGCAGTGTGGGTTTTATATTGACAGTTACACATATTTCAAAACACTAAGTGTAAAAACTGCAGTGGCCTCCCTATCACTGAGAATGACAAAGGTGCTCAGTGAAGCACAAGCCCATGTTTCTCACTAAATTGTAAGTACAACTTATTAAAAATATCAGTTCAATGCAACTAATGTCGTCTCAGTGTTATTGCATGATATTAAAATTGGTTTGCCATGAATTTCGTGATGGATTGTAAACATTTGAAATGTAGCATTTAAGTGTTTCTTAGTTACAATGTTGTTGTTTTAATAAATCAGACACTGATGGTGCAGCGCTGTACTGTACCTCTTTATATAGGCATTTTTTCCCGAACAAATAGTTTTTGCGCTGATCAGGGGGTACTTGGCTGACATTTTTTTCCGAAGGGGGTACATTATTGAAAAAGTTTGAGAACCACTACCATAGACTGTATAGCTCTGTGCACTCCCACCTGTCATATAGGCTCCCAGCGCTGGTGCTATTATCATCCACTTTCTCCTGTCACTCTGTATTTGGTCGCAGTGGCAGGTATCTTGGCCCAGCGTGTCTGTCTTACTAGCGCTGAATGTCCTGCTGGGTCTTACCCATGACATTGCTGGCTGGAAGTAAGAATTGTGTATTTTTCAAGCTTAACAACATCAAACAGCTGCTGCGTTGATCTGACATTGACCTGAACATGGTTGGATTTTTCAGAGAAATGTGCACATTGAATGCAGTTCCTTAAATTCATTATGTTGGTTGTTATTCTATCTTGACTTCTTTGGTTTACCCTGACCTTAATCCTTGTTATATTCATAGGTTAGTGATGTCCAGAAACACACACTTTAAACATATTTCAGTCCCACCAAGATGTGACATGTTTATATGCACGTTTAATGCATTTGCTGGCATAACTGAGTGCCAAAGGGACAGAGTGCAGCACCAGAAGTATACATATGTGTTTTACATGTGTAGCTACATGGATCATGCGCAGGTTAAAGAAACTATAAAAACATATGACCTAACATACAGGTAGTTTACCAATGTAAAGCCCTGTCAGAAGATGTTCAATACAAGATCATGGTACTATGGACAAGCATAATGCAATACTGTCACCAATTCAGTTACTACATATATGTCTTAACTAGGAAATCTTCCTTGCAACTTAATGCTCATTAGCCTAGGTCAAAATGCTCATATTGTATTGCTACAATCATTCCCATAACAGCTATCTCAAAGGACTCCTGTTGAGACACTGCTTGCTTGTCCATGCATGAGACCAATTCAGCCATATACTGTATACCCCTAACAAGAATCTAGAGTTTGTTTGTGTCAAAGAATTGTGCTTCCCTCAACAAAAGTCATTTGGATTTATTTCTCAAAATCAGCCCTGAACAGACCTGAACACTCTCACTGCTTGATTTAAGTGATTGATTGGGTTAATGTGGTCATTACCTCCACCAAGGACTGTTTTAGGCTTGATTCGTTGGTTTGTTTATCTGTTGGAACGCTGTCTGTTTTTCAGCAGGATTACAGACATTACTCCCAATTTTGGGTTTAGCTAATAGAAATGGCCTTGCTGGAGTTCTGCGCTCTCAAGAGTACCGTTCTAGTTCCTAGAAATAAGCATTCTTTGGATTTCCTTATACAACTTTTATGACTTATTCCATTATTTGGTTGGTTAAATGACCTTACATAGGTATAACAGAACCACTTTTTAACACATTTTCTTCAATACAATTTTAAAGATGCTGCCCTTAGCTACCCGTTTTCCAAATTTCCAGTCATTCTGCTCAGCGAAACTAGCTTAGTTTCATATTTACCATATAGACATGGGGGAGATATGGCCTACTATATTGATGAATAAGCATATTTCCCAAAATGTCCAACTACAGGTATACTACTTTTAACTGTCAGTTGGAGACTGTCGTCAACAGTCGGCATCATATTCAGGGGGGAACCTGTTTTCCATTTACTCAAAACTAAAAAGTAAACCACACTATAACTCAGTTTCACTCCTCCTACCAGCTGTTCTGCCACTGAGAAGGTCATGGCAAAGAGAATTTTCCCGACTGTGATCTATTATGTATTACAAGGTTAGCAACAGGTGTGACTAAAAATGTACTGTGACCCTAGCCCTATGTGAACCAACACTATGTTCAAAAGCTCAATAAACCGGTTATTAAAATAAGCTATTTAAAAAAAGTTATTTACCTCAGTTTAATTCAGTATTGGAACCTTGTACGGATTCATAAACCTGAATAAAGTCGATCACCCAAAACACTGAGAAATGTACTAATGGCCCCAAACTCTTCAATCTTTTTTGGTTATAAGAGTCATGACTCAAAATGTATTACTCTTTAATGGCATTGTGGTTAAAATTCTGATATTAAAATAAGTCATGTGTTCCCAAAAAGCATTGTTCTTTTCTCACCGCTCTGCACTCGGAACCTGCCATTCCAACTGTGGCCTTCACAAAGAAATACATTACAGCCTCCTGGGGGCTCGATAAGAAGGAGATGCCATGCTATGTTTTAATCGGGCGGAAACAGCTTCATTATTTGTGTGAAAAATAATTTTTCCACAGTTATCACATACGGAAACTTCTGGTCTTGGAAGGGAAATAACTCGCACACATCCAGTATTAGTGAAGGTCTATATACAGTTTATCTAATACAATATTAAGCAAGTGGAAACGCAACTGATTAAGCAGCTGGGCGATTTGAGGAACATTGAGTAGAGGAAGAAAAAAAGTCTTCTGACAGCTAACTCATTATCTATGTCGTTATCCTCCAGTAGCCAGCTCTCTTCCCCTCACCCGTTTTCTGTCTCTCTCTATCTGTCAGTGGAGGGATAAAATCCCTCTCTCCTGAAGGCTAAGCTGAAATTATCCTGGTGTCCCAGGGGAGGGTGGAAGGGGTGCTGAGATGCCACATTACAGATGTAGCAAACGTTAAAGTGAATTTAATGGGCCTGAGGTTGAGCAGGGAAATACGGGATATCAGGTATGAGGATCCTACCTCTCTATTTATCTATCCATGCATGCTTTCCTGTTTATCCCTGTGTTATCACTTTGCTCTCAATTTCTCTCTATAACCACCAACTGTCTGTCTTTGTGTCAGCTTTTTGTTTTGTGCAATTTCCCCGAACTTGCCCCCTTTTTCTAAATCGCATTCAATGATAATGACATGTTACTTTCCTGAATTAGTCCCCTTTCTTTCAACTCATCTTTCCTACATTGCCTCTTGTCACCAGAACCCTCATTTTATTCCATTATACAGACAAAGTATGCTGCACCACTACAACCTACACATTCCTACTCTCCCTGCTAAATATTCAACATCTGTAAATGAAAATGAAATCCACCCACACCTCTATCTCTCGCCTGGTTTCTGTTTGGTGAGCGCAATCCATTCTTCTACTTTTCTCTTGTTTGAAACTAATAGGCTTAAAATATTTTCTGTTCAAAGTAGCTAGTAGGAACATTAGTGGCCGCCCTCACATGCTCACATTGACGCGAACAAATGTGTGTGTGACGTCTTGTCGTGTCACGTGACTTGAATTTTGAATTGAGCCGTCCCTTTACTATCTCTTTACGTATTAGTGATGGGAATTCCGGCTCTTTTTAGTGAGTCGGATCATTTGGCTCGGCTCACTAAGAAGAGCCGGCTCTTTCGGCTCCTAAACGGCTCTTCATGTTACCACAGTTTACCACGGAGCCTCAGTTTCGCCGCTGCGAGGCTCCGGCGCTCGCAGTTCATGCGCGTGCTCCACTAGCACCCCCCCGTCAAGGCTCGCCGGCAGTACACTTTCCGTCACATGAACACGCTGGCGGCAAAAATAATCCGACCAGACTCCTTTGCCCCTCCAACAGAGGGATGTCCTTGTCCTTTTTCCTTTTCGTCGTTTCAAGCTATAAAAACTCTCGATCTTCTCTCAAATTATTAATTTTTTTGGACGTCCTCGGCAAATGACGGCAAGACCCCCTGGCAGAAACGCTGGTTCCAAGCAACTGACCAATTATGCTAATTAATAAAACTATGTAATTATTATAACCAATACAATTAATGGCCGAAATGGTTTGTGTATAAGTACATATATGTATATATATTTTTATTGTTTAGATTAGTACAGAAAAAGTCTGCTGTGACTTGAATGTTACCTCGGCTTAGTAACATACAGCAACTATATTTGGTTTCATTATGTACTTGGGGGAACAAATTGGTAGAGTAATTACTGGGACTTAAAACTTGAAAGAAGGCGTTTACTGGGAAAATCTGCAATTATGCCTGAAGGTCAGAACACAAAGAAACATAAATGCACCATGTACGCAAAGCACTTATCCGTTATTATCAGTCTAAAATCAGCCGCGCTAATGTATTTATCCTCTCATATGTACTTAAAGAAAAGCTCTTAAATACAACCGATCTGTAGCTCCTAATCTTCTATGCAACTGTGGCCGCGCGGCTGACTGACAGACAATGCATTGCCATGTATTGTAAGTTTGAAATGAAAATTGAACAAGCCAAAATTTTTATTCCATTTCCTTTTTCATTCAATCAGAACCACTTATGTATGCCTACTGAGACACAGCACATCTTTAATTGGCTTGTTCCATCTTATTCAAATTCATATTCTAAATATCATTACGTTGTTTTTTTCCCCTCCAACCCATTAAAGTTGTGTGTTGAAACAAGCCCCTGAGACAGGACCCCGGAATGGCAATGTACCTTATCAAAAACACAGGCTTAGGAGGCGAATATTAAAGAGGGCCAGTGAGAGGAAGCCAGCCGGTTGGAAAGGCTCCATCAGTGCTAACAGCATTTTTTACAAGTTTGTATGATGTTGTGAATCCTTTTAATACTGTGTTTTTGGCAACACTTTATATTAAGGTACATTTATTCACCATCAACTAGTTATTAATTAAGATATTAGAGACAAACTATAGCTTATTGGTTATGAACAAGACTTCTGAGTTATAAATAACATTTTTTTTGTTATTGTGACCCAATTAACACTTGTAGTTTGATGTCTTGTTACATACTATATTTGTTTGGTGTTATTATGGGAGAATTGCTATTCTTGTGGTACTGCTGCCTTATTAAGCCCATATTGAGCATATTAAGACCACAACTCATGTACAACAACTTCCTTAAGGAAACACTCCTAACTAATGGCCTAGTATTGGGAGAATATGGTCATGTGGAATAAGGCATGTAAATTAACAACTAGTTGATGGTGAATATGTGCACCTTAATATAAAGTGTTACCGTGTTTATTTCAAACAATGTTCTTCAATCTTTATAGACACCTCACTATGGGCAAAGCACATTAAACAATAAAAGCTTTACTGATTTTTTAATGTGTCCGATAAGAGGAAAATGAGGGTTGACTTGTGCAAAAAATACATCTTACAGTGAGTATAAATAATCATGAAGAAACAAAAGATATCTAACGTTTGAAATAACAACATATAGCTTACAGAACTCCTTAAACGAGCCTGAGCTCTGCCAACGTGAGGTGTGAAGTATTCTCTTCTGCCAGCTTTCACACTAAGAAAGACAAATTGTTAAATCTGAGAAAGTAACCTATTGCAGGAGCATGTGCACTTCAGAGTCAGTATTCTTTATTTACTGGCAATATGTGCTTTATAACACTGGCCACAGATGGCTTGATAAACGAAACATCGGAATAATTTAACTCATACACATTAAACACAACAACAAAAACAACCCATACCGCACAATTATCACATTAAGGAAAACACACAAACACATATTTATGCATTGGCTCACATCAGGTGCTGAAAATCAAATGTTTAAACTGTTGCATTAAATGGGGCCTACCTTTTTTAAGTTGGAAGATCCAAGATTTCAGAGCACCCACCAGAGTTTGCATCAGGAACTGCTTCACATCGAAACCATGGTGTGCAGAACACGAATAGAATAAAAGTGATAATGGATTCAAGAAATATGCGGAGGCTGAATTTGATGTAAGACGGAAGAGGTGGAAGAAGAGTGATCACGGTGTTAGTGAATGACTGATTCTTCATTCATTCAACACCATCCCACACCGTGGCAGAGTGTCTGCATGCACAGAGGGAACTGGCCCAACTCTGTGCCGCCATTTAGCTGCATATGGCGTTCTGCTTGGCATTCTGCTGCAAATATATGCCTGTCAGACACATCTGGTATGAGGAAAGGAAAAAGGAAAGTATGTACCGGGCATATTATCATTTCCAACACCGATAGCTAAAAAGCGCTAAGAAAACCTGACAATAAGCTGTGCCCAGAGTCTAGAAGCACATTCCCTGCTGTTATATAAAATAGATTGACATGTTGCCAAGATACCTTGACAGGGTTGTTATGGCGAGGGACAAGAGACATGATTCCTGCCACAAATGAAACGCTTGGCGAGAAGATTGTATCTGAGTAGAAATGTCATGCTCTCAGTAATAACTCCATCAATAACAATTCACCAGAAAGTGTTTAAACAGATGCCTGTTGATAAGCCGGGGGAAAGGATCAGACACATCCCCTCTTATGTGTTTCTTTTACAAATAATTGGTTGTTATTTTTGTCACATCTGTCAACAAATCAAGCTTTAGAGAAAGGTGACGCTGATGAAAAAGATTAATTTAAAAGAATAAATAAGCTCAGAGTCAAGAAAGCGCTAAGCAGAAGACTGGTTGTGTGTGTTCATGTGTGCGAATGTGAAAGAAAGGAAGCATGAAAAAGGAACGCTAGACAGCACAATCAAAGGATTGGGTCAAAATGAGCTTAAAGGCATACATATTTTGCCCCCCTTTATTTTTAAAATAGTTTGGGTGTCTTTTGAGTAGCTGCTATGTGACTTGTTTGACTGTGGAGGACTTTCTTCAGAAGTTAGGAATACATACATTTCACATTCATGAGCGACTACGTTGAGGTCATGTTGGAGAAAAGCGTAGCATCAGCTCCCTGATGGCAAGTAGACTAGTGCTGACAATGCATGAGGAAAACATACACACACACACACACACACACACACACACACACACACACACACACACACACACACACACACACACACACACACACACACACACTCCATCTCTCCTACAACTAAGGGTGGCTTTAGTATAGAGATGCTGATTGTCAACTAGCAAAACACACATATGTTCTCATGTTCTTGCAGTTTGACTACATTTCATTGACACACACACACACACACACTCACTCACTCACTCACTCACTCACTCACTCACTCACTCACTCACTCACTCACTCACTCACTCCATATATTGTGTATGGTGTCCCTTGAAGCTCAAAACACTGCATCTTGAGAAAACATGATAGAGAGATAAAACAAAGTTTGCATTAGTTTTCCCTTTTTGCATGTATTCCGGAGCAAGTCTTTTGAGCTTTCAGGACTGTATACATGTCCAGAATAACAGAAACAAAACAGTTCACAGTACAATCATCTGTACAATCAACATTTCTAAATAACAATTAGATCAATACAATTATAACATCCCTACTGCATAATGTCCCTACCTGTATGAGCACAACGGAAAAAACAAATGTACTGGCACAATATCAGAGAGGTGTATTGTCATATCATCTGTATTAAAGCAGTGGAATGGAATCTGGTGATATGTGGCTTGGCCTAAATTACCCCCACCTATTAATAATCAGCCGTGACATGAAGATATTAGGGCTGTGACAAGACCGTTAGTCAGATCCTTTGTCTAACCCCAATTACAAGCCGCATTAGGATTCATTTACATCAAACAAAAGCCTTCCCTTATGACGAGGGGACTTCTTTTTTAAATATAGAGGGATCTTTTCGAAAACCAACATATTTATTTCCATCATGATGGGGTTTTGTACCATGTCAGTTTGTCTCAAATCACATTTTCCACAGAAATTATGCCTCTTTATCTTTGATTCTACTCATGAAGATTTCATTTATATCCTCCTGGTTTATTATATGATCACTTTTAATTCACAAAAATGTCTTTAAACATTTTTGCTTCATGCTTTAAAAGAATATAAAACCAATGAGCTGTATTTGTGATTCTATCCCACTAATCACCCAACACTGTTGAATCAGTTCCACCAAATCAGATCTAATGATGTAACTTGTTATAAAACAGTTTAAATATCAGACAGAGTAGTGTAGTGAGAGAGAGACAGGCAGAGGAAGAGAGAACCATTGAGGCCACGCAAGAGTATATCACATTATATAAAGTCTTCCAGCTGCGAAATCAATCTGGACTAATCAGTTTCAGTCTGAATGTATCCCCGGCTTTCTAAGACATTCCTATTTGTTGTTTTGTTTTATGTTGTTTTATGAAATCCTGAAGTGCTGGAACCAGACAAATCATGGTGCTGGACATTTCATGCTTTGACACAAGCTACTGCAACAACTAAATTAGACAAAAATGGCCTTCACCTTCTTTATGCCCCTCCATGACTTACTGGACATACTGAGCTTTATTGCCCATTGCTATTTGGAAAAAATTAAAAAAATTGTGATTTATATCTGAGAATGTATTATTATTGTAAAGGAATATTTTAGTCTTGTTAAAGTATATAGAGTTTAGTGATTTGTCCTCGGGAATCTGTTTAATATGGTTGAAGTGTATTCCTGCCTGTAATGTGATCCATAGCTTCTCAGGAAGACACAGGTCAAGAGGTCATCTGATGTCTTGTGGGGGAGAAGCTTGGCTCATGTGGGTTTACAATGCAACGAGTCTTTGTCTCGACATCTGGCATGCATTAAAGGAAAACCCGCGTGTTTTAGGGCCCTCCTCTTCTTCATGTATAGATGGGTTCTTGGCGCTTTTGGGCTTCAGAGTTGGCTGGTATCTTACAGGGGAACTGTAATATGCTGTGAACTCTCCGGCCGCTCAGGCTCTCAATAAATATCAGTGTATTGACAGGAGAATCCAGTTTCCCTCATTTGATGATTGGCTCAACATTGCTGCAAAGAAGTTTTTTACTTCACAATTATTACACATGGAATATCGGCTATGCAACTTGCAATATCATGGAAACAGAGTCTAATGCACTGCAAAATCTCAGATACCACCCACCCAAAATCACAGCTACTCCAAACAAGAGGTACTTGAGCTTCCAAATGTCATGCAATCTCTCCTCATGAACATGCAAATTTATGCTGCTAGGTACTCCAACACCTAATCTACTCTTTAAGTGTATACTGTACCTGCTGTGCAAGTGCTTTATTGTCTATTGTTGTTGAATTATGGCATTTGAAAACAATGAAAGCACAAACACAGACACGCTTTAAGTTTGCCCGATAGATTGTTTTGAATAGATCATATACAATTTGATATTAAAGTCGATATACTCTTGATACAAAGTCCAAGTGGATGTTTTTTATTATGTTTCTATAAAAAACTACCATGAAACACACTGGATGGGTATTAGATTCCTTTAATGAGACTACAGGCTATTAATCCCATTTTTCCATCCTTATGGACAAGTAAAAGGTGGTTGATGGTGTCTGAGATGTTTTGTTTAGAAGTAGGTTTTTATAGTCTTGGAGTCGTGTGCTGGAGGATTGCCAGATCTTAACAAGGCTGAACTGTACACTTTACTATATCTGTAGCTTTATATGACAGTCTTATTGCTTACATCTGGTATAGTCAATGGAACACGTAATTATTTTTACAAGCCCAATCATTTAGTCCACTGCTGTGAGTCAACTAACAACCTGTACCACTCTCAAATAAGCAGCATTTGTCTTCTAAAGGATTAGGTGACGTATATGCATATTATACACGCATGGAGACACACGCGTCTTGAACACTCCACTAGGCAACGAGTTGTGCATATAGAGCAGGTCTCTTAGCTTTCTTCCTTCAAGGTGCAGTTGAAGCTACGGCCCTCCTGCTGTGATGGAGTGGGAATGTAGCCTCGACAAACATCTCCAGCTATCCCTTGCTCTTTCATCTCATTACGCACACACATACATGCCGATATAAGCCATGTGCTGTAGACGTACATAGTTAATAACAAAGATTCTAGCCAGCGTTTCAGTGGGGGAGGTTATGTTATTTTCGTTGTGTGTCACTGTCAGAATGAGATACTAAGCTAAATTGACCATGTTCCACCTTGCTAGAGGCTCAATTCACCGTACAGTGCACATGTGCGATGGAGCACTGGGAGCTTTCTCATAAAGTAATATAAATGAGGCTCTTTAAATGATACCTTCCTTTTTTTTATCAATATGTTTATTGATTTTCAGCTTACAAAAAATCACATACATAGGACGAAGACATAGAGCCAAAAGCAATACTATATACACAGGACAACTACTTCACTTTACATTAAAGAAAAATAACAACACTAAATTAAATTGGTACATACCACAAGGGCACTCTAATACATCGGCAACCATCCAGTTTTCCAGCAATAGGACCGTATTTCTACAGAGGATATCACAGTCATTTACATTTTAACATATTATAGCATATTATAGCATTATCGCATTATCCTGCCCCAGGTTCGTTCAGAAATTGAGATAGGTCGTTGTTCTTGGTATACTCTATAACACGTCCCCAGACCTTCTGGAACAGTTCTTGTTTGTCTTTGAGAATGTAAGTGATTTTTTCTAAAGGCAGACATAAAGAAAGTTCCCTAAACCACTGTGCAATACTAGGTTTGCCCAACTTGTTCCATGTTAAGGCAATCACTCTTTTTGCTTGTAATAAACACATATCTATAAAAACTTGTTTATAACGTTGTATGTTATGTCCATCCGGATATAGGCCAAGTAGGAACATTTTTGGTTCCAGCTTTAAGCTGATCACTATAATATTCTGTACTGTTACCCTAACCTCTTCCCAGAATTCCTTTATTCTTGGACATAACCATAGACAATGGAACAGTGTGCCTTTTCCTTCCCCACATCTGGTGCACGTGTCTGGGATATTAGCGTTACATTTATTCAGTTTTTCTGGTGTAATATACACTCTCATTAGCCACTTGTATTGCAGAAGCTTTAGACGCGTACTGTATTACCCGTCTGTGTTTGGGCCGCCTTACAAGCTGTGCTCCACTGTTCCAATGTTAGATTTTCCTGTAAGTCATTTTTCCAGGCATTGAGTCTAGAGTTCGAGGATTCTGAGGAGAACGCCAGCAGGAGATCATAGAATTCAGATATGATGCCCTTCCCAAAGGGGTTTTTAATTAAAACTTTCTCCAATATGGACAGAGGAGGGGCCAGCATGAGTCGATCCTGGTTCGCTCCTACAAAGCTCCTGAGTTGCAAATATTTAAAAAAATGTTTACGAGGGATATCGTATTTACTGACAAGTTCCTCAAATGATAAAAACTTCCCATTATCACTTCCAAACATGTCTTTTAACTGTCCCACCCCCTTTTCAGCCCATAGTCTAAAACCTCCATCGGCATTCCCCAGATCAGGCTGAACCAGGAGAGAGAAGAAGGTTTGTTCATATCTTTTTTTACTTCCTGCCAGCCACCAATCATATTTTTAACTATAGGGTTAGGTGTAGTTTTTTTAAGGTTTTTAGGGTTGTCAGAATATAGATAAGTGGGAAGTGGGAGCTTTAAGGAGCAAGACTCAACATCCCTCCACACCGGAGGCCTCTCCTCTGTGTAGTAAAACATCAATGTTCTCAGCTGAGCTGCCCAGTAGTACCACAACATGTTAGGGAACTGTAATCCTCCTCTATCATAAGGCAGGTACAAGAGAGACAAACGGAGCCTGGGGCGTCTGTTATTCCATATACAATTACTAAACATTTTCTTCATTCTAGGAAAAAAATCTGGTGGGGGTGGCAGGGGGATGTTTTGAAATAAATATAACAGCTTGGGGTGAACATTCATCTTGAGTATATTAATTCTACCCATTAGAGAGATCGGAAGGTTTGACCATCTATCAACTGATTTGGAAATTGACGCTATAGTCGGATTATAGTTAGAGTTCACAATATGAATAAATGATACCTTCTGATTGGTTTCATACTGTAGTGATGATACAAAAGACATGTGGTGGTGAGCTTGGAGGATTAACTTAAACTCAGAACAGTGTTCATTTCGTCAACGAAAACTATGACGAAAACATTTCGTCAACAACCTTTTTTACAGGACTAAGACGAGACGATGACGACCTAAAAATAGATTTTTGATAATAAAAACTATGACGACATTTATATTTTGTTTTCGTTGACGAGACGAGGCAGGACTAACTGCCCGTCCACACGGCGGTGTGCGTTAAAGCTTCAACGCTTCTGCCCATTCACTTTGAATGTGGTGACGTCACGCTTTGCGGAACTGCATTGTGAGAGCATTGCTCGCTTCAAAAGTTGAGCAATGTTCAACTTTTGAAGCTTCGGCAGAAGCGTCAGCCAATCAAATCATATGCCAGTACAAGCTCTAGCCAATCAAACCGCGTGCTTGTGTGTCCGGGGCGAGAGATTCATGTAATTGGTTGTTGGTCGAGTTTCAGACAAGCTCACCGGCAAGCTTCAACGCACGCCGCCGTGTGGACGCTGCGTAAGGTGTTAATGGTGGAATATCGGACATTCAAAATGCAGGATATTTTCCCCCAATTGTCCGTCTTGTCTGTCAAAATGCATCCCTGTCATTGGTTGAATTAGTTGGGAATCTGCACACGTCACTCAATTACACAAGTAAAGTGTTAAGAGAGTGAAATGTTGCTCTACGAATTTCAATACTTGATGCTGTCACCTTGATTCCAATTTCAGATACCTGTATTTGCCTAACTGAATTAATTTAAAGAGAGAAAACATTTTGACTAAAAGTTGACTAAAATGTAATGATTTTTCATCGACTAAAACTACACTAAAACTATGAAGGATAAAAAAGACAAATCTGGCTATAACTAATAACCATTTTCGTCTAAAGACTAATATAAAATAGCTTCCAAAATTAACACTGACTCAGAAGCAAGGGTACTGCTAGAATTGTAGTAGGTCCCATGACTAAAGCTGGGCCCTGGAACAATAATTACCCATAATATCTAGCATGTCCCAGATCTGCTGTCTAGCTCTGAGCTTCTTAAATCTTTCAGAGGCTGTGCACCTGCTCTTTGGCAGGTGGGTAAAAACTATGTTAGGAGAACTCGGGAGGGCGCAAACTGACAAGATTTCCTGTCGGCCATAAACATACACACCTGGATATAGTCTGTCTTCTTCATAGATATCCTTGAGCTTCTAAAAGACTGTTGTATTATGTTTGAAAGGCTCTCAAACACATCGCTTTGAATTACTGTAAAAGGTTAAAGTACACCATGTTTAGCTTCTGACATGCTTTACACTTCATCAGCCCCTATCTGGCCTCATAAAATTGTAAGGACTTTCTTCCCTGTCAATGGCTTCTTCAAAGCCATGATTTAGTTCAACTGTCACTGCAGATTTAATGGGTTATATTTCATGCAGCAAGATAGGTAATACAAATGTTGCAAGGCTTTGAATTCCCCTTTGTGAAAACAGTGACATGTTTGAAGCAAAAATTGATTAAAAAAAAGAAGAACATTTCACATTTCAGAGCTAACCATCACGTGTATTTTCAAAGAAACAGTGAAGCACACCGATTCCATTAAAACAAAATGTAGTTGCCAAGCTTACCTATTGCACCTGCTGAGAAAGCAGCAGGTCCTTGGAGAGGACATCTCATCCTCTTTGAGCACATTCATTTAAACTTAATGTCTTTTTTTAAACCATCGTCAGCAATTTACTGTAGCCTAGGCACTCAGACCTCTGCATACCCCCTGAGACAAAAGTGCTTTGTGGAAAACCACAAAGCCACTGCTCAAAGCAGTCACTTTTACTTGTGCAGGCTTTGAATGTACAATGGTGACCTTTGGTGTGTCATTTTCTGTCTGAACTGGGATATGGGGTGGCTTTTTTTCTTTTTTTTTGTATCTCAATAGCTCTCAAGAAATGGGGCTCTAACTCACGGTTCTTCAAGACAGACTATGCAGCCTTTAGTTGAAATTCAAAGGCCAGCAGTGCCCACAGAATTAGAGTTGACAGACAACATTAAGTTTCTAGAATCCAAACGACAAGCATTTTCCTGTTGTTGCACTTTAGAGCTGCAGTATATGTTTTAATTAATAACACTTCGCTAAATATATCTCTTTTAAAATCAAGTAAGCTTTATTTCAACTTTGGGATGTTCACACCGATACAAAGGGGGTTAATGGATTTAGCCTCTGATGCTAAAAGTGACATCTATGGATTATCTTAAGGGATGGTACTATAAGGCATTGTGTCCTAAAATTCCCATTGTATCATTTAAATCCTCCTTAGCTAAAGTCACCTGACTCATGACTATGACACAGAACTGCAAGACCCGTCACAAGAGTTGATCTGCTGCAATGTAGCATGAATACATATTTAAAGATATTATTGCAAAAGTAATATATTTAGTATTGATTCATTTTATAACTCATCACTCAACACACTTCTGCCAAATGAATTTTTCATAAAGCCAGTCTACTCAGTATTCACTCAATGTTACACAACTTCTCATCCAATGCTGTGTAAAGGTCAAAAGTAAGCAGCTTCTGTGAGTTAGCGACCACCGCTACCATCTTCTCTGGCTGGGTAAGTACTTGTTCAGTCTGAGTATACTGATCATAATCCCCCCATGGTCAATACGAGCAATAATTGATTGATTGATTTAGCATCTCCCTCTTCCAAAATTAAGGTAAAAACTACAACACATACATTGATTGAGAACCAAATATTTGCAGTTATCACACTAAAATGTTTGTTTTTTCATATTTAATCAATCGAAATACATTATCCCCTTTCACACATGCATGGTATGTATTATTCATACATTACACCAGAGGAGCAGAATGTAAAAACACACATTTCTAAGTCGGTTGAATTTGACATTGAACAGACTTCACACAACCAGCTATAGAGTTCAAATTCTAATTCATGTCTGATTCAGCCAATGTGTGAATAAAGAAATCTAGACGAGTGGCATGGCGTGTTGATGAGGTTTTAATGTGGCTCTAAATTGTAAGAAAACAAACATCCTAGGAAGAAGAACAAGTGCAAGGAAAACCATTATTATTGTTGTTGTCGTCTGTCATATTTGGATTGGACTATAAACACAGAATACTGACATGCCAACCCTCTTTTTAAGTGAACATGCTTAACGTAACAAACAGTGCCCATTCAGAGATCCACAGTAGAGAGAAATGTTGGATTTGGGGCTGTGTTTCTGCTCACCTGATGACTATAATATGCAATCTTCTTTTCGCTCTGGTTTGGTCTCCACTAACTGTTGTGACACATGTGACTCCAGCAGCTACAGTAGAAGCTGACTGTCCTTTTCTGATGTTTGGTGCTCATCTGGTTGTGCACACAGCTTTTATGACATTTTCACTCAATGCTGCAGCCTGCTGTGGCTAAAAATGGTGCAAATTGGAGTGAAATGAAACTGTAAAGCTTGGGGCCGGAAAGCAGACCCCTGATTTAAAGGCATGGTAAAACTAAAGGGAACTGAACATTTGGTTTATAATTTGATGTGGATAAATTACTACAGTATAGGTGACCCTTTAAACACAATACTCCTTCAGAAGGTTTACGCAAATGTCAATGTAATCTGGTTCAGGATGAGGCCGAACGTGCAAAATGTTAGCTTTTTTCAACAGTTTAAAAAATAAATAAAAGGGAAATTCAATTAAAAATAAATCACAATATGATATCATCATATTCGAACTTGAAAATGTTCAAGCTGTTCCTATTTAGTTTCAGTAGAAGTGCTCAAAAGAAGGCAAAAAAACACCAAATGGTAACACATTGAATATAATATTTGATGTATTAAAAACCAGCTTGCCAGGTAAGCTTGCATATAGGTATCTACTGCATGGAGCAGTTACCCAATGGGCCTTTTCATCCCTTCCTGAAATCAGAAAAGGAAATATCAAAGCAGATTTTATGTCGCTGTGTAAAAGACCTGAAAGAGTGTCCTCACCTGTTAAGCTCCGTAATTGCTTTTAAGAACTGAACCCACAATAAGACGGACAGAAAACAGGAGTTTGCAGCAAAAGGTTTTATTTCCAATGGTGACAGGGGAAACTAACTGTGTTGATATATTCCAGGAAAGGGAATAAATCAGCGAGGGAATGGAGATCCTCAGCCGAGGCTCCGGAGTGAGCTGGGGATATCGCCAGGCAGACGAAAGGTGGCTAGAGCCCGAGTCTTTACGCTCCCGAGAGTGAGTAGGTTGGAGTAGGAGTTGTGTTTGTCCTACCAGACTGGAGTGTGGCGAGTAGGGGTTTCAGAGCCGAGGGGAGCGAGCAGGCTGGATCAGGTAGCGTGGAGAGCGGATGAATCCGACGAGGAAGTGGCTGGACGTGGCAAGCGGAGGAGGTGATGATGGATTCAGTGTAATCTTGACGACGAACTGGTGAAGACTGGATGAGGAGACCGGGTTAATAAACAGGTGTGGATGAGTAAATGATCAGGATGAATGAGAAGCAGCTGCGGAGATGAATTGGAGGGAATCAGAAGTAGGTCAGCCACGCCCAGCCCGGGAGACAAACACAGACAGACTGACAACAACAACAGACAACAAACAAAAAGGAGAAGGAGGGAGTACTGCAAATCCTTACAGTACCCCCCCCTCAACGGGAGCCTCCTGGCGACCACCAGGCCTGTCAGGATGGGCCCTGTGGAATTCCCTGACCATGACTGGGTCCATGATTCGAGAACGAGGAACCCAACAACGTTCCTCCAAGTTGTAGCCCTCCCAGTCCACTAAGTATTGTAGACCCCTACCCCAGCGTCTAACATCCAGGAGACGCCGCACGGAGTAGGCTGGATGGTTATCGATGACACGGGGGGGAGGAGGGGGAACGCCCGGAGGGCACAGGTCGCTGATGAGAGCTGGCTTGATTTGAGAGACATGGAAAGTGGGATGGATTCTCATATTTCTGGGGAGCCTTAAACGGACAGCAGAGGGATTGATGAGTCGCACAATGGGGAAGGGACCAATAAACCGAGGGGACAGTTTCTTGGACTCGGTGAGGAGGGGGATGTTCTTGGCGGACAACCACACCGATTGGCCAAGGGCGTGAGGGGGAGCAACCTGTCGACGGCGGTTGGCCGACTGTTGACTCCTGGCGGAAGCTTGGAGGAGAGCCAAGCGGGTGTCCTTCCAGATCTTGCCGCAATGTTGGACATGTTGCTGGACAGAAGGAACAGCCAACTCACTCTCCTCTTCGGGGAACAGGGGTGGCTGGTATCCCAGAGAGGCTTCAAAGGGTGAGAGTCCCGTGGCAGATGAGGTGAGGGAATTATGAGAGTATTCCACCCACGGTAGATGGGAGCTCCAGGTCCTCTGATTACTGTTGGCCACACAGCGGAGAGCAGATTCCAGGTCCTGATTTGCCCTCTCAGTTTGGGCCGTTGGACTGGGGATGAAAGCCAGATGTTAGACTAACTGAAGCTCCAAGAGATTGACAAAAAGCCTTCCAAACCTGAGATGTGAATTGTGGACCACGGTCGGAGACAATGTCAGCTGGGATACCGTGTAGACGGAAAACATGCTGGGTTAGATGCTTGGAGGTCTCCAGGGCTGAAGGGAGCTTGGGTAGAGCAACAAAGTGTGCTCACTTAGAGAAGCGATCGACGACTGTCAGAATGGTTGTATTCCCCTGAGAGGGAGGCAGACCGGTGACAAAGTCCAGGGCTATATGTGACCAGGGTCGACTAGGGATTGGAAGGGGTTGGAGCAGCCCAGCGGGTTTCTGATGGGAGGCCTTGTTCCTAGCACAGGTTGTGCAAGCTGACACAAACTCCCTTGTGTCTCTGTCGACTATAGGCCACCAGAAGTGTCTTCGGAGAAGAGAAAGTGTTCGATTGGCACCGGGATGATTAGAGAAACGGGAACTGTGGACCCACTGCAGGACTTGGGAACGAACAGAGTCGGGAACAAACTGACGGTTAGGCGGACCTCTTCCTGGGTCGGGTTGTTCCAAAAGGGCCTCTTGAATGGAATTACTAATCTCCCAGGTGATGGCTCCCACAACACAACTCAGGGGGAGTATTGAGTCAGCAGAGGTTACTGGACTCACAGACGAGAACGATCTGGACAGAGCATCGGGCTTGGTATTTTTGGAACCAGGGCGATAGGTGAGGGAGAAGTTGAAGCGGCCGAAGAAGAGAGCCCACCTAGCTTGTCGGGAGTTCAGCCGCTTGGCTGACTGGATGTATTCCAAATTGTTATGGTCCGTCCAAACCAGAAATGGCTGCTCGCTGCCCTCGAGCCAGTGTTTCCACTCCTCCAAAGCCATCTTCACTGCCAGCAGTTCCTTGTTGCCCACATCATAGTTTCTCTCCGCAGGGGAGAGACGGCGAGAGAAAAAAGCACACGGGTGAAGCTTGTTGTTTGGCCCTGCTGTCTGAGACAGGACAGCGCCGACTCCGATGTCAAATGCGTCAACCTCAACAACAAATTGTCTGCTGGAGTCCGGCTGGATGAGGATGGGGGCAGAAGTGAACAGAGACTTGAGTCTGAGAAAGGCCTCGTTAGCCTCAGAGGTCCAGGAGAACTTGACCTTGATGGAAGTGAGACTGGAGAGTGGAGCTGCGATCCTGCTGAAGTCTTTAATGAACCGGCGATAAAAATTGGCGAAACCCAGGAACCTCTGTAATTCCTTCCGCGTCATGGGGACTGGCCACTCGGAGACAGCAAGAATCTTTCCAGGATCCGCCTCCAGCCTGCCTTGTCTGATGATAAATCCAAGGAAGCTGACACGTTCCTGGTTAAACTCACACTTCTCAGCCTTGACGTACAGCTTGTTCTCTAGCAGTCTCTGTAGAACCTGGCTGACGTGATTCTGGTGTTCCTCCAGGCTCTTGGAAAAGATCAAGATATCGTCGATGTAAACAAAAACAAACCGGTTGAGGAAATCCCGCAAAAACATAATTCACCAGGGACTGAAAAACTGCTGGGGCATTTGTGAGTCCGAAGGGCATGACGAGGTACTCAAAGTGGCCAAGGGGAGTGTTAAAGGCGGTCTTCCACTCATCACCTTGGCGGATCCGAACCAAGTGGTAAGCGTTTCTGAGATCCAGCTTTGAGAAGATGGTGGCACCTTGGAGAGGCTCAAAAGCAGAGTTAATCAGGGGAAGTGGGTAACTGTTCTTCACAGTGATGTTATTCAATCCACCGAAGTCAATACAGGGACGTAGTGATTTATCCTTCTTGTCCACGAAGAAAAACCCCGCACCCAGAGGGGAGGAAGAAGGACGGATTATTCCAGAAGCCAGAGAATCACTGATATATTTCTCCATGGCCTCTCTCTCAGGCCGGGACAGATTATAGAGTTTGCTTGTTGGTAACTGCGCTCCAGGAGGCAAATCGACGGGGCAGTCATATGGACGGTGAGGAGGGAGAGAAAGAGCCTTATCCTTGCAGAAAACTTCCCCCAGCTTGTGGTAAACCTCAGGTACGCCAGATAAATCCACATCAGAAGAATCACAAGAAGCAGACACTGGTTTAGCAGGAAATGGAGGTACAGTTGATTGCAAACAGTTAAGGTGACACTTCTGATTCCAAGCAATTATCCTTCCTCCAGCCCAATCAATATGAGGGTTGTGAGCGCGAAGCCAAGGGTAACCAAGAACCAACGGGGTAGATGGAGCGGAAATGACCTTGAGTTGGATCTGTTCTCTGTGATTCCCCGAAATAAACAGAGTTACAGGTAAAGTCTGCTGGGTCACCCTAGAGATGCGTTGGCCATTTAAGGCATAAGCAGTCAAGGGGTCCGATAAGGATTCCAATTTAATTCCCAGCTGGTTGGCAAGGAGATGCCCCAGTTTGCCACAATACAGGCACTCTCCTGCCCTCATGCGGCGAAGGCGTTCCTCAGGTGATAATCCTGCACCTCCCACCTGCATCGCTTCCTCCTTATTCCAGGTGGGCACGTGAGATGGCGAGGAAAACGCAGAATGTGTGCGATCAAAGGGAGCACTTCTGGGAGGATAGCTCGGCTTACTGGAAAAGGCACTTGGTGGATGCTGTCCTCGCTCCGCACGACGTTCCCTTAACCGGCTGTCGAGACGAGAAACCAAATCAATCAGGGATTGAAGGTCTGGTGGCACATCTCGAGCAGCCAGCTCGTCCTTCAGTT
Organism: Gymnodraco acuticeps; assembly: GCF_902827175.1. Classification (NCBI taxonomy): domain Eukaryota; kingdom Metazoa; phylum Chordata; class Actinopteri; order Perciformes; family Bathydraconidae; genus Gymnodraco; species Gymnodraco acuticeps. Next base: position 2,842,943 of record NW_022989890.1, on the reverse strand, counting down.
GCTCTTTTAATCCTTTAACGAACACTGCCCTAAGAGCCGCCTCGTCCCATCGGGCTTCTGCCGCCAGTGTACGAAACTCAATGGAGTAATCTGCCACGGTCCGATTCCCCTGCTGTATCTTTAGCAGACGATTGTCAGCCGAGCCAGAATAGTCAGGGTGATCAAAAACTAAAGACAGTTGTTCAGAAAAAACGCCAAAAGAAAGGCTGTCATAATCCACTGATGAACTTAGTGCCTCAGCCCAGGTTAAGGCTTTACCACGAAGCAAACTCAACACATAGTTTATCTTGGTAACATCAGAAGAAAAAGACTGGGGGCGCTGGCGAAACACCTTGCTGCACTGAAAGATAAATCCCCTGCATTTCTCCACCTCACCATGAAACGGCTCAGGGGAAATCCCGGCATGGAGTAGGTACTGGAGGGGGATTAGAGGTGGCAGGAGTTATAGCTGCTGTTGTCAGGTTGGAGATCTGAGCAGCCAGGTTAGAGATGTGCAGAGCCATGGATTGGTTACTTTCCACCAATGCACGGATTAACTGTTCATGTTGACCCAAAAGATTGCCTTGATGAGACAGGGCGTGTTGGACAGTGGAGGAGTCCGGTCCGGTGTTTGTGGGGTTCATATTATGACCAGTTCGTTCTGTTAAGCTCCGTAATTGCTTTTAAGAACTGAACCCACAATACAAACACGGACAGAAAACAGGAGTTTGCAGCAAAAGGTTTTATTTCCAATGGTGACAGGGGAAACTAACTGTGTTGATATATTCCAGGAAAGGGAATAAATCAGCGAGGGAATGGAGATCCTCAGCCGAGGCTCCGGAGTGAGCTGGGGATATTGCCAGGCAGACGAAAGGTGGCTAGAGCCTGAGTCTTTACGCTCCCGAGAGTGAGTTGGTTGGAGTAGGAGTTGTGTTTGTCCTACCAGACTGGAGTGTGGCGAGCAGGGGTTTCAGAGCCGAGGGGAGCGAGCAGGCTGGATCAGGTAGCGTGGAGAGCGGATGAATCCGACGAGGAAGTGGCTGGACGTGGCAAGCGGAGGAGGTGATGATGGATTCAGTGTAATCTTGAGGACGAACTGGTGAAGACTGGATGAGGAGACCGGGTTAATAAACAGTTGTGGATGAGTAGATGATCAGGATGAATGAGAAGCAGCTGCGGAGATGAATTGGAGGGAATCAGAAGTAGGTCAGCCACGCCCAGCCCGGGAGACAAACACAGACAGACTGACAACAACAACAGACAACAAACAAAAAGGGAAGCAGAAGGAGGGAGTACTGCAAATCCTTACATCACCATATATTTTCAGCTTGGTGTCACAAAGTAGGAAATGAAACAAAACATGTGGCATACATCTTGGCACCTTCTATAGTGTGCTAAAGGCAAAACAAGCAGGCCTAGAGGGAGAGAGAGGAACAGACGGGAAGCTTTAGAAAACACATCACACATTTTCATACATATTTATCATGGATAAACAATGATATTTCAAAGTAAAAGAGGTAGCTTTGTAAAAGTTTGCATGCAGCAAACAAAAAAAGTGCATAAGGCGTTTGAGGGCGCAATAAAATACTACTTAGCCAAAACTTTGCAAGGAAACCAAAGCTTATCTTAGTTTTCCACATGCTCTCAAAATTATCTGCGCAGGTGCTTAGTGCCTCTAAGACACGTGCATGGCACATCTAACCAGCAGGCAGTGACTCTTTAGTCTTGTTCAAATGGCACATTTAACAATAATTATCATGTTGTACACATTGTACTCTCTGGAAGAGTGTGACTTAGGAAAATGTTAAAGTCTAACAGGCCAATAAACTTCCTGTGTGAATGTCAGTTTTATATAAAAGGTTCCCCAGTAACTCCATGCCGACTGAGAGCAGAGTTACAGGTTGACATTCTGCTGAAAGTTAATCTGTGTAATCTATGATTGTAATGGATGTTAAAAGTTCACAACACTTCAACATTGGTAAATGGTTGGTAATGTCACTCATATACCATATGGCAACATATATTACTAAAAGTTCGATAGCTAAGATATTTCAGGAGAAGGAAGACCTAAGTTGGTTAAAAAACGTTTTCCTTAATTATGTTGTTCAAGTAGTAGTGTGGGTGTAATATGTAATGAGTACAGTATAATGCCTGAAACTGTGGTTAGTGCTCAGTTTAAAAAATAAAAAAAAACACAACCCTAAAATGTAATTAGAAATAATTGCACCTCCATATGTGTTGTCTCTGATTTAGGTAGAAGTGGAGTATAGAAAGTAAGACCAAAAGGCGTATTATGTTAGTATGTGATGATCATGAAGGTATCATTTCAGCTTATTGTATTTATTTGTACATACTGTTCCCTATTCATGTGTTCAAACTGGATGAACCTGCACAACTACAGGCAGAAATCCCCAACTAAATCCTCTAACTACAGCGTTATTTACTGTAATTGTCAGCTAAAACTTCAAGTAATTGGGAAAAACTGTCAGATTATGCTTAGGTTTTATTAAGCCAACTGGGGGGAAAAGTGCTGAAAGACTCTATTCTCACCTCATGCCCTGTCACTTCATTTAGTAAAAATGAGACACTGGCCAATCTTCTACCAGAATTAAGGACTGCTATTATGACAGTGGTATCACTTGCACATTTGCTGCAGTATTTTAAGCAAAAATGCAGATGTTATGAAAACACAACTGCTGATGCAACACCATTAGTTTTCTCCTTGCTGCTTGGTCTCGTTGCATTAGATGTTATGGCCAGTTTCATACACGGTTTAATACAATTCAACTTCAGTAAAGAGGTTTACTGTATGTGGAGAATTTGAAATTATGATGTATGTATTGCTGATACAGCCTGATGATTTTTCAATCCATTTCCCTGGTGCATTCAGCAAAGTTGTTATTCTAACATTGTGGCACGTCTGCGCCAATTATATTTCATGAAGGTTATTTATGTAGTTTATATTACAAATACATAACAATTAGACTGTTCTTTGGTCGTGTTTGTGTTTGTGTTTGGAGTGAGGTTGATGGCTCATAAGTAAGCTGGGTAGTTTTGTTGCCATGTTGCACATACATGTAAGGCTGTCAGAAAAGATAGATAGGGCAAGGCAAGGCAATTTATTTGTATAGCACAATTCATACAAATGCAATTCAAAGTGCTTTACAGGATCAAACAGAGAAAACACAATACATTGAAAAAACACAATACATTGGTAGACAGATAGATAGGTAGATAGATAGATAGATGGATGGATAGACAGATGGATGGATAGACATGTCGCTCTCTTCTCTTGTCCTGGTATTGTGGAAATATGACTTTCATATTCCTCCCTCTAGCAACAGTCAGGAATGATAATGTGTCTGGTTTAAGCCTCTCTATAGTTATATCCTTCATTCAAGACTGCTTTACAAACTCTTGCGTGCTTGCACACATACACAGCGAAGGGGCTGTTGAAATGGCAGAGGAAAAGGAGGGACAAGATGATAATATTCATATGATCTAAAAGAGGGCCTTTAAAGGGGTGGGACAAGACTTGAATAATGGTTAGCGGTAAGATAGTTGTTATCATAAAATCTCGGCCTCTGAAGTGTTGTTCAGCAGTTTGAGTGCAAGAATCCAAGATCACACACCTCTTGTGCTTTAATGTGAAGAACAGCATTTACACATAATTAGTACTTCAGTTTGGTACAGTAATCACACTTGTAGGATCACACAAATACATTAAATCACATGGTCCACACAAGAGAGCAATGCTGACATCTTTACAGTGCACAAAGAAACTAAAGCACCCCACTGGTAAAATATCCTAAATGCCATTTAAATACATATTTAACCCTTTCTGGCTGACCACAGATATTATTTACTGCTTTCATATAATATACTGTTTTTCACTATAAAGAAGCAGCAAGTAAACACATTTCAATCATGCACTGGTAGAAGTGTGAAATTAGTGTGTTTGGAAAACGTGTTGGAAAAACTTTGTTGATAATAAACTCTATTAATTTAATTTTTTTTTATATCTAGTAACCAATATGGCCACATTCTGATTTAATGGCACAACAAAGACAGTGAGACACATGGTTGGTCACGCTTTGGAACGTTCTTGAATTAGAAAAACAGAGACAAAATAAAGTAATATTATGGCTAATTTTGTGCTCCCAAACCTTGAAATGAGGGCATAATGAGAAACGCCCCGGCCATGGTCTGATCCCCCTTATCTAGCCACGGTCTCTCATGAATAACTATGGATGTCATTTAGTCTCTGCACCAGATCTTTACACTGCTCCTCCGAGTTACCCAATTACTTATGTGCTCAATTGTAGCATCTAGGTCAGGGGGCAGGGGGCAGGGTTGGGGGGGGGGTTTGTGTGTGGGTTGAGGCAGAGAACACTTTGTACACAAACACCATTTGTTTTTATAATGTATTTGTGAAAATACTGTAGAAGAAAATAATAGTAAATACAAAATGGCTGTTTTGTGTTGCTGTACCACATCCAAAATCCACCGTATTTAGGTATGTTTTTGAAAATACTGCAAGAGTGGGTAAAATACATTTTGAGAACCAAAAGCTTAGATTAAAAACATACCATAAACCCTCAACATTCAGAAAACTAAACTACATCAGGCTAGTGTTGGGCCATTGCTGTTTTGGTAATGGTGTAGAATCCTCAAGCTGAGAGAAAGCTGCTTGTGTCTTTAAGGTTATTAGTACAGATACCTTTACATAAATAATGTCTCACTTTAACTGACAAGGTAGTACAACAATGGCCTTGAGATCATCACCTGAACTTCTCAGCTTCTCTCATGCTTTGTTCCCAAGTTTTAAAGTGTTTTTGTTTGTGAGTGTTGAGAGGTTGTTGCGGAGTAAAAGCTCCTCACTCAGCCTGGTGCATGTGCATACATACATTATGAGGGGTTTACCCTAAAACTTCACACATTGTTACAATTGGCTCCATCTAACTCTACTTTGAGCATAATGCAAATACGTCTAATTGAAATGTTTTTTTCTGAAAAAGCGATATAATGCAGGCTGAAACACTACCAAAGCTTGGAATTAAAGTTATTATTCAGTCCTGAAATGATAAAGTGAGCTTTCAAACACATAATGGAGCCCTGGTGGTGCATGTCTGCCTTAAAGGTAACATTTAGTCTCTATAAATAAAAAACCTGACTACAGGTGCAGTTAAGTCGATAAGCATGCTGATTTAAGTGCTTGGAGGTGCTCGGTAAAAAGTCAGCAACATGCTGCCACTGAGAATAGATCAGTCCATGAGATTTCAAGCCCTTTTCAAAGTACCATTGACTCCTACTGGTTGAGTTACGCATTATGTATTCTGTTTTTACGGAAGGAGTGGGAGTGATTTTCATAATTGCATTAATGATTATATAGCACCATTGTTAAGTACTTCCTGGTCCCTTGAATGTCCAAATGGAGGAGTCTATATAAAGACATGCAAGATCTCCAACAGGTGTAATTCTATCATGTCTGTGTTTTATCTGTTGTAACTTTGTACATGCTGCCCTTCTTGGCCAGGTCGCTCTTGGAAAAGAGATTTTAATCTCAATGAGTCTTTTACCTGGTTAAATAAAGGATATATATATAAGAATTCTACTGTAGCTTGATTTCGTCTTACAGTTTAGGACTGCATTGGAGGGTGCTTTCATTACTTGAACGACAATTGTTCAAAATGATGTCCTTTCCTTCTTTTGTTTAGTTCATTTTCATTGTAAAAATATTGTATGTATGTAACAAGTACATCAGTCTTTAATTTTTGATAGAGAATTCATCTGTTGAATGGGAGAAAAAGCTCTTTCAGAATGGCCACTTGTTCAGAGTCCCAAAAGGATCCTCAGCTCTCAGCCTTTCTTTATCCCATCTCATCTTTCAATAAGTCCTAAGCCGTTATTTGCTAATTGAACACTGTATTTAGCTATAAACCTTATAGCCATTAAACGATAATTTTGTTTCACCGATGGTGATGGTCCGTTTTAGCTTCGTTCAAAACCAAATGATACAAACCTTTGTCATTGGCAATGGTCATTACTCTCATTATTACTACATTAATAACTGTATCTTCCAAGTGAATAGACCATCACGTCTCTTTCTTTCTTCCTGTCTGCAGTTGATAGTTTTGTTGGCTTTTTGCCTGGATTAAACTTGCATAAGTATGTTAACATGCTTAGACTATGTTCACATTACAAGCCTCGGAACACAATTCAGATTTATACTCTGATCAGATTTAAAACTCCTTAAAATGGCCAATTGAACCCTCCGGTATGAACTGGTAATAATTAAGACTTTACCTGCGGCAGGCTGTTCTATGAAAGTAAAAAAGGAAGTCCATTGAAGTCTACGATTATGGTTTGATTTGTAAGTTGAGGTGCGGTGCAAGCCTGCAAATTCAGGAGCAAAAGATAAAGACTATGAAGAGAAAGAGAGACAAATGTTTAATAATGGCTCTTCGTTGTGCAATGGTTAATACTTCATTAAAGAGGGGTGGGATCGGGACTTAAATGGCTTCACCAAAACAGATTTAAACAACAGAATTGCGATAAATATCGATCTAGTGACTTAAAGGTTGTGTGTGGGGAAGCTCTGAAATAGACAGGGTGACCGCGGGGTCTTAAAAAGTATTAAAAGTTGATAAATCAATTTAATGAAAATTAAGGCTATTAAAAAGTATTAAAAAGTAATAAACGGCATTTTCCAAGGTATTAGATTTTGTAGCTTGTTTTCAATAAGTATATAAATTGTCCAAAGAGGTTGTATTCTACAGTCTGCCTGAATGTAATCATTGCGTAGGTGTGTAGTGTGATTCTGTGTAGTTTATTTATGGCATCCCGTTGGATGGGATGTCATCTGAACAGGACATCGCACGCTCACTGCTCGATAGCGCACGAAGGTCCGTTTACGCCGGTTGTTAAACAACATTGTTATGGGGAAATGCAAGTTTGCGTCCAAATGGTTGGAAGATAAGGAGGAAGGACAATCAATACTGTATATAGTCAATGTGAGGTAAAGTGTGTCGCCAAGGTAACCGGTTAAAACTCCAAGTGGCGATGAGGTCTTCAAATGTAGGAAAGGGTCTTAAAAAAAGTCTTAAAAGGTCTTACATTTGACTTCAGGATTCCTGTATATACCCTGATATATCAAATGCTCATGGAATGGATAATGAAAGCAAAGTAATGCATATTTGTGCGTGTTTGTGGTTAAATTAGTCACACATCTTGAATTTGTCCCGCACATTTAGAAGATCTTTAGCTAAATGTACAATCCTCAATTGAATATATTTTACAATGTAAATAGGAAATTATCTCCCGCATTCTCACTTAGTGGCAAGATGACAGACATGGACATTAGGGTGTGTTTGCGTGTCTGTGTCTTGAATACACACAGTTTGTTTTAGCACATGAGCATGGGTGCGGGTTGGTATCGGAAGAAACCGTTGAGAGTTTCCGTCTGTTTTTTTTGCCATCACACTGTGAATGTCTGAGCCACATTTCCACAGATCATCTCTTACTGTACAGATGGCTCCCAATCCCAGAAGTTCTTTGTCTGGGCGAAGGACCCTAGTGCCCCCCCCGTTGCCCTGGTGCTAAGGCTTGGAGCTACTTGATGCCCAGATGGAGTGTGCTATCACCTCTCATATGTGTCCAGTCACACACACAGACACACACACACACACCCTCAGCTTGCTGTCCTCTTGATTTTCTGCCCTACTGCCTACGATGTTAGGACCTCGTTTTGTCTTCACTTCAACCTACTGCCCTTCTGTTGTCTCTTGTCTTGCACAGATCTGCACTGTGGGACTTTTCTCTGTACAAGGTATGAGCTAAAATGGGATAATCTGCTACTCAGTCTACCGTCAAATCTCCCTTGTGCTTCATCTCTTGTCAAAACCTTAGGCTGAACCTAAGACTGTCAAATAGCTAAGTAAAACAAATGTTTAACTCTCTTTTCAATAAGACTACAGACTCCTCCAGTTTTCTCTCTCCCCTTGGTTTGGATCCAGTATTCCAATATTGATCCTAACACACTGGTTCCCATCATATTCACTCATTCAGCCTCTAAATCTGGTGGTAAATATCCTTGAGAGATGATACCTATCCTTACTTTGAGAAATAGTATATTGACTCCAAACGGAAGGCATTCATTGAGCTGTCTTCATCCAAGGACTGCTCTTCTATTATTTAATGAATGGCTCACCAGGGGCACAGGTATTAGAAAGGTAAGCTGGATGTGCTGTTTAAAAGACTCTAAGTACAAACTCTCTCTGTGTGTGAATCTATAACATTATAATACAAAACAACTAACACTTCAGGCTTAGCTGGGTATAGCCATGTGGAAACTAAAGGGACTCTGAGGGTCTTTGAGGTTTGAGGCTCTGCTTATATCATTAGAAGGAATCTGCAAGGTTGAGTAGCTCCGCTTCAAAGAGGAATACCCCACTTGCCTAGCAAGTAATTAATAATTCACAAGGCAAACAAACACACATTGATCTTTCAGAGTATACCTTTTTAAAGCAAGGAAATGTGTACACTCCACATACTGACATCAGTGCATATTGTGCGCATGTGCATACAAACACACAAAGTTAGTCAGGGAGGAGTGTTGAAATAGCACCCGCTACTTTAGTGTCATTGGCATAATTAATAACTTAGTGTCCTCGCATTCTTTTGCTGGTGCATTGGTTCATAGACACGCATGCACGCACGCACACACACACACACACACACACACACACACACACACACACACACACACACACACACACACACACACACCACCACACACACACACACACACACACAGCACACTTCCTCTTGCCCTTTTAGGCAGACACTACAAAGGTGTCTTCCAATACAAATCAATGAAATGTCTCTCACGAGAGAGCTGTAGCATTTGCAGTTAGTGCCTCTCCACCAGGCATAGAGAGACAATGTAACCTGTCAAGTCTTTCCAACTAACATTGCATAATTCTTCAAAATTAGATATTATAAATAAGTAATCAAATATTTTTCTTTCAGCCTCTGTCTAGGTCACTTTTAGTGTCCCTGGGTTGATGTTCAAACTCAGAGAAAAATGTCTGAAGCTGCTTAGATTAATATGGTAGGTGCTTTTAAGACTTCTTAAACCGCACACATTTTTTAGGGAATATGGTTAAGAATATGTCAATTAGGGTCAATGTTTACTGTAAAAAACAGTTCTTGTATTATTTAACAAATGGCTCTATCATTATTTATTCCTAAACTGTTTATAAATGTAAGAGTAGCTTTTAACACAATTCATAGTTTTTGATTGCCTCTCTACCTGTGTTTCCAAAGAAGCTTCATTGTCTTTCTGTCTCCTATACACCCATCCATTCTCTCTGATTAAACCATAATTGCAATCAGTATGAATTGTATGCAATAATTATGTCTGTTCTTAGATTTTCTCAATTTATTTTTTTATGCTAGACCTGATTTACTAGGAAATCCTCGTAAAACCTCCCCTTCTCAAATGCACTCACATGACCACACATACACATTATACTGCCTAAACCCAACACAGAAAAACCCTTCCTGTTCTCACAGCTGTCACACCATTTTTCACAGAGGAGCAAGCACCTATCAGCCAACAATCCAACTTTACGTCTCCCTTTGCTCGTGTGTGTGTGCATGTTTACAAGCCAATCACTTTTGGCAGTTGTCACAATTATTCCGAATTATAAACAGAGGAGTGCTCAATTCACACATTATATGACCTCTGACATGGCTCCCTAGGCATAGCTGCTTATCTTTGTATATGATTGTACTACAATTGTGTATATAATGTAGGTGAGCCTGTTCAATCAAATGGAGCCTGCCTATTAAACCTCAGTTATCAGCTTATTCGTCATCAACTTTTTTGGAATAGATGAGAAATGATGCCAACTTCTTCCGCTCAGTCTAGTTTGTACTGAGTACAGTAAGTACCTCGACAGTGGTCAAACTATATTCACATGAACCTTCAGGAGCACCCATGGATGTAATGAGTCTCCAAGTTCTTCCCTCAAAGCAATAATCTCCCAAATTAGACACTGATACTGTTTAGTAGAGAGGAAGAGGTCTGTGGGCCACATTCTATTTATATCACTTTATTTTCTTTTTGGTGACTATATTATATTCACTCAAGTGGGATATGACATATTGCATTTAAAAAAGAAAGTATACATGATGCCACACTCTTGCTCAAACATTGGCAGACTATTACAAATAGCTACCCGAGCATTTGTTTTCTCATGTCTGTGTATATGGAGCTAAAGTAGAACATTTTAGGGACAGACACTGACCTACCTACCTATGGGATTTGCCGGGTAAGTAACATTTTTGGAGAAATGAGGGGGAAAAGTGACGGATTGACAGGCATCCAGAGAGAGATGTGAAGTGATTGGCATGGGGAGAACTAGTGATTGATAGGCATAACAAATGTAACTGATAGCTCTGACAGCTTGGTGGTGGAGGAGGTGGTGGTGGTGGTAGAAGTACAGCATGACTGTCTATTTACCTCCCTGCTGACCTACACACACACACACACACACACACACACACACACACACACACACACACACACACACACAACCACACAGCATATTTCAGACATGCAATAACTAATAAAAAAAAGCATCCCTCTACAGTAATTCTGCCAGCTCTCAGATTCTGCTCTCTACCCTATTTGGCTTGACCAATTACGGTGGACCGGCTTCTGCTTTGTGTCTGAATATAAACAGAGACCTCTCATCTACAATCAATGGCAACACTTACAGCAATTAGCCAAGCCTAAGGAAAGATCTGGAGCTGCATGAGAGTGTGCTTAAACACCATTAAGGGCTCAGATGGCCATTCAGGATTGGCATCCGCTTAAAAATGTAAATCTCGAATGATCGTTTCCTCTAAGAGTGCTTGTGAGAGACTTTCAGAACCATTTCCATCTACATTAGCTGTTTTTATTTGACACTTGTGCCCAAAATACTCCAAAAGAAAGACTTTCAGTGATGTAAATAGGATTAGCCAGATCAAAATCTCTGCTTCCTGAATCACAATTACAAGAATGAATTCCTATGGGAGTGAGCAGGGGAGGTAGGGACTTATTTTGGGCACACATTTTTGGCAGAAAAAAGGCGTGGATACAGCACAACAGAGAGCAAATTATCATCTGTGGGAATGTCTGAGTGTGTAGTATGCGTATTTGTGGGCATGTGTGTATTTCTGTCAGAATGATTCTCCATCTCAGTAAACCTCTGTAATTACATCCCAACAGAGGGAGGAATTAAACCCAGTTTCATCTATTGGGATGATGAATATGACATCATACTGTTATATAGACTTCATATCTGCAGACAAACACACATAAATCTCCTCCTGTGATGGTGCTGCTCTGAAGGCTGTGTAATTAAACATTGTTATATGAGAAAGTGAATTAATCTATAGTCTGTGAATGTGCCATCGGGATACGGTTGATGGCAGGCTGTTTTACAGAGAGGATGATTTAGCTGACGAGGCTGGTCATATAAAACCTGGGGGACTCAGTCAACGGTGAGCAGAAATTGAATATCATTTGCGAGCTTCCTAAATGATGCCACTTTATTCATTTTTCAGCGTTGAGTGTCATATTGATGGAAGAAAGAAAGTCACAAAGAACATGATGGAATGTAGAAAGTCACAGAGAACAGAGGAAAAAACACATGGTCATGACTGCAGGCATTTCAGAGTCTCTGCATTTATGTTCTGACATCTGCATCTGTGGTTACATGTCATTTAAGACATCCTACCGCTATAGAAAGTAACTTCCTGTCACTCCTTGTGATAATGCTTAAATGTAATTTTAGTATAACCTTGGTGGAGTGATTAGCAATGTGTTATCCTGGGTTTTAGCCCCGGCCCGGGTCAACTGTCTTCAACAACGAGTTATATCTTGTTGAAGATCATCCATTTTAAACATGACTTGAAGAAATTGCATTGCACTGTACCTAGATGGTTCTTAAACAGATTGATTTGTATTAAGTTACGATTTTTTTCTTCAGCGTTTTATTGCTTATTTCTCACATTTTATTTGCTTGCTTTAAGTGCTTAACTTTCAATATAATGTAGATTAACACCATGGACTGTTTAGAACAAAGATATAGCGTCCATGATGTTACCCAAAGGTTCCTGAAGTGCCATAGTGAAGCTTAATTTGGGTGGCTCAGCAAGCAATGTTATGGCACATAACTATTACTAAAATCAGCACTGCTCATAATAATACATAACTATAAGCTTTTATTTTAACATTTGAGTTGCATAAAAATTCACACTCCCACATCTGCTTCGGCCCAAACCTTTTTGCGATACCAGGCTGCATGTAAACATGTTTTTTTTCTGCTAAGTTGATTATTGTAACCTGGGGGTCTTCTTACATGCCATATGTGCATTAGCATAACAGTTGTTTAGCTGTTATAACTCCTCCTCCGCATACTAGTGCAATTCCAATGTCAGCATCTCCACAACTGCTATTTAACAAAAGCATGAAATGTCACAATCTCCACAGGTTACCTTTAACGACAGACCACTTCTGGTTCTTGGTTGTCTCCTCCACATAAAGGCTGCACAGACTTCTAAGATGACACGTAACAACAATTTGTAATGTCACAGATAGCATCAGACGCTTGTTAGGATACCTGGCAGGAAGCCAATTATACAGGGCAGTCTGTCACAAAGATATACAGTACATGCATGAAGTTAGTTAAGAGCTTAAGCAATTATAGATTGTTGTTGTGTTATACTCTACTTAATCATACGATTTAAAATAAAAAAACATGTTAAGTTATTAGCCTCTAATATTCATATTTATATGCTATAAGGTTGTTGAGTATTTTTCATTCAAACTATAACTGTAAATGTGTGTGCATGCATGTATGTGCACGTGTTATTTTTTCGGCGGGCTGAAGACCTATGGGAGACAATTAGAGTGTAATGTTGAAGATGACAAAAGATAGTCCGTTTGGTCCAGCCCACCCGTCTCTGCCTTGTATCCCCCTGACGTGATAGCCAAACAGAGGTTTAATAAGAGAGGTGGCAGGCACTCTCATCTCCTCTCAGACACACAGGAAGCCCAGCGGTCACACAGTTTGGGTTTAGATGAGGTCACTGCCCCTGTGGGCTCAGCTGGAAGAAAGGAGACAGTGAAATAAATGGACAAGAGACTGGAGAGCAGGAGAACCAGTTACTGAGATGAAACCTGGTGTGTGCCACAGAAATATTATACACCAGAATATGGGATGAGATTGCAGATCAAATGTGTCATTTATAACTCGAAGTCAGAGCAATTTCTCCTGTGAGGGAAATGTAGTTGAACAGGTTCATCTTTCTACCTTTTTATTTTTCAAAACTTATTTCAGTGGTTATTTTGATGATTCAAGAAGAAGACCTTCAGTGACTAAAATACACAGACAGACAGACATTAGTGCTGAAATAATTATTCATATATAGTTGTAACTTGTAATCATGTAGCCCTTCCACTTGAAAAGTATAATATAAAAAAAGAAAGGTTCTGGTTCCTTACCATAAATACTTACCATATATTAGTAATGACATTTATAGCTGTTTGTTTAATAATGACATGGCATTACAAAATAAACACTTTTCCAGTTATCTTATATCAAATTAAATTGATGTCATATCTGCACTGCCAGCAGCCTTGATAGACCGTAGTTGAACATAATAGAAGAGATGGTATAAACAAAAAAATACCCTCTCATGTGTTGATCTGTATATTTGTTTTTCAAATGTTCAGTGCCTAAAACTGTTTAATTTTCAAAAACGTGTCTTATCAACAAATGGCATTGCAAAAAGTTATGTTTTAATGAGAGCTTGAGGCACATTGGGTGTTGTTTATAAAGTGGAATGCTGAGCTGCATATTAGAGTTTGATAGATATTACCTTTATTCTACAATCTGTGGCTGTGGATCATTTCCGATGTCAGTTGGATCAGCCAAAAGTTGAGGTAGATTGTAAGAACCTTTTGTGTTTTTTTCTTTATACAGGAGTCTGTCAAATCCACCAATGCATGTAGAACAGATGTATTACATTACATGTTAGACGCTAAAGCGACTTACATACTCAATACTGTAGCCAATCCCCACAAGAGCAATTTGGGGTGAAGTGTCTTATCCAGGGACACAACGACATGCTGACTGCTGTGGGGTTCGAACCTGTGCTCCCCTGATCCGAACACCAACGCACTATTCCACTGCGCCACACGCCTCCCTGAATATTGCAACGTAGCAGCGCATTGTCTTAATTTTTTTCTGATGTTCCAAATGAGCCCTTTGAGTCTGTAACTTCCTTGTCTCTGAAACAAGCCAGCATTCCCCAGAGACATAGCTTTACAGTGAAAGTCTCCGGCAGACGTGACAGTTGGGAAGCTGGTTCCTGCTGTTTTGCTCTATATACTCCTTCAACTTGGATATTCCTTTGTTTCTTTCTGGTTGTCACACATGCAAAGCACGTAGGGTGCGCCGAGGGGCTCATTGCAAAATGTTGTAACTTTGCAATCGCCTCACAGCTCCTTGATCTTTGCAGCCTAGAGTTGGGACTGAACAATAGTCAAGGTTTTGTCTTCCTGCCATATCTGAGTGGTTGATAGTTGCCTGTAAATCACAAGTATGAATCATTTACATGGAGGACTTACCTTGCGTACAGGACATGTTCACCTTTACACCCACTTTAATTGCAGGTGTCTCCATCTTTCAGCATGGCAAGGTTAGTTAGTAGTTAGTCCAGGAGGAAAATAATGAAGAAAATCAGGTTGTTGTTGGAATAATAATAGGAGCACCATCATGTGAACAAGGAAACCAATCAGGGGCTGGGAATCTGTCAAGTGTTGGAAACTCTGTCCAGGCCCATGTAGCTGTTGCATTTTTTGGTTAGCATGTTATTATTAGCATTTAGCTCAAAGCATTGCTGTGCCCAAGTAAAACTTCATAGCCTATTTAGCAAATTGCTCCGGATTGCATAGGTAGAGAATCCAACAAGCTTTCATAATCACAAAATGAGGTCACACCTAGGGCTTCTAAAAGACACAGATGCAGACACACATACAACACACACATTGCCATGTTCTCATGTGTTCCTTGGTCCAATAGTAAATCACTTTACTGTGGATGTTAAACTGCATTTAAATGGAGAGAATGGACCTGGCTAAACAGTGAATCATCCTAATTCCATCCATCTTACCTGCCATGTCTTAACATGTTGAACATGGCGGTGAAGTGATTTTAGCGGTTGGCCTTTTGTCCTATACTTCTCAAAATATTTCCATTACCTTAAGGTCAAAGGCTGGCTCTGCCTGCCGGCTGCAATATTTATCAATCAAACAGGTCCGAGACAACAGAGAAAAGTGGAGTGGCACAGCAAATAGCACTTAGCCTGGATAAACAGGCGGTTAGCAGCATGGATCACTGCACTACTAAGCTGTCACTAGGAGAGGGGCTGGAGGGGGACAGAGAAGGAAGAAACTTTGGACACAGTGTACATGTGTGTTAATGTCATGCGATGCGAGTGTGTGTGCGTGAGTGAGTTGGAGTAAGGCTTTGGGGAGAAACACAGGCCTGGTCAAAATGTCATCAACGTGCCAGCTTATAGCGGCTTGAAAGGCTTAGAGTTGTGATATTTATCCTGTGGGCTTTGGGAGGGAGGTGGACTGAGAGAGAAAATATCTGTAATTTCATGGTGTCTTCAGGGGAAATTTGATTTCAGATGGCTGGCAGTCTGATAAATAGGAACTGCTGCCTGCAATCCTTTCCTAAAGGGATGGAAGAAAGGGTACAAGTCTCCCTTACATCTGAGTGTGTGTGTGTGTGTGTGTGTGTGTGTGTGTGTGTGTGTGTGTGTGTGTGTGTGTGTGTGTGTGTGTGTGTGTGTGTGTGTGTGTGTGTGTGTGTGTGTGTGTGTGTGTGTGTGTGTGTGTGTGTGTGTGTGTGTGTGTGTGTGTGTGTGTGTGTGTGTGTGTGTGTGTGTGTGTGTGCCTAGACAGAAATGCTGCTCATGTACGTATGTATGTATGTATAAGATGAGAAAGGCTGATCTTTTATGTAACAGTTCTTGTCTTTGCACAGACTATCACTTTAAAGGGGACTTCTATTATGATTGACTGGATTGGTTTTGATTGCCCCCTGCACTGTATTGGTTTTTATTCCAATTGTCTCTTGAGAGCACTTGTTCAGGAGTTAAATAAGGTCAGGAATTATTTATCTGCTTTATGTGACTGTATTTGATCCTGTCTCTCTGTTCCTGCCCAGGCTGTCGGTTCTCTCAGAATTAAAACAACATCCTCACAATCTCATCATGAATCTTTAACGATGAAATCATTAAATCAATAGGGATCTCTTAAATCCAATATGGTGTGTAAACAATTAGATATCCCAGCCCATCTTTTCACTCTATTTCTATTTAATGTGACTCTTCATACAATTGTGGGGAGGGATACGGAGATAATAAGAGAAAGACAAGAGTAGAAAGCAGTTAAGAAGATGAGAAAAGAGGAGTAGGAGAAAATCCTCATTTGGTTTGCCGACACACTTCATTATGATGGATCAGGCCTTTAAATACAGAAACAGCTAAGTACTGATAAACAGCCCTTGCTTGATTAGTCCTCATCTCTTTTCGTTTTGCAGCTCAACTCTTTCACAACAGTTCACATGCTTTCTCATACATCAGGCACTACATCAAGATTCAACCATCTAAATCCTGTTTAACATCCCATAACATAAGTGATTGCAACTGAGGTCTCATGTTTTTAAGCACTCGCAAGCCTCCAATTAGATCAGGTAATGTGCGAACTGTAGGGGAAACTTCTGTGTAGCAATGCAGTGGGAGTCACCGACTCAGGAAAGAGACACGGTAGAGCAGGAGCTTTGATGTCAAACACTGGAGGTTTATTTGGAGTTTCGGCCGGAGAGATTCACATCACAAGTCACAGCAGTCACGGTCTGACTGCACGGGTGGATTGCCACATCAATTCTAAAGAACTCTACCTCAGACCCATGTATTTAGCTAGTTCTGAGAGCATCATCAACATGCTGCATAACAAGATAAAATCATAACACCTCTATCAGCTGACGTCAACAGGCAGGAACATAGAATCATAACACCTCTATCAGCTGACGCCAACAGGCAGGAACAGGGAGACAGAACACTGAGAGCACAGCAGCCAAGGTTACGAGGTGCGTGTGCTCAGTCAGGACAGTTTGAACTGATAAACTGGGTCAAAGTTATGGGCCTTGGAAAATATTCCACAACACAAACAGTAAAAGCCCAATCTGAAAGAGATTCCAAAGGAGTATGACCTTATTTCCAGCGAATGAGGCAGTGGGAGGCAGACAAGATGGATTTAGCAGCTCTCAAGTAGAAACATCTGACTCTGACTCTTGTGCCCAATAACATGTCTTTTCTCCTCATCTGCCAACAGCTACACATGCTTCTGAAATGCTTCTGAAGCTTCTGTCAGCTCAGTCCCGTCCTCCTGACCCCCTCCACCCACCCTGGTGGCCTAGTGATACGTCCCTCCTCCGGACCCCATCCACCCACCCTGCTTGAGGTTTTGGACTTTTGTGGGTTTTTTTTTTGGGACGTCTGGGATCCGTCCCTTGAGGTGGGGGTACTGTCACGATCTGTCTTTGTGGTGTTTTGTCTTGTCTATAGCTGTTTTTGGTTTTCTGTCTGCGTTGTGTTTAGTCTTGTTTGGATTTGTCTGTGGTTCCCTGTCGTTAGTTTCCCTGGTGTGTCTGATTACCCGATTGTGTTCACCTGTGGCCCCTGTGTTTTCTCCTCCCTCCTCACCTGTGTCTTGTTTGTGTGATTAGTCTTGTGTGTATTTAAGTTCTGGTTTTTCTGTCTGTCTTTGTCGGTTCGTCTTTTGTCATGACTAGTTCGTCGGTGAGTGTTCTGTTTTGTCTTTGTTGTTCACCTAGCCTTGAAATAAAGGAATTTGCACTTTAATCTGCATTTGGGTCCTACCTGCTTCACACACCGTGACAGTACGAACCGACCACATTATGGACCCAGCAGACTCAGCCCTTTTGATGCGACAGGCGGAAAGTCTTGGATACTCTCTGGAGTACATTTTTTATAGATGGAAAGGCGCCTCATCTAGACGGGGTAGAGAGGCTGCGTTGAAGGAGGCACGTCAGGAGGTTGCTCGCAAGCCCTGGCTCTGGAGCTTGTTGCCCGAGTGGCTTAGGGTTTTCTCACGTAGCCCTGAGTACCAGGCTTCATGTTCTGACCCTTTCCTGGGGTCTGGTCTGGCGTTTGGAGGTCCACGAAGCCTCCAAAAGACTCCTAAAGGACGAAAGGCCAGGGTTCCAGCGCCAGTTCCGGCTCCAGTGCCGGACCCAGCAGCCATGGTTCCGTGCTCCAGTACCATCCCACATAGCCATGGTACCGTGCTCCAGTACCACCCCACACAGCCATGGATCCGTGTTCCGGTTCCTTGCCCAGCAGCCATGGTTCCGGCTCCAGTGCCGGCCCCAGCAGCCATGTTTCCGGCTCCAAAACCGGCCCACACAGCCATGATCCAGGCTTCAGCTCCGGACCTTACAGCCATGTTTCCGGCTCCAGAACTGGATCTTACAACCGTGGTCCCTGCACCAGAGCTGGCCCATACAGTCATGGTCCCGACTCCAGCACCTCGTCTCCTGCTGGCTCCCCAGCCGACGCCAGCTCCCCGAGTCTTGTCGGCGTACCGGCCGACTCCAACACCTCGTCTCCTGCTGGCTCCCCAGACGACGCCAGCTCCCCGTGTCCTGTCGGCGTACCGACCGACACAAGTTCCTTCTCAAGTCCCCTCTCGAGTTCCTACCCGAGTCCCCTCTCCAGTTCCTACCCGAGTCCCCTCTCGAGTCCCCTCTCCAGTTCCCTCTCCAGTTCCCTCTCGAGTCCCCTCTCCAGTCCCCTCTCCAGTCCCTTCTCGAGTCCCCTCTCAAGTCCCCTCTCCAGTCCCTTCTCGAGTCCCCTTTCTAGTCCCCTCTCGAGTCCCCTCTCGAGTCCCCTCTCGAGGTCCCTCCTTTAGTCCCTCCTTTAGTCCCCTCTCTAGTCCCTCCTTTAGTCCCCTCTCTAGTCCCTCCTCTAGTTCCCCTCGCGAGTCCCCTCTCGAGTTCCCTTCTCTAGTTCCTCCTCTAGTCTCTCCTCTAGTCCTCTCTCGAGTCCCCTCTCTAGTTCCCCTCGCGAGTCCCCTCTCGAGTTCCCCCTTGGTTCCCCTCTCGAGTCCCCTCTCGAGTCACGTCTCAAGTCCCTACCCAATGTCCTGGTCCGTTGGAGGTTCCGCTGGGGGTCCTGCCAACTCCATGTCCTGTCCCGTTGGAGGCCCCGTCGACTACTCCTCTGCCGGGGGTCCTACCAATCGTATTTCTGTCCCGTTGGAGGTCCCGCCGTCTACTCTCCTGCCAGGGGTCCTGCCAGCTCCTTGTCTCGTTGGAGGTCCCGCCAACTACTCTCCTGCCGGGGGTCCTGCCAACCCTTTGTCCTGTGCCGTTGGAGGCTCCGCCGACTACTCTCCTGCCGGGGGTCCTGCCAACCCTTTGTCCTGTCCCGTTGGAGGTCCCGCCGTCTACTCTCCTGCCGGGGGTCCTGCCAACCCTTTGTCCTGTCTCGTTGGAGGTCCCGCCGTCTACTCTCCTGCCGGGGGTCCTGCCAACCCTTTGTCCTGTGCCGTTGGAGGCCCCGCCGACTACTCTCCTGCCGGGGGTCCTGCCAACCCTTTGTCCTGTGCCATTGGAGGCCCTGCCGGGGGTCCTGTCAACCCTTTGTCCTGTCCCGTTGGAGGTCCCGCCGTCTACTCTCCTGCCAGGGGTCCTGCCAACCCTTTGTCCTGTCTCGTTGGAGGTCCCGCCGTCTACTCTCCTGCCGGGGGTCCTGCCAACCCTTTGTCCTGTGCCGTTGGAGGCCCCGCCGACTACTCTCCTGCCGGGGGTCTTGCCAACCTCTTGTCCTGTTCCATTGGCCCCCTGAGAGCCGCGGTCTTCGCCCTCGATCCCGGCCCTCTGTGAGCCGTGGTCTTCGCCCTCGAGCCCGGCCCCCTGAGAGCCGCGGTCTTCGCACTCGATCCCGGCCCTCTGTGAGCCATGGTCTTCGCCCGCGATCCCGGCCCCCTGACTCTTCCTGCCGCTGCCCTCGTCCTCGAGCCCGGCCCCCTGACTCTTCCTGCCGCTGCCTTCACCCTCATGCTCGGCCGCCCGAGTCCCCCACCTTAGACTCTGCCTTGCCCCCGGGCCGTCCGCCCGAGATCCCTTCCTGGTCCTCTGCTGTGCCTCTGGGCCTGTCAGCTCAGTCCCGTCCTCCTGACCCCCTCCACCCACCCTGGTGGCCTAGTGATACGTCCCTCCTCCGGACCCCATCCACCCACCCTGCTTGAGGTTTTGGACTTTTGTGGGGGGGTTTTTTGGGACGTCTGGGATCCGTCCCTTGAGGTGGGGGTACTGTCACGATCTGTCTTTGTGGTGTTTTGTCTTGTCTATATCTGTTTTTGGTTTTCTGTCTGCGTTGTGTTTTGTCTTGTTTGGATTTGTCTGTGGTTCCCTGTCGTTAGTTTCCCTGGTGTGTCTGATTACCCGATTGTGTTCACCTGTGGCCCCTGTGTTTTCTCCTCCCTCCTCACCTGTGTCTTGTTTGTGTGATTAGTCTTGTGTGTATTTAAGTTCTGGTTTTTCTGTCTGTCTTTGTCGGTTCGTCTTTTGTCATGACTAGTTTGTCGGTGAGTGTTCTGTTTTGTCTTTGTTGTTCACCTAGCCTTGAAATAAAGGAATTTGCACTTTAATCTGCATTTGGGTCCTACCTGCTTCACACACCGTGACACTTCCACTCTCAAAAAATAGTTTCAATATTATTTACATCACAACTAGGGATGTCCAAATATTAGAAATAAAGAAATGTATATCAATACCAAATTCCACAATCCCGATTGATACCATGAAAAACGTAACACAATAATACAATCTACACTTTGTTATTACCGTTTGCATTCTGATTTTGAATTCTATTTATTCCTATTTTATTTAGCTGTGAAAACTACGGAAGAGGATTAGGGCCACATTAATCTTTTTTGGGAGGATTTGAAAAAGCAAAAGTCAGAATTTTGAGATTAAAGTCAGAATTCTGACTTTTTTCACAGAACAAAAAAAAACAATTTTTTTTTTCAAATCCTCCCAAAAGAAAATTCATGTGGCCCTAATCCTCTTCCGTAGAAAACCTCCCGTTCAAACAACTGTGTTTATTTAATTAGTTTTGCTCCCAAATATTTAATATAGCTTCAACGCACACTCATGAACTTCTATGGAACCTCAGTTCACTGAATGCTATCAGCGAATGTTACATAGCTGCCTATATCAACACAGATTTGCCGTTCACAATTTAGCATTATCAGAGAAAATGTCCCCTGTAAGCCTCAATAGTGAGATGATACTGTTTCCTCATCAAAAATATGTCCAATATCCCCAGAACAACAAGAAGCTGTTGGTCTAGAGACCTGATGGTACCTATGATGTTGTAGATAATCCAATAGCATTGCGTTTTCAGAGTTTTGGCCTCCACTTGGCACCAAACAATTGGTTCCTATGACAGCCCTTATCACAGGAACACAGGCCCTCAGAGGATACATTTTACAGATCAAGCCAAAAGCTTTGGTTTTACAGACACACGCAACACATACTTTCATCTCTATTAAAATGAGTTTTAGACAATTCTAACGTATCATTTTCTTTGCTGTAATCCCTAGGTCAATCACCTACAAAGACTGGGCGTGAATTTACATAGACGCTCACACACACACACACACACACACACACACACACACACACATTTATGAGGCTTTGATGTAAGCCATCCCTGTTATGATCAGGGCTTTGCTCATCTCATTTCCTTGATTGAAGCTGTACAGCAACATCAATTATTCATCCTCATGTATATTGCAATATTTCTAATCATGTTTTTTAGATTTCAGTTTGATCAGTCAATTCGGAACACATGTGCACCTTTGCCAAGCTCTCTGTCCTAAATGTAAATCTATTTTAAAATTGATCCCTCTGTGAGGCAGGGGATTCTGTCTGTCTGCGTCCAAAGATCAGATAACAAACTGCTGTGTGACCTGACTAACGACAACATAGAAAATCGTGCAGAGATCCATTTGGCATTGCCATTTTAAATATTTTCATGTAAAGTCTAATATGTGTCTGCAGTGGAAGACAATGTTTTATTGAAACCTTGTTAAATTAATGTATATATACAGATTTGCTCTGTAGTCCATTTTATTAGACAAAGTATTTTTTTGTTGAATGTCTTCCAACTTTTATAAAATGCAAATTGAAGCTTTCAATGTTTTCCTTGAAGTTCACCCAAGAACCGTTTAGCACTACAGATAACCAGAACATTTAATAAAATATGAAACTGCCTTTCTTCCAGTCTAACAAAGTATCCTGGGGGAAAAGGGGATACTTTGACTCCCTTTTTGAGCCACTTTCCTTAGAGAAATGTTGGATAAAACAAAATCCACCTCTTAATTACAATTGTTACAAAGGTTACCTGAACCTTTGTAACAATTGTAATTACGAGGTGGATTTTGTTTTAAAATCCTTGAACAATTTCTGTTTAAACTTTGTCTGAAGAAGATCACATCCACCTTGAAAAATATGTGGAATTGTACCTTTACACCACATTATACAGATTTTCTTGAACTTTTGTTTTAATCGCCATCAACAGAAGCACAAACAAAGTTGGAATGAGTCCATATGTTGCAGGTAGTGCTGCTGAAAAGCAAAACAGGGAAATATCAAAGCTTGTTGTCAGCTCTAGCCTTCACAGAAGTTCACCGTGTGTGTTACCGCATCAATTAAACAGAAGGGCATAGGTGTTGCAAGCTAAATGTGTCACTGAGTTCACTGCAACAAGGCTTGTTTGTTTGCTTGTCTGGAATGCTGTCAATTAGACAAACAACATTCATGCTGCTTTTCTGCAGGGAAGCGGTGGCTTTCTGTAAAGCTTGATGTTGTATTCCTGTATGTGTGTGTGGGCCACATGGCTGTGCTAAAGTTGTAGGGGGCAGAGTGGTCATTCTGTCACCACAGATGGACAGGAAAAGCCCAGGGGGCATCTGAAAAGCCACAGGCAATTTTGTTTTGTATTGTGTGTGTGTGTGTGTGTGTGTGTGTGTGTGTGTGTGTGTGTGTGTGTGTGTGTGTGTGTGTGTGTGTGTGTGTGTGTGTGTGTGTGTGTGTGTGTGGCATTTGTGTGTGTTATTCTAACATTTGTGTGTGATTGTGTAGCTGACAGAAGCGGTACAACCCCCCTCTCATGCAACAAATGCCATCCCTGTCTGCTTGGGTGGCCCTCCAAATCATCAGATCAGTCACACACACATACACATAAACATACAAGCTCTTTACACTCAGAGTATTGCCACTCGGATCTAGATAATATTCAGTAAGGCCAGTTTAGTTTGTATCTTCCCACCGCTAGGCTACAATAAAGTTGTCCTAAATATGTGGTCAGCAAACAAGCCACTATAACATATTAAATATGTCAAACAGGCATACCCCCTTAAATACCAGGGTACATATTGCAATAAGTATAAAAGCCAACAATACAAGACGCGTCCTGGTATTGATAAAGTGTAATTTTTACTGATTGCAGTGCTGTTCTTGTATCAGTTATATTTCTAAAAGATTAGAAAACTCATATTTTTCCCTAGACAGATACCATGTGTTCAGAAGAAGAGAGTGAGTCAATATACAATAACCGACAACTTTTTTACCAAAGCCTGAACTGATGACTTTCTGTGCTGCACATAAAACCTCTGAAGTGCTTTTTTTAAAAGCCTGAACTCATACTGTTTCAGGGCATCCACAGGGATGGACTTTTTTAAGTGACTTTTAAAATACTGCAATATATGTTCCAATTCAGCGTCAACCTTGAAGCACTTTAGACCTCTTTACTTGATGTGATGGCTCACCTTGCTAAGAGGCACGCTATTGACATGGAAATTACAGAAGGGTTGAAAAGAGTTTACCGTCACTGAAAAGGCTTGTGATATTTATTTTTGCTTCAAAGCCCCAACAAACTATGGTGAGAATACCAACAGATAATAGTAACATCTTTTTACACTGATAAAAAACAGCAATTATAAAGTTCCTTGCATGACAGCATAAAACAAAAAAATAAGCATGTATTATGCACTAATTAAACTGATACAAAAAGACATAAGCAAGTTTTAAAAAGTTGTAATTTAAGCCGGTAATTAGTCTACCCTCGTGGGGGCGCGCTCATGTGATTGGCTTAGAATTGAGGAGACATCTGATTGGCTATAGATAGAAACAATTACAAGTACGAATCGGCTGACCGTCAGGGGAGTCTCAAAAAACCCACACACGAATGCAAAGCGATCCGTGCACAGAAAGCGGTTTGTGTTTGCAGGTTCAGAGGTTTTAAACGGAAAACAAATATGTGAGGATCAAAAATACACATGTAAAACTTTTTTCTGTATTTGGATTGTATTTACATGTATATGAACACATTTGTGTGTGCATTGACAAATACAAGTGTGAATCCTTTTGCGGATCATGAAATACAAGTGTGAATCCTTCTGTATGCATGTGTGTATTATGAGACTCAAAACTCGCTGAACTAAATTGAGCTTGAGCATGAATACCAGTGAGTGATTGGATAGATGGAATCCTTTTAAGAGGCCCAAACAAATCTCCATGTTCTATGGAACTGAATAAAAATGAAATGTGGGCTTTCAGCCAATGATGAAGACGTGGACACACACACACACACACACACACACACAAGCATATTTCCATTTGATGGGGCTATTTCTATTTCGAGGAATGAAGATTCCTGCTGATAAAGGCATTTTTGTTGCCTTTCATGCTCCGTAATAACCCACAATTTCCTCACATTTGTTAATCCTGAATGATTGCATTCTACGTCTCATCTAATTTCAACAGGCCACTATTACCAAATTATTCCAACAAATACTACCCTTCACTGCCAACCAATTTCGTCACACAAGATAGATATTCTGCTCTATGGAGCCCAGCGGTGTAACCTGCACTGATCCCATTGGCTTACTGGAGGTTAGAATAGCGTGTTTTCAATCAAGAAACCTTTCTGTTCCTTTAGTGTTTGTCAAGGAAAGCTACTAAATTTATCACACTGTGCTTTTCAATCTTGTGGCTATAAAAGCCCATATACAGAGTACTCACAAAACTTTGGGGTTTGTAGAAACAAAGATTGATAAAAGAAGTTTATAAAAAATGGAACAGTGATAAAAATATCAGGAGGCAATTTAACATTCTGTGTAATCTCTAGTTATTTCTCCTACTTATTCTCTATCTACTGATTAAATCATTTGAACAATCTTGCATATCTTAATTGTGTTTGTTGGACATTTGAGTTTGACCCAAAGGTAAAAATGAACTTGCTTGCAACTTCTTACCTCATGGCTAAATGTAGATATACCTGCACCAATTTTCAATCCCAATCTATCGTTGGTGGTTCAAATTGCCAAACATCAGAACCACACTAAATGTATATGACTGGAAAACCTGGTAGCTTCATTCATCAAAAATATCCACTGATAATGGAATTAGGAGAATAGATCAACCACTAGGATATAAGGACATGTATAGAACAAATATAGCATTCTAAATACATTGATCTACGCTAGTGGTCACCAACCTTTTTAAGCCCAAGATCCCGACCTCGGCCTTGGTGAAAGGCGAGATCTACATATTGCAGAATTGAGTGAAAAAGACAGCCCAGACAGTACTTCCAATTTGAGGCCTTTTATGTAGGCTACTTGCATCTGAATTACATCACATCATTTGGTGCAGCTTCCAATTTGATTAAACCAAGAACACAACATAACTAACATGTCAAAAACGAAAAATATATATATTTACATCATACCTATCATTTTAAGTTTCATTCATTCCTTCATTACAATCCTAAATATAAATGTATGGAGCTTATTTTCCATTTGTTTGAGTGAATGAGTACATTATTTTATTGACAGTAACAACAACAAAGACACAAATAACATCTTGCAGTGAGCAGATAACAAAGTGCCATTTTAACTGTGAGGCTTATCCACTGAAGCTTCATGCAAGTGCAACACCATTAACGGTGCCTCCGTTAACATCGGACATCGGAGATCGGTGCGCGATCTACCCGCAACGACTGGTTGGTGACCACTCTACGACAAAGAGGTTATGTTTACAATTTGTTTTGTTTGTCAGCTAGTCTAACAGCAGGATTACGGAAAACACAATTTTCATGACATTTTGTGAGAGGGTGTAGCATGAGCGAGGAGAGAAGCCGATTTTGGACCAATTCCAAATCAATGGGCAGATGCACACATTATCTTTCCCTTTTGTTCACATTGCTAGATACTTCATGACCTTGGCTGACGATAGCATTCTCGGAAAGTTCTTCTAGTTTTAAGTATGTGAAAAAGCAGTAGTAGTAAAAGTAGAATGGCTTCAGAGGTCGCGTTAACCGAATCATTTTCCGATTTTTTTTTAACAATGACGGAAAAATCTGAAAGCAGTCCGTCATTTTGACTGATTAGAACAAACTCGGAACAGCGCCAAAGCTTCCCTGCAGCGAGGCTCAGGTGTTATGCCGTGTTATGCATGCCCGCCAAAAAGGAAATTATACCGTTTCCAAACCTAATTGCCGTACAAATCATTGAAATGTCTGCGAGTATTTGCTTCACGCTGTGCGCACTCCCGCGAGGTGCAGTGGGCATGCATAACACGGCGCTAACAGTTCACGAGCGTGCTCTTCCCCCCCCCCCCCCCCTCATCAGAGTTGTGTAAAGGCCGACAGGTAATACTGGATTTTTACGGAAATGTTACGATCCTGTCCGTCAAAACGACGGGCAGCGAAAAAGTCTAGCGCAACCTCTGAATGGCTTTGACCTTTTGTTGGTATATATATATATATATATATACCAGCGACGTGCAGTCAGGGGAGGCAGGGGAGGCAGAGCCTCATACTCCATACTCCTCATACTCCAATGTAACGAAAAAACAACTAAAGAAAAACTAAATAGTAATAATAATAAAATGTCTCCACTGATCTGTTTTGTAAATGTGATTTCTGTATGATTCCAATCGGTTTTTATAGTCAAAATCAGCAAATTTGCCGAGCTCCGCTACAACTACGGGTAGCGATGAGGAGTGAGGCAGGGACGAGCTCTGCCTCTCGTAAGCCCACAGTAAATGGCTGGAGCGCGGGCACTTATTTAGCGCGGGCACTTATTTTGTGACCGCGCTCAAGCCAGTTACTGTGGGGTGAGGTGAGGCACAGATGAGATCTGCCTCACCTCAGAATGCGTCACCCCACAGAAACTGGCTGGAAAGCGGGCCCTAAGCGCATGCCTGCACCATCTCACTGTATGTCACCAATGTAATGTTTGTAGATCCCTTTATTACATTTATCCTCGCCATCCATAGTCTCTAAATAACTTATTTCACGTATGATATTTAGGCTCGCTGGTCTCATCATACAACGGCAATGAAAAAAGCACCAGGGGAGGCAGCCATAACCTCTGCCGCACTGAAGGGGGCGCAAGTGAGGCCACAGGTTCTTGTTGCTACTGTTATTCTACGCAGGGACGGTAGCGGTAGACCCGAACAACAAACTAGACTTTTGAAACTACAGGAAGATAAGGAGGACTTTTACAAAAAAGTAATAGAGATTGTTGTCCAGAAGGATAGCATGGACTTAATCTTCAAGTCAAGGTAAGACCACAATTGTAATGCAAATGGGTCTTACTAAGAAAGAACAATCCAATATTTAAATTGTGGGTAGGCCTATCCTTTTGTTGAACGGTCTGTTTAAAATGAATTGAAGCATCAGACTAAAAAAGCTTTTGAAAATAACCGAATATTTCGATTAAGGTCAAAATATAATATTTGTAAATCTGACTCTGAAAGAGTCAGTGCCTCACCAGCCATGAACCTCACCGCACGTCACTGATATACCAACCTGCTAGCATTGCCTTAAGGGTTATACATGTTGGCTACATTTAATGACCTGTGCAACTGACATGGCACAATATTCCTCTTGACATAATAATACACTTTTTCTTCATTGCTGATTGAGAAGTGAATTCAGTGTTTTGAGCTTTTCCAGTTCAAAATGCATGATACAATTGGTACTTTGTAGTGGAAATATTTAAAGTTTGGAATGATTTTTAAGAAAATGTTGACTCGGCAACCTTCTCTATAGTACGGACTTGCACCAGACGATCAATACTGTATCCTGAATCTACAAAGATGACTTGATTCTGTTCTGCTGTGACACACAGGCAGCCACGGCGAGGTGCATTCCTGTGATAAAGCCTTCCCTTTATCTCCTGGAGACTGACAGAGGAGCACTCCTGTTTTCGCTCTGCCTTTTTTCCACAGGACCCTGAACAACACAAAAGTCACCGGATCCCCAGAGAGCATTTCTCACAACTTTGCAAACACTCTCTGTTTTGATGTGTCGTTTTTTTGATGACGCAGTACGTTTCAGTGATCAAGGGCAGTTCAGAACAGGACAGTAGAGGTGAGCGGATAAGCAAACACACATACACCCACTTTGAGTTGTTTGCCAGAACACCTGTGTGTTTGAATAATAGAGCCACACAAAGCATCTCTCTTTTTTTATTCCGCAGCCATGAGGTGACACGCCATTGTTTTCCCCCCGTATTCCTCCCCTGTGCATTCTGATTCCTGCCAGAGAAAGGGTGGGCTTTTGAAGTACTATATGAAAGAGGCCATTAGACACAGTGCTGGTCATCACTCTGCTGTGAAAGGCATTCGACTGATATGCTGTCCTTCATACAAGCAAACTTTTCCTATATATATAAATATATTTTTGATATCAGCATTCGAGTCCAGCTCTACAATATGATAGTCCAGACATGCATGCAAACATCATATAACACTGTTCCTTCGAATTCCTGATGAGCCTAGTTGTCACAGTGACAAGGTGCATGGTATTTGTTCCAATAGACATGCAATAGATTTGATGAGCAATCACACTTTTACCATTTAATTCTTAAATACAACACATTTAAAGTAAAAACCCACGAATCGAAATCAATTGCTATTGCTTCAGTAATAAGTCCTCTTGTATGAACAGCTTGTAACCTCAATATTAACATTTAAAAAAGGGCCTTATGCTAAACACAAAATAGCCGGATAACTTCCGAAATCAGGTTGGTTTATCCTTCAGCCAACTGATGTATTGTCCAGCTGGCTTCAAATGGCCCAGAAACTTCTGTCCAATTGTTTAGTAATGCAACATGTGATTAAAAAATATAACATGAAAAATAATACAATAAATATTTAAATTCTGATTAACTCAAATGTAATTTGCTAAAACAGCTGTTGTTAATATTCAGTCAGCTAGTAATTCAAACTAAATGACCTAAAGAAGAAAAAATCAGGAAGAGCAAACTTAATATATACTGTTTATGTTATGTTTGTGTTTTCTTTAATCAAATATATTGACTCAAAGAAGACCCTTATCTTGGTTGTGTGTGTGTGATGGCGTGTGTGTGTGTGTGTGTGTTTATGCATGTGTATGAGAGCAAATACATCAGTGTAAACATATTGACCTGTCAATGGGGAGTCTAGTTCATAGTGTTGCCCTGCCAATGGTGCTCAGTACCATATTAATCACACATGATGTGATGATTAATCTGGTTTATGTCCCTCTATCTGTCCACTGTTCCTGTCCATCTGTCCTCTCTATCTCACTGCACAGCAGCAAAGGCTTCTGGGAGTAAAGCCCAGTTTCATATCACTGACAGGGTTCGCCTCTCGCTATATACACTAACATAAAGGCTGAGGTGAAAATAGAGTTCAACATTGTCCCTTTAAGCTCGTCTATCTCCTACAGCGCAGTGCACTGCAGCAAGTTGTCATTACAGTAAGCTGTTAGTATCTCACAGTGGGACGTTAGTGTTCAACCAGCTTCACATTTGGTATGTTGCTTCTATCCACTTATTTAGTTTGTAAAGTAAAACATTGCATACTCTCACACCAAGATGTATACTATCATTCTACATAGCCAATGAAAGCATTTTATAGGCAATGTAAACATATATAATAGACAATGAAATACATCCTCATAATAGATTGTTAGATCAAGTGTGGATGCACAGTATTCTTTTGGCCATTACAAATTGCAATAGATTCTAAAATTAGCTATACTCTTATTCCACTATTGCAATTCCACTATTGCCCATAATGTTAGAATAATTTAGTTTTCAGACACATTCCGCTTTTTATTCCCATTTAAACACACAATCATTTCATGAGAAGAGGTACAAAATATGTTATGGGCAACACTGTATTATGGCAAATACATTACAAATAGGCAACGACGGTTCTGTCTAGTTCCAGATCTAGAAACACTGGTCATGCTATTAAGTCAGGACAGTTTAGTACTATGTGATGCTTGTGCAATTTGTTCTCACTCGTGCTAAATAATTCACACCCGGTCTCTCTGGCTGTGCCACCCTTAGATTATTACAAAGTGTCTACTTAACAGTATCAGGGTTGCCAACTCTCACGCATCTGGCGTGTGACACACGCTTTCACTCTCAATCTCACGCTCTCACGCTGCCCAAACTATTCTCACGCCAAAAACAAGAATACCGAAGACTAGAAACGGTTTTGAAAACTTTTGTCACGTAGTGATCGTCTTCTCAATAGAACATCTTTGATAATGTCTTCTGACCAATCAGAATCAAGATAACGGCGTGGTGTTGTTCCAGGAAGTCCCGACGGAGAATACTTTTGCTGTCGTACATCTCTACATCGATACAACATTACGTGTTGATAGAAATCAACATCTAATGAAATAAGACCCCACGGTTTGATGATTGATAGGTGTGTGGGCTGTCTTTCATTTTGACACACAGAACAATGGGGGCTATCCGCCCTTATCCACAATGTAAAGTAATTCACAGCCTCTTCCCTCTTCTCTCTGTGAGGAGCAGCAGGTTCAGCTTTCAGAACAAAGTAACAAAAAACTAAAATGGCCGTTCATTTTTTTAAATATGTCGTGTAGTAATAGATTTATTTATTTTTCTTCTCAAGAGAGTACCAGAATGTGTATTTTATGTTAGTATTTCAAAAAATCTCCTGGGTGAGAATCCCCCCAGACCCCCCTGCAGGGGTTGGGTCAACTCTTTCACTTGTGGGGAAATTGCAGGATTGGCTCCAGGTCGCCCTTTTTATTTACTACAAGACAATGTGCCTTTTTATTTCATACAGTTCAATTTGGATTGAGACAGGGTTTTAATCTAAACCTCACGCGTGGCGTTTCACTGTCAAGGGGAGCGTGTATGTAATTACATTGCAAATACTGACTTGAGCTCCACCACTGTATGGGTTAGCCCTACCATAGATTACTCGACACAAATACTCCGTGGCCGCCACTGCCGATCCGTATTGCGCATGCTCAGATCTAAGATCCAATAGAAATGATAAAAAGTAAAAGTTTGCTGCTTATTGTTCTACTAGCCCCAAAATAGAGTCAAAGAGTATGAGAGTGAGAGTGTGTTAATTAATATATTTGGCAGTTTGGAGTAAGTCTGTAAATGTGTTTGTGTGTGTGTGTTTCATGTATAGCTCTCACGATAATACATTTTGTTGGAAACATTTTCCTGGAAATTATTGCTATAAACGATAATATTATCGGCACCGTTGTATGACCATTTTAGACCACTGACATCATATATATATAATATATAATAATAATTCAAGTACATCCTTTCAAACTGCTAGTCACATCTTCATGTAAATGGCAATTTATCGAGTTCATTTTTATTTATCGTACGATAAGTCAACTAATTGCTTATCGCGACAGGCCTATGCACACATAAAACAGTGGAAACAAACATGTGTTTGACTTTCATTAGTGAATTAAACTGTGTGCCCTTTATAGTCTGTGTCCAATATTGTGTATTTGTATATAATATATTGTATATATCCTATATATATGCTAAGGTCCCGCTACTGACACGATAGCAGACATGTCGTGCGCATATGTGTAATCAAACCCATGATACCAAAATCTCACTCCAGCCAGGTACCCAAAGTTGGCAACCCTGCAGTATTAGTATTTAGTGTGTCTCTCTCCACGGTGCCAACACAATCAAACCCAGTCTGCTATATCTCTCACTCCAAGGTGCTGAAACATTCTTGCCAGGCGACTCCACCTCCTGTGTTTGGAGCCACACATAATACTCTAAAGCAGGGGTCTCCAACACGTCAATCGCGAGCTACCGGTAGCTCGCAAGCACTCAATAAGTAGCTCGCCAAGCAAATCCAAAATGTAAAAAAATACACACACAAAAAAGGAAATGTAATTGAAAGAATCTACCCTATGCATACACGAAACCTCAATCATAGCGAACTCTATCTACTTACTACAACTCTATATCTATCTAACACCCTTCCTCCCCCCAGCCCCCACAATGAATATCGACCAATCAAGTACTTGATTGAGTTGCGGGACCAGCGTTGCAGTCAGGAAGAAAAGCAATGTGGAGCACCTCACCACACTTCATAAGGAGTTTGACCGTGATTTTCCTTCTGGCAGAATCTACACAACACATCAGCCCCATTGAAAAAAAGCCAATTCATGCTACTGTGTGTGTGTTGCAACCTGCATATGCAGTGGCGTTTTTATATGTACAAAAGTGGGGGGGCACGAACAACTTAGATGTGTATATATAAGCTTCTGGTGATTTTTTAAACACGTAAACAAATAGCTGTAGGCTATCCGGTCCCGATAGAGAGAGGAGGAGGAGCAGTGTTGCCAACTTGGCGATTTTCTCGTTAAATGTGGCGGCTTTCCAAACCCTCCGGCTACTTATTTGTGTCAAAAGCGACTAACGACTAATCTAACGATTTATAATGGTGTTATTAGGGACTTTTCTGGTGTTTGGAGACTCACGTATTGTTCTGCAGTTAACGGTGCTGCCGTGAGCCCCGCCTCCCTCCCATAGTACTCACAGGCGCTCAGACTGACAGTTGTCTGGCCGCAGCTGCAGTCAGAGCAGAGAGGAGACAACCACACTCCCCCGCATCGAGACTGCAAATGAATTGCGCATGCGCCAACTGCCAAGCCGTCCTGGTTTTGAGCGGGATTTAAATGTTGAATGTAAATGTTTCTTCACTCACTTTCACACTATAATAAATAACTGCCTTTGCTTTGCTTTGACTCACACAGCCTCAGTCACTCAATCACCTCGTCCACTGTGTGTGTGCCTCTCTGTGACAAGCTAAACATCATGGCATAGTCTAAATTGTATTCTCAAAAATACAGAAAGGAGTGGGAATCAAACCCTGAGTATAAAGGATGGTTGAAGCCATTTATTGGAGATGACACACGGGCATACTGCCTTTATTGTAAGGGGGATTTATATGCCAAACTGTCATGTTAAAACCCCAAAACATACTCACAAGGCAAAGACATTTCTGATCTACTGTCGTCTGGATTTAACTCCGGTGGTTTCAAGTTTTTATCCTTGAAGGGTTGGGAACGTTTTTTGTACTCCCCTTTACCATGCTCTGTCCTACAGCCGCCATTACATGATATGCAAAGTAGGCGATGACGTCATTTAGCGACTTCTGGCGACTTTCAGGACAGCTAATAGCTACTTTCCTTACTATGGAGTTGGCAACACTGAGGAGGAGAGGGGGGGGGGTTATAAGGGAAACACAAGACACTCATCACCGAGGTCAAAATATCAATCGATCCAGCAGAGCAATAGCCTATAGGCAAAACACAGAAGATTAACAAAAGATATAACATACAATTAACTTACCAAAGCTGAAGTAGATAGTCAACTTCATTCATTTTCTTTCAGTTTTACTGATTTGAATCGCAATAAGCTCCTCTCTCTCGTCTCTACACTTTTCGCGGCACGTACTTACAGCCAATCAGCTCTCTGAATTATGAGATGACGTTTGGTGGGTGGCAGCACAGTGTAGTCCAGCAGCAAGTCCTCAAAAAAGGCTTTAGTTTTCGAGATACCCCTACCCTTTAGGGCAGTGGTCACCAACCTTTTTAAGCCCAAGATCACCGACCTCGGCCTAGGAGGTGAAAGGCGAGATCTACCTATTGCAGAATTGAGTGAAAAAGACGGCCCAGACAGTGCTTCCAATTTGAGGCCTTTTATATAGGCTAATTGCATCTGAATTACTGTTACAATGAAGGCTCCATTATCAGCTCACGGCATATAGGCAGGGGTAAAGTGCTATTTTATATGAGTGGGGGGCGGACCTCACCTCCTCTAGAGGGGTCCGGGGGGATGGTCCCTTGGTAAGATTTTTTTTTAAATATTGAAGTTGAAAGCATCAATCTGGTGCACTTTGAGAGCAACATGAAGAGATCTATGGATACATCTCTCAACACTCAGATGAAACAGAACTGTAAACAGATTTTCTTTTTCTTATGGATATTTTACAAATCACTCCCCTTTTAAACTGTATTCTTGTTTTACTGCATGCCATATAGTATTGCATACCTGTTTTTCATTTATTCTCTTATTGTTTGTATAACTACAATGATCATATTCCATGTGCCTCGGAAATAATCTTTTGAATAATTTGTGACAAACCCGATCTGCAGTGCGCATGTGCGAGATGGTCCGCCATATTGGACAACTCCGGACGGCAACCCAAGTAGGACAACATTGACACAGTGGCTTTTGGCAAAGCTCAAAAGGAAAACGAGAGATAGATGAGTTATTGTTATTACAACATGACTTCACTATTATTTAACAACTCTTTTTATTGGGTTCTTTTATTTGGGGTTAAGTACATTGTCAGAGTAAGTGAGAAATGGATTTAACTTCTGTTAGACAGCTATATGCCATACATTTTTGCACACATTCACAGTAAATATGTATTCAGTATGATAGCTGTCTAACAGAAGTTAAATCCATTCCTCACTTATTCTGACAATGTACTTAACCCCAAATAAAAGAACCCAATAAAAAGAGTTGTTAAATAATAGTGAAATCACGTTGTAATAACAATAACTCATCTCTCTCGAGTTTTATTTTTGAGCTTTGTCAAAAGCCACTGTGTCAATGTTGTCCTACTTGGGTTGCCGTCCGGAGTTGTCCAATATGGTGGACCATCTCGCACATGCGCACTGCAGATCGGGCAGAGCTGCAGATCGGGTAGTGACAGCCACCATGATTGCCACACACACACAGAGCCGAGTTTGAATGACACAAGCACACGTGTATTTCCATGCAACTCTCTGATTGGTCTGGTGACTTGCCTCTGTTGCATTCACTGAACACGGGAAATTACAGTACTGCCGTCCCTTCTTGTGTCATGATGATGTTCACGTAAAGCACGGTTAATGTATTACAGTGACCACCAACTGGCGGCCCGCGGACCACATCCGGCCCGCCAGACATTCTCATCCGGCCCGCACGACGGGGGTGACTCAAGCCCCCAGGAAGTGCGCCGGACTCAGATGAAAATATTCGTGCTGGCCAAACGGCGGTACTACACTTCCGTTTGGTTGCCAGGCTCGGAAACACTTTTTCCCATTGACTTACATGAGGAAAGAGTGGTCTGTAACTCGTTGGATAATTTTTTTTAAACTAAATAAACTACCCAGTATGAACACTTGTATAGCCCTTATTCAAAACATTCGTTCCTCAAGTTGTAAAAATGTGCTAATAACGTTATTCTGAGAGTTATTTCCCTCTGCATTATGAACGCGCCTAACCCACGGGATCGCGCCGCCCGGCACGCTCATGTTACGTGTCCCGACCAATCAGAGCACACTGTGCTCACAGGGAGGGTGGGGCTGGAGCTATTGGAGCTACAACGAGCCGTTAAAGGCAGAGAGTGAAATTCAGTGAATACACGTAGTTTACAGAGATGCTGTATGAGAAACCAATGTGAGTTGCGTTTATCTTTACCCATGGATAAGAACGGATCCATATCGTCTTACTGCCATCCCACGGAGCTGTAATAATGGATATATTGCACATGTTTGCTGTAATTCATTATCATACTACATGGGCTGTATGATTAAATCTTGTACCGTAAATGTTGTATTAAATAAAGTTAATATTACCGACATTAACGTCCCTGTAGCTTCGTATTGCACTGAGAAGCTTATTGCACTGTATATAAATATATATATATACAGTGCAATAATTATTTCATGCTAAATGAAGCTCTGTTGGATATCACTAGATCCTGTTACAGCGTAATATAAGTACATAACGATTGATGTGTACATTAGCATCATTACTAGCTAGCCGCTAGCTGCTAACTGCCGCCTCGTTCATATCAAATCCATGATAACAACAAATCATTACCATGCTGTCATGAACGCACGGTGCTATTACGTGTACGCAAATTGACGTGCTTGATGTGAACGAGCATTTTGGTTAAAGTTACGCATGCTCTATGAGTGCACATACGGGTACTTCTCAGGCATGCTGGGTAATCTGTGACGTTTCACTCTCTCAAAAGTTGGGCCATTTTATCATCATGCGCTAATGAGCAGCTCTCATAGGAATGAATGAGGCCCCGCCTCCCACGCTGTATCCAGTTCTTATTATACATCCATGGGGTGACTGCGGCGTGGTTACTGCGTTTGCAGTAACCACTGTGTGCAGTACCGGAGTCCAACAGAGAGGCAGCAGCTGCGGGACAGTAGACTGCGTACTGCAAAATCTTCCCTGCCTTCAAGAAGAAGTGATCCTTCGTTGTGAAGAGTCTGGTTTGTGCGTGTCACTACCCGATCTGCAGCTCTGCCCGATCTGCAGTGCGCATGTGCGAGATGGTCCGCCATATTGGACAACGCCGGACGGCAACCCAAGTAGGACAACATTGACACAGTGGCTTTTGGCAAAGCTCAAAAGGAAAACTCGAGAGAGACGAGTTATTGTTATTACAACGTAACTTCACTATTATTTAACAACCCTTTTAAGTGAGAAATGGATTTAACTTCTGTTAGACAGCTATATGCCATACATTTTTGCACACATTCACAGTAAATATGTATTCAGTATGATAGCTGTCTAACAGAAGTTAAATCCATTCCTCACTTACTCTGACAATGTACTTAACCCCAAATAAAAGAACCCAATAAAAAGAGTTGTTAAATAATAGTGAAATCACGTTGTAATAACAATAACTCATCTCTCTCTCGTTTTATTTTTGAGCTTTGCCAAAAGCCACTGTGTCAATGTTGTCCTACTTGGGTTGCCGTCCGGAGTTGTCCAATATGGTGGACCATCTCGCACATGCGCACTGCAGATCGGGCAGAGCTGCAGATCGGGTAGTGACAGTGCGCTCCGCACCACAGCAGTAGTCCCGCTGCGACAGAGTCCAACAGAGAGGCAGGAGCTGCGGGACAGTAGCCTAGAAGCAGGGTTGGGTTGTAACGGAATACATTTAACGGCGTTACGTAATCAGAATACAAAAATCAAGTAGGCTAACTGTATTCAGCTGGCGTTACATTTGAAAAACGAGTAATCTGATTACAGTTACTTTCGTAAACCTGAAGTGAATACATTTTGGAATACTTATTGGAATTATTGGTGGAAAAATGTCCTCACAAAATGTAATATTCATTACCGGCAGAGCTGTGTGCACACTGCACGGCGCTGCAGCATGTCTGTGAGCGAGAGAGAGATGCAGCGCGTCTGTGAGGCCCCGCCCCCGCACGCAGATTACATTACATTGCATTTAGCTGACGCTTTTATCCAAAGCGATTTACAATAAGTACATTCGACCAGGAAGACACAACCTTGAAGAAAACAGAATCATATAAGTACATCAGGTTTCATAGAGCCAAACATTTCAAGTGCTACTCAACTGGCTTTAGGTAAGCCAGTCCTTTATTAGTATATAAGTGCTTCGTTAATAGTTCTAACGCTCGAAGTGGAGTCGAAAGCACGCAGATGAGAGAGAGGTCTCTTTTAAAATATATTGAAAGTTAGAAACGGAGATGGTTAGATAAAATGTGCAAGATAACCTTTATGTAGAATTTCTTTATTGTCGAAATGATGACATTTCATAACGGGATCAAATCAAAGTGAATGGCTTGCTGCTGCTGAATGCCTGGGGCGTGTGACTGGAAAAAGTTTTAAAAGTGATAACATCGTTTCAGATAATAAATAATAATGATAATTCATTCTATTTAGGG
Organism: Gymnodraco acuticeps; assembly: GCF_902827175.1. NCBI lineage: Eukaryota > Metazoa > Chordata > Actinopteri > Perciformes > Bathydraconidae > Gymnodraco > Gymnodraco acuticeps. Next base: position 2,804,711 of record NW_022989890.1, on the reverse strand, counting down.
GCGCCTTTCAAAGCACCCAAGGACACCTTACAATTCATAACATATTCTAAGGAAAGGTTTTAAGACAGTACAAAGAATGCAGTCTGGGTGATGTGTTTTATGTGTGGTGCAGATGAGAGAGCTGTCCAGAATGACACCAAGATGTTGTGTTTGAGTTCTTGATAAGCCATTAAAACAGTAAAATACGTGTCTCCTGTTCACCAAAACATACCCATCTGTTATGGAAAAACAAAGTATTCCAAAAGTATTCTAAAAGTAATCTGAATACGTTAAAGTAGACCCGATTCCAACGTTTAAGACACGTAACTGTAACTGTATTCTGATTACTTTCAGAGCCATGTATTCAGTATCTAGTAACTGATTACAGAACACTCAATACCCCCCCCCCCCCCCCCGGTCTACAACTTCAAAATTCTGGACTATATACAAATCGCTGGCCCGCGATAGTGTCTATTGGATACATTTTGGCCCTTGGACAAATGTAGTTGGTGATCCCTGATGTATTATATTATTGAGGTGTCTCAAATATACGTCAATCAAGTGGCACCTGCTAACGGGGTGGTGGATGATAGGTTTACATTATTAATATTAATTATTATTAAACATTATTATTTTTATTTTATTTTTATTTCTTTTGTTACTTTTTTAACGGTCCGCGATCTACCCGCACCACACTCGATCGACTGGTTGGCGACCACTGCTTTAGGGTCTCCCATTAATGACATTGATTGTTGTCAAATTTTATTTTGGGGGAAAACATTTTTTTTTTTTGTTCTTTAGAACTACCCTAATCCCTGAAAAAGAGCCAAATTAGACCAGGCCGAATATGAGAAAGGTGACAAGAAAGCCCATAACTTGAGAATGACCACTCTTTTCCTCTTCAGATTTGCTGAGGTATGAACCAGGTGGATGTCTTACATCACCAAATAGTCAGACATTTATTTAACTAAAGAAATACTGAATTATAGTCCTGTAGACTTAGCTTTAGTTTAGACGGAAATTGTACTTTTTGGTGATAGGAACATAGGACTCCATCACTTTTCTCTCATTTATCAGAAAAACAGAAATCCCTACAAAATATACCATTACTGAATTGTCTAGGGTGCTATTGAACACTAACCAGCAGTTGTATAGAAATATCTGGTACAGTTCTATTGCAAATGAGATTTCTTTAGACATAGGCCTACCTCTTCTCTGAGACAGTCAAACTCCGAATGGGGGAGAAGTGGCATAATAGCCTATAAGTTAAGAATGCTCACTGATGATCATTATATTTGGAGAGGGAAATACCAGGTGGCTGAACTACATCACCAAATAGTCAGAATAAGAGTAACCCAATACAATAAAGTGTATTAGTTCTAAATTGCAAGCCTCTAAAACATAGGTGTGAATAGTACAGGTTTTATTGAAACTTGAACCTTAATTCAAAGTACAGTATACAATTCATCAAATAATTATGTGAGAGGTCAAGTATATAGATACTAGAATATAATGTTGAATGTCAGGTTCCTCAGAAACGTTAGGGGACACATTTTGACATTCTGCACAGCAGGTGCAGAACTCCGTACAGGGAAGGCCAACAGAGAACTCGCACTTTCCACTCTCTCCACACTTTGCATCTTTGCAATACAAGTGAGTAATATCTCTCACTTCTCTAGGTGCTGGGGTTTTTGTAAATAGCACTGGTTGAATGGCCCCATCTCTAATAATCCCCCCCTTGCCAACAGGACTCCATAACAAGGGTTTGGGTTCGGGCTGTGACACCATATCGCTGTCTGAAACATTGCTGATGATTATTTGTTTGCAGTAACATTGAATAGAAAAATACTCTGAGCATGTGCAGTGTAGTTTTTACAGTACACGTTGATTTTAACAGCAGAGAGAGGGGCTTGCCCCACATCGCTCAACACGGCTCAATAGGCACACTGTAGACACGAATTAGAAGAACGCAGACTAAAACAGCAATGTACAGACGAATCAGATGACTGTCAGTCGATTCAAATATTTAATCGCAAATTAATCGCACATTTTTTATCTGTTCTAAATGTACCTTAGAGGAATATTTTTCAAGTTTTTAATACTCTTATCAACATATGAGTGGACAAATATGCTTTATGCAAATGTTTGTTTACTATCATTTGAACAATGACAAAAATTCTCATGAATATTAAACACAACAACCTCTGAACATTACAAATATTCGCCTCAAGTCAACCTGGAACCTCTCTCATACAATACAATAATACAATACAAAGTGTGTGTGTGTGTGTGTGTGTGTGTGTGTGTGTGTGTGTGTGTGTGTGTGTGTGTGTGTGTGTGTGTGTGTGTGTGTGTGTGTGTGTGTGTGTGTGTGTGTGTGTGTGTGTGTGTGTGTGTGTGTGTGTGTGTGTGTGTGTGGCCTAGCATTACTATACTTGTGGGGGACCTAAATCTGTTTACACAGTCACGTGTGGGGACTCGCCTCCCTTATGGGGACAAATTGGAGGTCCCCATGAGGGGAATCATTAATTTTAGGGTGAAGACTTGGTTAGGTTTAGGTTAAGGGTTAGGTTAAGGGTTAGGGTTAGGCATGTGTTGGTTATGGTTAGGATAAGTCTCCAGGAAATGCATGTAAGTCAATGTAATGTCCCCTGAAGTGATGTAGGCCTATACAGTGTGTGTGTGTGTGTGTGTGTGTGTGTGTGTGTGTGTGTGTGTGTGTGTGTGTGTGTGTGTGTGTGTGTGTGTGTGTGTGTGGTGTGTGTTGTGTGTGTGTGTGTGTGTGTGTGTGTGTGTGTGTGTGTGTGTGGTGTGTGTGTGTGTGTGTGTGTGTGTGTGTGTGTGTGTGTGTGTGTGTGTGTGTGTGTGTGTGTGTGTGTGTGTCGGCGCAGTAGTCGGCAAAATGCCGCTCCTCTGTTTTCATAACTGTCAAAGCATGAGACTGAAGTTCCCACTGTGGGTCAAAATAATGCGCTGTGACTCCGAGTTAACTGTCATTACTGAGGGAAGTCCAATAGTCTCCGGTGAGTCTTTCTTAAATCTTCCTCTACTTTCGCTGTTTGGACTTCATACAAGTTGTGTATTTTCGACACAGTGGTGGCTCTGGAAGGCAATTCACAAGTGCAGTTGTTGGATGCGACCCGAATTATATCACGCAGCCCCTCGTCCTCCACAATGTTAATTGGCCTGCAAGCTGTCGCCACCCATTTAGCGATCTTTGTTGAAAGTTTGCTGCTCGTAGACGTGTTCAGGCGTCTCCCCCGCACCCTTTCAAGTGTGGTCTGCTGCAAGCGGGCGGCAGGAGCGGGGCTGTCGGCATCAGCAGTGTGCTTGTATTGTATAGATGGTATTTTAAACTCGATGCACTCTGAAACTACGGGGCGGCCAAGGACAAAAATGCACATGCGTTAATCGCGTTAAAATAATTAGTGGCGTTCATTTTTTTTTTTAAAAGCCCTTGACAGCCCTAATATTTGTGCATATTTTGGGAATTATTATTTGCATTACTTTCTGCTAACACTAGGTGGGGCTGTGCATATATATGTATTGCACTCGACACACACATACGCATGGTGTAATTACCAATGTGTCGAAATCCCGTCTGTGTCCCCCCACTTTACAAATAGGTTTATTATTATTTTTTAACGCAAGCCCTGCTCTAAAGGGAGCTTCACAAGATGACCATGGCAAGCATACTAGACATACTTAGCAAACAGCCAGTGACACCCTTTAAACCACACAGAACACCATATCACCATCTACCTCTGTAAGCTTTACCCTCACTGCATTGGGAAAATCCTCGGTTTCCATACATTTAAAGGTGCTAACGTGCCTCCAACCGACTCCTGTCCCTGCTTTATTGTTGGTGGAGATTGTTCTGCAAGGAATCTGGCTTAGATATCAATTGATTAGGGTTGTTTGCCCTCTGCCATCGTCACACCTATGGAATCGCCAGTATAGGTGCTGCCACCTCTGCTGCCAGATCCTTAAAGTTCATCCCCCACAATTCCTTTGTCTGCCAGCTGGCAGGTTTTCATCTTTGTTTTATTCTGTGTACACCCTAGGTGTACACACATTTCACATCATGTTGTTTTAACAGAGCAACCAGAGCAACCAGAGCCTGTATTTGTGCATGGATCAAACTGACAAAAACACACCAACACAGAATAGGGAACCTTACAGTATATTTCTGTTTCCAAAAGAACCTAACATGTATACCATTACACCGTCGAAGCATTACATTACATCATTACACTATTACACTACCAAGTCTATCTTGGGTATTAAAATCAAGTAAAACTATTCTAAAAATCTGTTTTAAAATACGTTAAAAGATCTGTTAAAAGTAAATTGAAATGTGGAAATCAACGTGAATCATGGAAATAACCCTGATACAGGCTAAATAATGTTCTCAAATGTATTCTCTCTTTAAATCAAGATTTGTACATGTGTTACTAAAAACAATTGATAATACAGAAGACACATACAGAATTGTTCCTTTTATATGGGTACAATTTCATAGATCAAAGTTTAAATACAAAATGAATAAAAGATGAGTAATCTAATTTATAAAACACCTGAAAACTGTGAAATGTCACATTGCTTTCACACCTAATATGTGCAATTACCATTAAACTACAGGGTTTATTTGCACCTTAAATTATGTGAATTTCATTTGATTTTCACACAATCCTTATCTAAGTGTGTGTGTTTGTGCTCGCTGAGTGGTGTAAAATACACTGTCCCCGGTTAGAATCCTACGGAGCCCCTAAAGGGACATGGAAAAAAAAAAAAAAAACAGAGAGAGAAAAAAAATAAAGTCAGGAAAACGGATTTGTTTCTCGTGCGCACGAGAAACAAATCCGTTTTCCTGACTTTATTTTTTTTTTAGAAAGTTACCGATGCACCAAGGAGGAAGTGGAACACGAGACAACCCATTTCATTGCAGACTGTTATGTTTACGTGGGGAAATGACAGTGCATACATTATTTGAGATATATTTTGAAGTCAGACTTAATTTTATGGACATTTCGGCCAGGGGTGTAGAGCTATTGGTTTAAGCACCGGATTGGCAAAACACTGGCGAGTCTGTAAACCAGGCAGCTTTGATCTATGAATTAATGTCCGTGACTCTCAGAGTACCTGCTGCCCGCAGCTGTTTTATAGGGAAACAAACACACACACACACACACACACACACACACACACACACACACAGAGCCAGTGGCGGACTGGCCATCGGGACGTTCGGGACGAACCCCATTGGGCCGGTACCAAAGTGGGCCGCCCGTCACTAGCCGTCTAAGTACGATATATATCTCAAATAATGTATGCACTGTCATTTCCCCACGTAAACATAACAGTCTGCAATGAAATGGTTGTCTCCTGTGCGCTTCAATTCCTCCTTGGCGCACCGGTAACTTTCTCAACAAAAAAAAGTGCGCACGAGTTAGTAAAAAAAAAGTCAGGATAACGAGTTAGTATCTCGTGAGATACTAACTCGTTATCCTGACTCTTTTTTTTCTCTCTGTTTTTTTTTTTTTTTTTTACATGTCCCTTTAGGGGCCCCGTAGAATCCAGCCAACATAACAGTATTATGTGAACCACTAGAATCTTCCAAGATAATCACCTAACAATATATGATATGTAAAGCACTTAATAAATGTGTTAGTAAAGCTGTTTCACGATGCAATCAGTCCTGATTTACTGTAGGCTCTTTAATACAAGTCCAGAAGTGTGTGCTGTAGAATATCAGACAGTTCTTCATAGCAAGCCAGGCATTTAAGTGATAAATATGATGTATAAACGCAAGTTGAATAATTGTCTTCACATTTTAGAGGTGCAAGTTTTGTAATCCTTTCATTTGAGGTGTGATGTGCCTCGGACATAAATGGCTTCTGCAAGTAGATTTGTTTCAGTATAAAAGCCAGCATTGCAAAATGTAATGTAAAGTGCATTTTAAAATGGTCACATAATATAATTCTGTCATCATTTTTAAGACAAGAGGGTTGTAGCCTTAACAGAAAATGAGGGTGGTTTTGCTTGTTTTTCTCTAAATCAGTGTTGTATACCATATTTTCTGAGAACAATTTTTTACAAATACAGATATTGGTGCCAATTAATTTACTTTATATATTAACATCTTCCATGCATGTTGATCGTGTTGCAGCAGGGCAACTCTTCTCGTCCTGTTGGTGTGCAAAAAGACTGCAAGGTAATTTCTTGCCCTGATTTTTCTAATCTTTATGTTTCATGCCTCTAGGTCAAAGCCTAAAGAATACATATCAACTCGATAAAATGTATGCATTTGATATTGCAATCTATATACATATAATATTCCGGTGAAATCATCATATATCAAAATGGCACTTTCTGGTCTTAACAAAGCTTAATAAGCCAATCAGGATTAATACACAACTGTATTTTACATCCAACCTTGCCAAAGTGATTGACTGCGGGACCCAAGACAAAGCAATTAAATGTGTCTGGTATCGAGGGACTGGTACACACTCCTCTAACCTTTTATTGTATTGCCTCTGTCAAAGTACATACATTAACATGAATGCCTCTGATGTAATTAACTTTTCTATTAGCACACTGGCCTCAGAGGCAGCCAATGTCACATTTCAAAAAGGAGTTGTTCATTCAGAGTGTGCAGTTTCAGGGGACTCTGTAATGAGCCGGCCCTAATTGAAATGCAGAACCACTTTATTGGCATGCTGATCTTTCCGAAATTCTAATGCCTTTACCCTTAAGAAGCAGCCTTCACATTTCTGATTGAAAAGAAGTAGGAGTTAGTTAATAACAAGTAGTTTGTCAAAATCAGATCATATTAACAGCCTGTAGCACCATCCTTGATGGAGCATATGTGTGGAATGGACCTGTATTTTACAGGACAGGAGTGAGCAGAGGGTAGAGTTTTTGATTCTTGTTCAGTTTTCTGTGACTATCTTCCTCACCCTCTCAGACTTTCAGTTGCGCGCTACTAAAGATACGTGCTACCATGGAAACCAAAGAATGGTGTAGCTGTATTAAAGTCAGAGTGGAAACAGTCCTGAGTAAATCTGATTTTGTCAGAAATGCGGGAGAAATATGACCCTGGGAGGAAACCGGGAGAGAGCAATGAAATCGGGAGTCTCCCGTGAAAATCGGGAGGGTTGGCAAGTATGATGATTGACGAAATGAATACATGTAGTTGCTTATTCCTTTTTTTACTGGCATTGGCACAACATAGGGAGCTTCTTCCATCTAGTTTATAACGTTTCTAAATAATTAACGACTCTTACTCTTGAGGTGAAATAAATAAAATGACAAAACATTTAAACTCTTCTTTCTGACTTTGAAAATGCATTTCATCAAAGCTGTTGTGAAGTCCTAATAATGCTCTAACAGATACAAGTAGCCAAGAAAGTACAGCTTATAATTTACATCTAATGGAAATTGGTTTGTTTACAGGAAAACTCCACCTTTTTAATGATATAAAACAATCCTAATTAGTATATAATCTTTTTGCTGTGCTTAACAACAAGGTTGCAAATCATGATCATTATCAGCTACAAGATTTGGCTGCATCTTCCCCATTAGTCACTATTCAGGATCTCTCTTGAAGGGTGACATCATTAACAACCTACAAATGTGATCACTCCTGTCAGTACGGCTGTATTTACAGAGCAACATCAGGTCAAGTAGAGGGTTAAATAAGGCAGTGAAACAAATCATCCATTAATCGTCAGACTGCTAAACTGAAGTAGTCGGCTCTGTAGAGGAACATGATTCAGCAGACAACCTTCAGGTCCTGTTAATTTCACAGCCATCGCAACAAGCTTAACACAAAGTTCCAGCATCAGCATGATCAGGATTAAAGTTTCCAATAATTTGTCAACACAAACCCAGTGTTCTTAAAGTGGACCTAGCATACTATTTTTAGGCAATAGCATAGGTCTCAGATATATAAAAATATACACAAAACATGTCTATGAAGCGTTTTGCTCAAAATACAAAACAGATCACCCATTCTAGCCATGCCTCATATCCCTCCATTTCACTTCCTGTTTCAAAAGTGCTGATTTGGGGTATAAAGCTACTGTCTAAACTAAATACTGCCGTGATGAAACGCCATATCATGGATTATCAAGGATTATTTCTGAAACAGTATGGAGCTCAAAGGCTTTCTCTCTTGCCGGTTATACCACAAGGTGAGTTCCTTTTTATTTCCTGCTTCTTCACACACATGCTCTCCAGTACAGGTTAGCTCTGAGTGTTAGCGATGCTAATGTAAACACCGACCATATTACGTCCAAAACAGTCGGGCATTGTTTCTGATAGCAATGTTTCTGATAGGGCCGTGGGTGTAAAGCAAGCCTACATTTGCGATATTACGTCATATCGGACGCACATCTGGATCAGCTCCGTTGTATCCCCGTTTTTAGAGATTTGGGTACGGAGGAAAAAAGAGAGGGTTTTATTTTTTGACACACCGGGGAGACATATTTATGTATAAAAGACATCAAAAAGTGCATTTTGCATGATGGGTCCCCTTTAAAAAGTCGAAATTACCCGCCTAAAAATGATAATGTGAAAAGGCACTGTTTATCTAGTTCTAGGAAAGCTTTTGTGAGGATCTGCAGTACTTCCTCCTTTTTTCCCCTGTCTGTGTTTGTTTTGTCTGTTTGTCTATGTGTCTGTCTCCCTGGCTGGGCGTGGTTACCTACATTCCGATTCCCGCCAACTCACCGCCTCAGCTGCTGCTCATCTCACTGATTGCCACTACTCACCTGCACCTGCTTAAAACCCTGGTTCCCATCTTCAGACTTCGCCAGTTCTTCGTTTCAGTTCTAGTGGTAAACTATCGTCCAGGCCTACTAGTGGTTTTTCCTAGTGACTTTTTTGATGCTCCTAGTGAAGGGAGATCATTTCCTAATCCTGCTTGTTTTTCCTGTTCCAGATCCACATACTCCAGCCGCTCTGCCTGCCACGTCCAGCCTCCCCTCCAGAGCAGCCCAGCTCTACGTCTTCCCTCTACGTGTGCTTCGTCAACTCCTGGTCAGTGTCGTGGACAAAATAAAGCCTTTTTGACACTTCACCACAGTCTCCGTTGTAGTGCTTGCATAGCGGGTTCTCATCTCCAGTCACTTCTCGGGAAACCTAACAGAAGAACTGGCCAATAATGAACCCCGCAGGCACTGGAGCGGATCCCGCCACAGTCCATCATGCCCTGTCTAGTCAGGGTTCCCTTCTGGGTCAACATGACCAGCTTATTCGGGCGTTAGTAGAGAGCAATCAATCCATGGCTGATCATGTCTCTGAGTTAGCTTGCCAGATCTCAGCTCTAACTACCTCGGCTGAAGCTTCTCATGCCACTCCCAATCCAGCTATTTTTCCTACTCCACGCCAGGATTTCCCCATCACCAACCCTGAGCCATTCCACGGAGAGGTAGAAAGATGCAGAGGATTTCTTTTTCAGTGCAACAAGGTTTTTCGCCAGCGTCCTGTTTCGTTTGCCGCTGATGTTACCAGGATTAATTACGTTCTGGGTTTGCTCCGTGGCAAGGCTTTAACCTGGGCAGAGGCTTTGAGCTCTTCAGTGGATTATGACTCTCTGCGTTTTGAATGCTTCTCAGATCGTTTTTCTGCTGTTGTTGATCATCCCAATTATTCTGGCTCCGCCAAGAGTCAGCTGCTCAGTTTACAACAAGGAAACCGCACTGTAGCTGAGTATTCCATCGAGTTTCACACACTCGCTACAGAGGCTCGTTGGGACGAGGCGGCTCTCAAGGCGGTGTTTTTGAGAGGATTAAAGGATCAGCTCCGGGATGAATTGGCAGCACGAGACGTTCCAGCGGATCTCCCAGATCTGATTTCCTTGGTGTCCCGCCTAGACTGTCGTTTGCGGGAGCGCCGAGCTGAGCGGACACAGCGGAATCCACCAGTCTCACACAGTAAGCCCAGTTTTTCCGCCTACCCTGTCCCCTCAGTGTTTAAGTCTCCCTCCGTTTTCTCGCCGCCCAGCGTGCGCACTTCTTCTCACGAGGAGGCTATGCAACTGGGGCGTGCTAGACTCTCTCCGGAGGAGCGTCAGCGCCGGATGTGTGCTGGCCAATGCATGTATTGTGGCAACGCCAGGCATGGCATTGCCAACTGTCCAGTACTGCTTGACCTTTCATCTAGAACCCACCTCACCTCTGCCCACTTTGACAACCTAGGATGGCTTAGAGTAGACGACAGAGTACAGCTACTTGCAATGGGCCTGGTCTACAAGATCCACTACACCTCTATGGTACCCATGTACATGTCAAAATTCTTCCCAAAGGTCAAGGAATACCATGATCATAACACCAGAGGGAGCTCCACAAATCATGTGAAACCCAGATTTGGCACAAAAAAGGGGGAATACACGTTTCGCAATTATGCCACATCAAGGTGGAACGCTCTTCCCACAACTGTAAAGGAAAGTAAAACTATACTTACCTTCAAAACCTCTCTTAAAGAGCACCTTCGGGGGAGAGCATTGCAAAACTGGCCCCGGTAATGGTACAAATCTCAACCTGTCGTTCAATGGACAGCTCCCCCCCCCCCCATCTATGTATATACTCGCATTTTAGACTCTGTTACTAACTGTATATCTGTAGACTTGGTATGTCTTAAATGTCCGGTTAGGATGTATTAGAACGAAATCTAAAATGAAAATTGTAAACAAGCAATCTGTATGTAAAAAAAAAACCCACCTGTATGTAAATTGTAAATAAGCCATCTGTATGTCAAATATGTCTTATATGTCTTAAATGACATGATGAATTGGAAATGGGGGACCCTGATGTAGACAAGGCGAAAGTCTTTCTCTGGTCTGCATCCCCTTAACAATTGTATGTTTTGAGCTGTACTGTACTGTACCCAATATACAAGCTGTTAATAAACTTTTCAATCAATCAATCAAACGCCCAAACGTGGAGGCTCGTCAGTGAGATTGGGGGTCCTGACGAGTTCACAGCCATCATCTTTACCCCCTTCCTTGAGTCGTTTTCTAATACCTGCCAAAATCTGTGTTAACACTATGACTTTGCCTCTACAAGCCCTCATTGATTCTGGAGCTGAGGATAGTTTTTTGGACCGTGAGCTAGCTGAACAGCTGGGACTCTGTCTGGAGCCTTTAGATGAACCTCTAACAGCCTATGCACTTAATGGGCAAATAATTTCCTCAGTGACAGCACAGTCAGCTCCTTTGACATTGATCACCTCCGGCAACCACAGAGAGCTCATCCAATTAAAGGTAATCTCTGCACCTTCCACACCTCTGGTATTGGGTTATCCGTGGCTTCGCATCCACAACCCACACATTGATTGGGCTAAGGGAGAGATCATTGAATGGGATCAGAACTGTCTCGCTAACTGCCTGTATTCTGCCGTGCCTCCTGTCTCTGTCTCCCCAAACTCTGCCTTTTGCTCTGCCGCTTCTGTAGACTTAACTGGAGTCCCTACGACTTACCACGACCTGAGATTGGTCTTCAGCAAGGAGAGGGCTCTCTCCCTTCCTCCTCACCAGCCCTACGACTGCTCCATCGATCTGTTTCCTGGGGCTCCTCTACCCACCAGCCGCCTCTACAACCTGTCCTATCCGGAGAAGGAGGCTATGGAGCTATATATCACTAACTCAGTGGCTGCTGGGATTATTCGTCCTTCCTCCTCCCCCGTGGGTGCCGGGTTCTTCTTCGTTGGTAAGAAGGATAAGTCACTGCGACCTTGCATTGACTTTCGTAGGTTAAACAACATCACTGTTAAGAACAAGTACCCATTACCCCTTCTCACCTCTGCTTTTGAACCTTTCCATGAGGCAACCCTGTTTACCAAGCTAGACCTCAGGAAAGCCTATCACCTGATCCGTATCCGTCAAGGGGATGAATGGAAGACGGCTTTCAACACTCCCTTAGGTCACTTTGAGTACCTTGTCATGCCTTTTGGTCTCACTAACGCTCCAGCAGTATTTCAGGCTCTGGTCAACGATGTCCTGCGTGATTTCCTTAACCGCTTTGTCTTTGTGTACTTAGACGACATCCTGATTTTCTCCAAGAACCAGGAGGAACACGAGAACCATGTCCGCCTGGTGCTTCAGAGACTGCTGGAGAACAAGCTCTATGTCAAGGCTGAGAAGTTTGAGTTCCACCAGAACCGGATCAGCTTCCTGGGCCATATCATCAGGCAAGGCAGAGTGGAGGCAGATCCTGGAAAGATCAAGGCTGTGGTGGAGTGGCCAACCCCTACTACGAGGAGGGAGCTTCAGAGGTTTCTGGGCTTCGCCAACTTTTACCGCCGCTTCATCAGGAACTTCAGTAAGGTTGCTGCACCCCTCTCAAGACTCACCTCTGTCAACATTAAGTTCTTCTGGACCCCTGAGGCTAATGAGGCTTTTCGCAAACTCAAGTCCCTGTTCACCTCTGCTCCCATCCTCATCCAGCCAGACCCTGAGAAGCAGTTTGTTGTGGAGGTTGATGCGTCAGACACTGGGGTGGGTGCTATCTTGTCGCAAACAGCTGGTCCTAATAACATCCTCCATCCTTGTGCCTTCTTTTCACGCCGCCTCTCTCCTGCTGAGTGCAATTATGATGTTGGAAACAGGGAGCTTCTGGGAGTAAAGTTGGCGTTAGAGGAGTGGAGACACTGGCTCGAGGGCAGCAAGCAGGCATTCCTGGTCTGGACAGACCACAAGAATCTCGCCTACATCCAGTCAGCGAGACGGCTGAAGGCTAGGTGGGCTCTCTTTTTTAGCCGTTTCAACTTTAGCCTCACATACCGTCCAGGTTCCCGGAATGTAAAGCCCGATGCTCTATCCAGACTGTACTCGCCTGACTCTCCCGAGTCCTCTGCTGTTTCAATCCTGCCCAAGAGTTGTGTTGTAGGCGCCCTCTCTTGGGAGATTGATAACACCATCCAGGAGGCTTTGAGAGAGCAACAAGACCCGGGTAATGGCCCTCCGAACCGTCAGTTCGTTCCCGATGCTGCTCGCTCCAAGGTCCTACAGTGGGTCCACAGTTCCCGGTTCTCCATCCATCCCGGAGTAAACCGCACACGTTATTTTCTTAAGAGACACTTCTGGTGGCCAACTGTCAACAAGGACACTCAGGAGTTTGTGTCTTCCTGTCCCACGTGTGCTAGGAGTAAGTACTCCCACCAGACACCTGCAGGATTGCTCCAGCCTCTACCCATTCCTAGTCGTCCCTGGTCACACATTGCCTTGGACTTTGTTACCGGCCTGCCTCCCTCCCAGGGTAACACCACAATTCTCACCATTGTTGACAGGTTCTCTAAGTCTGCCCACTTTGTAGCTCTTCCTAAGCTTCCTTCAGCCCTGGAGACCTCCCAACTCCTCTCTGTACATGTTTTCCGGCTACATGGGATCCCTTCTGACATAGTCTCGGACCGTGGTCCTCAATTCACCTCTCGAGTGTGGAAGGAGTTCTGTCAATCCCTGGGAGCTTCTGTCAGTCTAACATCCGGATATCATCCCCAGTCAAACGGTCAAACTGAGCGAACCAACCAGGACCTGGAATCAGCCCTCCGCTGCATCGTTGACCGTAACCCCTCTACCTGGAGCACCCATCTTCCCTGGGTTGAGTACTCTCATAATGCCCTAACCTGTTCTGCTACTGGTCTCTCCCCGTTTGAGGCTTCTTTAGGGTACCAGCCGCCCCTGTTCCCTGAAGAGGAGAGAGAACTAGCAGTCCCCTCGGTCCAGCAGCATGTTCGTCGCTGTCAGAAGATCTGGAGAGACACTCGCTCTGCTCTCCTCCTGACTTCTGCTCGGAACCAACGGTCAGCCAACCGCCACAGACAAGCTGCCCCTCCTTACGTCCCAGGTCAGTCTGTCTGGTTATCCTCCAGGAACATTCCTCTCCTCTCTGAGTCCAAGAAGCTGTCCCCACGCTTTATTGGCCCCTTCCCCATTCAAAGGATTATTAACCCCTCTGCAGTCCGGCTGAAGCTTCCCAGAACTTTGAGAATCCATCCCACCTTTCATGTCTCCCAGATTAAGCCTGTTCACACCAGTGATCTGAGCCCTCCAACCGTTCCCCCTCCTCCCCCCCGTATCATTGATGACCATCCTGCCTACACGGTACACCGTCTCATGGACGTCAGGCGCCGGGGCAGGGGCTTACAGTACCTGGTGGACTGGGAGGGTTACGGCCTCGAGGAGCGATGCTGGGTCCCTCGCTCCCGAGTCCTGGACCCAGTGATGATAAGGGCCTTTCACAGGGCTCATCCAGATAAACCTGGTGGTCGCCAGGAGGCTCCCGTTGAGGGGGGGGTACTGTGAGGATCTGTAGTACTTCCTCCTTTTTCCCCTGTCTGTGTTTGTTTTGTCTGTTTGTCTATGTGTCTGTCTCCCTGGCATGGTTACCTACATTCCGATTCCCGCCAACTCACCGCCTCAGCTGCTGCTCATCTCACTGATTGCCACTACTCACCTGCACCTGCTTAAAACCCTGGTTCCCATCTTCAGACTTCGCCAGTTCTTCGTTTATTCTTCAGTGGTAAACTATCGTCCAGGCCTACTAGTGTTTTTTCCTAGTGACTTTTTTGATGCTCCTAGTGAAGGGAGATCATTTCCTAATCCTGCTTGTTTTTCCTGTTCCAGATCCACATACTCCAGCCGCTCTGCCTGCCACGTCCAGCCTCCCCTCCAGAGCAGCCCAGCTCTACGTCTTCCCTATAAGTGTGCTTCGTCAACTCCTGGTCAGTGTCGTGGACAAAATAAAGCCTTTTTGACACTTCACCACAGTCTCCGTTGTAGTGCTTGCATAGTGGGTTCTCATCTCCAGTCACTTCTCGGAAACCTAACAGCTTTGTATTTTCAGATTTAGCATTTCACCTACTGATAAAAACCGAAAGGTCACTATTAGCAACATGCTGACCTTTATCAACAAACACATCCGCAGAAACAAGTATAGAGGAGGTAGCTTCAACTCACTGCTGGTTTTCTTTTTCTTTCTCTCACTGTAGATTGCAAAACGAAAACAACACGACTTCTAGAAGAATGTGAGATGGAAGTTGCCAACACCTGGTGAGATAGCTCCAAAGGAAATACTAACAAGAGGTTTGCACTTTGACCCAAAATAAAAGAGACAAATGGACGACGAAGCCAACACTCTACGCATCAGAAGGGGTGAGTAAATAGGGCAGCGGATGGAGAAAACATGTGCAAAAGTGAAATGCAAGCACACACACTCTGACATTCACACACTGAGCAGCAGAATTGCAGGCTGGTGTGAGCAAGTGCAAACCTTTTAGAGGAGGTTGATCTATCAACAAATCATCTTTAACTGTCTGGCGGGAAGCCTATTTGTGGAGATGGTCATCAGACATTACGTCAGCATTTTTTCCTGCCCCCCCCACACACACTAAATTAAACCACACACACACACTGCATACTCACATTTTAGCAAGGCTTTAATTGCATCACAGAATGTCAAATGAAAAATCTATATTTGATTAGTTCTACCACAAATTCTAAAGGGCATGGGTTATTTAATAAACGGGAAGATATTTTCGAAACACACCTAATACAGTGCTGTTTGGGTGAGAACTGTATTTTTACAAGAGCAGTAATTAAACCATATTTGTATTAGAATGGGACTGCATAGAAATGTCCTACTGTGTTTTTCTGAAGCTTGAGCCGTATCTTTAAAAGTTGGATTTCAAAAACAATTTGGATAATTTGATATTACTCGACATGATTGTTCAGATCTTTACTTTTCCATTTCTCTTTTTCTTTCGTCGCTATGACAGTTGGCATGCATTCATGTGCAAATGGGAAAGCTCTGATCTGTCGGACTTGCATTTAGTTGCAAAACAGTATTGTATTAAAGTGCTTTTTTGATCACAGACATCATAAACAACCATAAAGTATTTTTGTATCTTTTCTCATCCTTTTTTTTTTCGTAGAACGCTGTGAAATGTCTTGTAATGTTTGACAGACACCAACAATATTACATTAGCTTCTGTGAGTGAAACAAAGGTATACATCAAAAGATGGTCATACTCTTGATGAAAGATAACTTCTGAGCCGACGATATGACATTAAAGGTCTCCTATTATACTGTTTTTCATCAATATATTATAGGTCTCAGATATATACAAAACATGTCTCTGAAGCACCAAACAGATCATTGCAATATCCCATAATCCCTTCTGTTTCAGCCCTGTTTCCAAAGTGCTGATTCTCTGTCTGTTACTTTAGATAAAAATAAGGAGCCACTCCCCACGCCCCTCTGAGAGATATTTGGTTAAAAAGAACACAATGGTGCTCTAGGAGGAGATTCAGGTGATAAGGTGTGGGGGGAGGGGCTAATGGTTACACAAGCCAAAACATCGTTATGACATCATAAAGTGGCTAAAATCTGATCAGCTCATTTTCAGACAGGTTTTTATATAAATGGATCAGGACAAAAAGTGAGCTAATCTTTTTTTCCTGAAACTTTCAGAATCTCTTTCCACAGAGGTGATGGTGATGTAGAAGAGACATGAAAAAGTGGATTTTGCACAATAGGTGACCTTTAACATCTCATGCTGTGTGTCTGTGTGGGGATCTGTATGTGTTATTGTCTTCATATGGACATTTTCTCTACACACATGAACTCAATCCAAAGGCTTCCTCTCACTGATGCCTACTCAACCATGACAAGAGGCTACGTTATTTGTTTTTTGTTCCTCCCTCCATCTCTCACTATTGATAACATCATGTCTTCCACAGTCCAGGCTTGTCACTATCTATCTTTCTTTGTCAATTTCATCCTCATCACTTGTCTTCCTCCACTTCTTCCTCTCCTTTATGTGGTGTTGGTAATCCTGCCATTGTTGTTGCGATCATGTTTGTATTTCCAACATAATTGGATGAAGTGCTGCTGTCTAGACGGGATTGGCACGTCAATTGTTAGCCATCAGTCTTCTATACAGATGGCTTTACTGTGCCAAATGAATTTCTGTCAATGAAAAGAAAAGAGATGGGGCTTTTAGAGAAAGGGATGAATTCTCCAAATAGTAAAGCAGATTTGAAACAAAATACAAATACATATATGTGTGTGGTGCAGTGGTTTGTGCGTTGGTGCTCGGATCAGGGGAGCACAGGTTCAAACCCCACTGCAGTCAGCATGTCGTTGTGTCCCTGGGCAAGACACTTCACCCCAAATTGCTCCTGTGGGGATTGCCCACAGTATAGAGTATGTAACAAGTGACATGTAATGTAATATATATATACTATATGTAGGAGCATGTGTTAGTGAATTTGTGTTTTTATAATATACACTTGGGAAAACCAAAGAGATGATGAAATAATCCAATTGTTTTATTTATCTGTTAGTTGCAGATGAATAAATAATCAAATTGTTTTATTAATCTGTTTTATATAAAGGAAAATAACCTTTTTTAAAGTGATGGTGCAGCGAGGGAGGCAATTTGTTGAGAATTACAGATGAAGAAAGTCAAAGGAAAAAACACCACTGAACTTAAAATCACAGTGAATGATTGAGAGAAATGTCAGGGTCTAAAATACACTGCAGCTCAAAAACGGAGCTGACTATTTAGGATTGGAACGTCATAATAATGTAGTTTTTTTTTTTAATGTTTTTGTTTTACCCCCAGTACGACCGTGTTTGACTAGACGATACAGCCAGTGATCACAGAGCAAATATGGATAACGAAACTGCTCCATGCTGTATAAGCCGAAGGCCTCTGTGAGCCACTGGGTGGTGCCGTGCTGATAACAGCCCATTAGCTGCTGAATGAGTGACCCAACTCTAACATGATCTGACGGAGCCAGCACTGAAGACATGAATCCAGCGTTTGTTCACATAAACATAAACATCACTGCTCACTCTCTCATGCAGATTTCATCCATTCCTCTTTCATCTTCTGTCTCTGTGACTCATTCAATTGTTCATGGGATTACAAAGAAAACACATTTTGAGGCATTCAGGCATACTCTATAAATATTAGTCTATTTTCTTTATATACAGGCATTTGTTTGGTATGTATCTTTGATATGGATGGCATGTCTCATTTAAGCAGATGCTAATGCGGGGTCTTAAAAAGTATTAAAAGTTGATAAATCAATTTAGCGAAAATGAAGGCTATTAAAAAGTATTAAACGGCATTTTCCAAGGTATGACATTTTGTAGCTTGTTTTCAATAAGTATATAAATTGTCCAAAGAGGTTGTATTCTACAGTCTGCCTGAATGTAATCATTGCGTAGGTGTGTAGTGTGATTCTGTGTAGTTTATTTATGGCATCCCGTTGGATTTGACGTCATCTGAACAGGACATCGCGCGCTCACTGCTTGATAGCGCGCGAAGGTCCGTTTATGCCGGTTGTTAAACAACGTCGTTATGGGGAAATGCAAGTTTGCGTCCAAATGGTTGGAAGATAAGGAGGAAGGACAATCAATACTGTATATAGTCAATGTGAGGTAAAGTGTGTCGCCAAGGTAACCGGTTAAAACTCAAAGTGGCGATGAGGTCTTAAAATGTATCGAAAGGGTCTTAAAGAAGGTCTTGAAAGGTATTACATTTGACTTCAAGATTCCTGCATATGAAAGGACTTAAACTAATCAATAAACAAAAGTATAAATCTGACAACAAAGATTTAAATTAACAGTAATATAATATAATTTAATTAGGGCTGTCTAGTTAACGCGTTTAAACATTTTTTAACGCCACTAATTATTTTAACGCGATTAACGCATGTGTATTTTTTTTCCTCGGCCGCCCCGTAGTTTCAGAGCGCATCGAGTTTAAAATACCATCTACAAGCTAATGCTGACAGCCCCGCTCCTGCCGCCCGCTTGTGGCAGACCACACTTCCACGCTCACCGGCAGGCACCGACTGGCTATTGGGAGGACCGGGAGGGTGTGTGTATGTGTGGCCCGAGCGAGCGAGAGAGAGACCTTACATGCATTGTTGTTGTTAGCATCTGGTGCTAGCTAGCTGCGCTAACGGATATAAGGAGCTGTTTAAATGAAAACAGAGGAGCGACATTTCGCCACAACTGCGCCGAGCACTTGACTTCATGCAGGAAGCCAGACAGTGGGACATTGTACGAAAAGTCAGCACACTCAGCACGGATAGTGCACAATATGATTGCAGCGTCCAGGCAGCTCCCGTTCGAGCATATGCCTTGAGTTGCACATAGCTCCAACACACACACACACACACACACACACACACACACACACACACACACACACACACACACACACATACACACACACACACTATTTGTATTGAATGAGAGAGGTTCATGGTTGAATTGAGGCGAATATTTGTAATGTTCAGAGGTTGTTGTGTTTAATATTCATGAGAATATTTGTCATTGTTCAAATTATAATAAACATTAGCATAAAGCATATTTGTCCACTCATATGTTGATAACAGTATTAAAAACTTGAAAAATATTCCTCTAAGGTACATTTAGAATAGATCAAAAATGTGCGATTAATTTGCGATTAATCGCGATTAACTATTTTAATCGACTGACAGCCCTACATTTAATATATCCCTCAGAATATACTGACTCCCACTTCTACAAATCAGACTGTAATTCATCATGTATCTTATCTTATGCATATTAAATAAGCATAAAACAATCACCTTTTCTTCTAAAAAGCCCCTTTACTTATTGTTTAAACACTTTGCACTGATGCTCTTTGACTTTGCCCTTTTTTTCATCTCATGTCATTCAGTATGTTTGTGTGTGCAAAACGTTCTAAAGATTGTTCTACTGTTAATATCTTTATGTTAATCTTCACTAAATTCACTCGTTCTTTTCATAGTTCATTATCATTTAAACCACTCTTTTTAATACAGATTCTCTCTCAAATCAGGAGACTGAAAGTCAGCTATAAATGTCTTTGCATTTATATTTCCATAACAATTTTGTGCTGCAAAAAGCAAGAAGCATACATTTATCTTTAAGAAAGAGGACCAACGTATGTAAACTGCTTCCAAATTGAAAAGCCTGGTACATTCTTTGTGCACATTTTCCTACAAATCCACACTCTAAATACCACTTCTCATTTTAAATCTATATTCCACTCTTCCTGCTTCCTCTATCAGTTTACCACTTGTTGTCGCAGTGGCCCTTCTTCTTGTGGGGATCATTACATTTCATCTCATCTGTTTGAACCTGAATAAGAACCCTGTTAAGCATTATAGGTTAGACTTGAAGATTTATAGAGTGGCATTTGAAATGTCACCTCTCGGCACAAGAACGGCTCTTCATCTATAGTAATTACATGAATATTTAACATGCGCATTATCTCTTCCCAGAAGCCAAAAACAGCCTTAAAGGATGGGCTCATTGTGTTCATGGACAAAATGAGCCATTACAGGTATTGTTTCTAGCTCACTCTAAAGGTGACGCACTGTCATTTACTCCCTATTGATGGCACAATGTGGTCATTTTGAATCTCATGGTAATGGCACACAAACAACAACAACAACAACAGCTATACATTTTAAATGCCATCTCCCTGTATGAGGCTGTCTTTCTTAACTACCTCACACATCTTTCTTTCTTTCTCTGTCTGTCACTCTTCCCAGATTCCTCACAGAAAGTGTTTTTGTGTCTGTCTCTACATGTGAGAATGAAAGATTGGTGGATTTAATGTCTCCTGATACCAGTGGCGAGCCGTGACTTTTATACCTAGGCCCTCTGACCCCCCCCTTCCCTCGAGAAAAAAAGAAGAGATATTATGTCACAGCGTATACTTCAGTGGAATATCAAGACCGCGGCCCGGGGTGCAAAACCCATCAATGACAGCGACCCTCTACCACATAAAACAACACCATTTATATAAACACCTATCATGACAGGGCACCCACACAGGGGCGGATCTACCGGGGTGGCATGGGGTGGCAACTGCCACCCTAAACAATAGCCTTGCCACCCCAGCTGCCACCCCAGTTGGCATCTTTGTTTTGAAAGAAAAGTTGTGGCTCATCGGACATTTATGAGAGAAAGTCTCTAATGTCCGAGTGCAAGTGAATGCAGTACAAGATGCACGTCATGTAACCCCTCCCCCGGTCCTGGCTCGAGAGTGGAAATATGATTGGTGGCGAATTCACTTGAACGGGGGGACGGCGCAAAACGAGAAGCCTTTCGGACCCAAGCACTGAAGGAATGAGGTATTTGCGGTCTCCAATGACAGAGAAGAGAATGTCAAGTTTGGCTGTACTCAGCATTGAATCAAAACGCACTACAGCTGTTGATCTTAATAAGTTTGTGAGGCGTTTTGCTGAACAAAATGGTAATCGCCGCATTCAGCTGTAATAGACAACTTGATGCTCTGCTCACGGATGACTCGATGAGAATAACAAACTGTTAAGATGATGACCTTGTATGCGTGTATATATTTGTTTCTTTGAGGGGGTCTGCCCCCAAAAAACAGTTTTAAGTCCTGAGAAAGTAAAATAAGACGGTGTGTAAAACTACACTGCCCAGCCAACAGAAAGTAACCACTTTGATTTAACTAGGCCAGTAAGTAAGTAAGTAGGACCTTCCACTGGATAATAACTGCAGCGATGTTTTAGCTGAATACACGTTTTTTTAACCCTAACTGATGCAGTTAGTCACTTCTTTAATGTTTGTTCTTTCTGATGTAAAGTCAAGGTTGTAACTGTATATCAATAATGATATAATTACTTGTTTTTCAAATTTGAAGGAGGGTGAGCAAGCATCTTGATGAACATTCATCATTAACTCCTCCAAAAAATATAGTTTATTCAATAATAAATGAATATGTGAATCATAACAGTTCTTCACTATATCTGTAAAGCGTCTTTGAGCACCTGTAAAAACGCTAACAAATTAAATCTATTATTATTATTATTATTATTTATTAACAGTGATTGACAGCTGATAGGAATAATATGATTGTTAATAGTATCATATTCATTCAGACAAATATCGATGAGACAGTTAATTAATGTACTTATTGCAGCAGTCTGCATAGATTTGGTACCCCTGCTGGTCTAAGAGTGAAACAAACTCATTCAGTTATTGTTCAGTTAAAATTCATTAAATCACGTCTGCCACCTTATATATTTATATGTAAGGCTTTACTGATGTGCCACAATAATATCACCTATGTGATTGAGTTAAAATATTAATATTGTGGCTTTCCAAGTTAACATTGATTGTAGGGGTGTAACGGTTCACAAACATTTCGGTTAGGTACGTACCTCGGTTTTTAGGTCACGGTTCGGTTCGGTACGTTTTCGGTACAGCAGAAAAAATTATCACAAAACATTAAATATTTTTTTTAAATTATTATTAATCTGTGACTAATGTATTCAAATAAATACAAAATATAGTAAAATAAACATTAAGGTGCAGCATTTCGATGAACTGAAATAATCTGTATTTGAACTGTACTAGTACCTAAGCAGCCAGCTTGACATTAGGACTTGCTTGTCATTGTATTTTCATGTTGTTTAAAGAAAGATTAACTTGTCCACATTGCTTGCTGAAAGGGCAGATCTGCTGGCACTAACAATGTCTCCTGCTGTGGAGAACACCCTCTCTAGGGACAGTGGCAGCAGATACAGCCAGGTAGCGCTTTGCTAACATGGCAACATAAGGATATTTGGCGTTTGTAATAGCTTTGGCTCGGTCTGAACTTTTTGCGAGTGGTGGAGGCTTAAATGCTAGTGGGAGTTGGGTTTGCACTTCAGTCTTTTTTCTTTTGGTACCGGTGATATTCACATTCGGGTGATGCCTTTTCAAATGAATGTGATGTATTGCCAGCCGCGTAACCAATGTTAGTTGAACATTGCCGACAAACAGCTTTGGTTCGGTCCACCTGTCTTTGTCCTTCATCCTTGTACGTAATTGCGAAATCAAAATGTTCCCAAACCGGAGACTTCAATGATGCTGGAGGATTTTCAGCTCAACTTTATCTGCGTTCGCCATTTCGACAGTTCCTCAAATTACTGACTACATTTGAACGCATCCCTGTGACCAGCTCTCATAGTATGCCTCTCGTCCAATGAAATGACTTAGTCACTCGATGATATAGATTACTTCCAGAAAGTTTTTCATGTTCTCAATTTTTTACGTTTAACGCTATATTCGTTCGGTACCAAAGGGCCCGTACCGAATAATTTCAGTACGGGTACGTGTACCGTTACACCCCTAATTGATTGATATGATTGCGATTTAAATCAGCATATACTTCTGTCAGGGGATGCCACCCCTCAAAATCTCCTGCCACCCTCTTGCCACCCCATGAATATTTGTCTAGATCCGCCCCTGCACCCACAGCCAACAATTACAAATGAATTAAGTCGGCACGGCGGCCCGCATTGAAAATGACTTAGGCCTACCTTTGATGATCAAATCACTGAAACACAAAGTCCATCCTCCTGTCCTTTTGGATGAAGCACTTCATGGCGGGTCATTCAGCTGAGCCTTTGCCACTCCAGTTTATCATTTTAACTCAATCTTGAAAATGACTCGGTTAATACTTTCACAATGATGTCATCACTATCACTGAAGTGAGCCATCATGAACGAACGTATGCTAATTATAAATCTATCGATTAGATTTATGATTCGAAAATAATAAAAGTAGGGTTGACATGTGAATATGATCCGGCTGAACAAAACGTGCATGTATCTAACAGGTTAGTTTTCCACAGACCTTATTTCGAGCTATTTTCCAAAATCCTATGGAGAAATCCCACTGCTTTCTGTCGAGATAATCCGAGCGAAGCTTACTTCCGGGTTTTAGGACCTTTAGGACGCGTCACTGCACCACTTGCATAGACCTCACAGCGGGCGGAACTTGTCATAAAGTCCGCGAAAATAAAGCCCGCCTATGATTGGTCAATTGTACTGTCATTTGACATTACTCTCTCGTTGAGTTACGACCATAGACTGTATATATAAATGGACGTAGGGTCCGTGACGTCACCCATAGGATTCTGCAGAGTTGCCGTGAAGCCCTTAGTAGGCGGAGTCGGCCACTAACGGCTCGACGGTGTCGTCAGAGTCTAACTCCCGCCTTCTCCAAATAAGGGCAAAGAGGCGGAGCTGAGGCGGAGCCGAGGCGGGACAGGGCGGGACCTGCTGCCAACGAGCGTGATGTTCGAGTCCTAGCTCAGGCTAAGAAGCTAAGCTAACATGCTCTCAGTATCAATCGAATGTAAAACATGATTGATGAAAGCAGTAAATCGGTCATATTTGACCCGAAGACAACAGGAGGGTTAATGCCATATTCACTTAGTAACGCATGAACAACTTTTACAAATATTTCTATATAGTCTGTGTTGGTAAATGTCATCTAGGTTGCACATTTCCTGCTGAAATACATGCATACCAAGTCACTGCGTGGCACTTTGGTTTTGATAAAACAGTGTAGTTCCACTATATAAACGTTACATTCATAATCAAACGAGACAATCTGCAAGATAATTAGCTATTTGGTATTATTCTTAATGCTTGTCATTCACACGTTAATAAAATAAAATAAGTACCGATACATAGCAGAATAATTGTGGCGGTGTTCAGCTTAATAAGCCTTGCTCAACATCATTTATTTAGCTAATACTACAGCGGGCTGCAGGCGAACCAAGTCCGCGTTACGATGCATTCCTTGATCTCCAGTTATAACGCCGGACTCCGCCGCTGGCCGAAGCTAACGGAGCCCCAGGGTGCTAGCTACGGCCGCCGGGACGCGCTAGCGAGCTAGCACCCTGCAGCCCCGTTAGCTTCGGCGGCGTGGACTCCGGCGGCCCACCCCTTTTAACATTTGCTGCCGTTTAGCATTATGGGCGTCATAGCCATATAGTATAAAAGTCTTACCCAAGGCTGAATCATAAACTAAACTGTATATATGTATAAAGCGTTACGTCCTTAGCTGGCTAATAAGCTACATAACAGGCTAAGCTAACAAGCACACAAACACCTGCTAACGGGGTTAACATGTATAATATTATCATTTTACTCACCGAAAAAAGCTGAAAGTAGACTTCTTGGAAGATCTGTTGCATTCAAGCGCACAGCACGACATTTTAATTATCTGGTATTTGTAACAATATTCCCTAACAGGCACGATCACCACGAACACAGCTAAAGGATCAAGTACAGTAACTAACGTTGTAGCCTCTATGGTTGTAGCCTAGCAGATTGGACAAGTTGCTGTTAGCTGACAGTGAGGCACGTATCTGTCAATCAAAGTGACCACGCCCTAATGTATGCACAAACTTTAAGACCTAATATAAATATAAAGGGTCGCGTTAGAAAACAATTTACTCACAGATCCATAATCATGAAGGTGGAATCTAACTATATCGATAATAAAATGTATGGAGCCAGGGGTAGAAACATGTTTTTTTCTGCTGTAAAATCGGGCATTTTAACATGGGGGTCTATGGAAATTGCTCCTTTCTGCAGCCATCGCCTATCGGCCAATATATGAACTGCAGTGTGTGGCACTTCCGTATTGGCTTCCCGGCTCTACCCCACAGTTTGCCGCTTTGTTACGACCCGTCTACACTACAGGCATCGAAAAATGCTTTCAACGCTTCGCCCATTCATTTGAATGGGGTGACGTAGAAGATTTTTAAACTTTGCCGAACTGCATTGTGGGGAGCATGGCATGGCTTTGCAAGCATCACGAGCATCTATCGGCATCAAAAGTTGAACAATGTTCAACTTTTGAGGCTCGATGCTTGGCATCAGCCAATCAAATCCCGCGTATGCAAATCTGACAGTACAAGCCTAGCCAATCAAACCGCGTGTATGCTGGGAGAGACTACGCAGGTCTTTTCCTCATATTCAAAAAAATGGAGGGAAAATTCATTATTGCGGTAGTGAATCACCCGGTGCTGTATGATCAGTCTCTGTTCATCTACTGGGATACAAACCGGAGGAGCGAGGCATGGAGGGAGGTGGCAGAGACAGTGGATGAAACTGGTAGGTTTTCGCCTGTTTGGGGATTTTATATCCAGTTTACTTCATCTTAACATTGCTATTGCTTTGTATGCCGGGGGCGGGAGATTCATGTGATTGGTTGTTGGTCGCGAGAAATCGCCAAGCCTCAGACACGCCCAGCTTCAAGATTTTTTGATGCCTGTAGTGTAGACCAAGCGTTACTATAGCTGGCCCTCTGTGAATGTAGAGAGGGACCAACAAGCTCTCCCGTCTTCACATAACTCGCAGAGACGGCATTTAACCCTTCACATTCCAACAGAAACTGAACAGGCAGATTCGAAGGATTTATTTCTTTGGAAATGTTATTTTAAATACAATTAAATCAAGTTATTTTGGTAAAACTAATGAAAAATGTAACAACAAAAAAATATTAAACTTTTTTTTTTAATGTTTTCAAATATTATTTTTTAGAATATCTTAGGCCCTCACAGAGGGCCTAGAGGGCCCTGACGGCTCGCCACTGCCTGATACTTTAAGTGACTTCCTGTGTGCATGTTGATGCAGTGCTTTCCTTTTTCCAACTTCAGTAACGCGTGTACTCAGTGTGTGAGAGAAACACATTTCTATTGCACGTTTTACATGGCACACTGGCTTGCCAGTTCATGAGGTGCACTTAGCTAATGCTATTGTAGTTCGATAGGGCTACAAGAGGCATTTAATAATTCTGACATTTATGAAGCTGATTGTTTATGAGTGTCAGAGGGGCATTGATTGCACTCGGTTAGTTTAGAGGCTGTAGTTGTTTTTGCTGTGCTTTTGAAATATCTTTTTAATGTTTTTGTAAATCAGCGTTGCTTATCGTAGTGGGAATAAACAGGCACTACAAACATGTGCTGAAAGGAGCTAATGAAAACACAGCAGCACTCATAAATCACATGTATAAACACAATATGCTAATATGAAAATCATGTACTAGTTGCTTTAGTATCAACTAGTGAACACATTTAATTAAACAATATGTCCATTATAAACTGTACAAAACGTTAGGGGATTAAGCAATGTACTCCATATAAAACAAAGAAACAAATCAAGGGTTTTTCTCACCATGCCAATGATAAATCACCACCTCTCAGAGAGATAAAACGTATGAGGCAAAAGTAGTGCTATCTTTTCTGCTTCAGTCAAAGCTCACATAAATCTGTTTCCTTCCACAAGTGAATGCTATGAGCAGCTTCTAAGAACTGAGAGCCACTTCCTGCAAGCTCATGTATTATGTTGTATACATTGGACATTGAATATCAAATTATTGAAATATCCTCAATAAATAAAACATGAGTAAAATGAAACTGCTCAACCAAAACAATACATATAATAGACTCTCAGTCAATTGTCTGTACAATCCAAAGCATTGGCATCAAACAACACTGGGTGTTTCTCAATCGCGAGGATGCTGGCTCGGTAGTCACGTACTTCCAAGTCACTTCCTTCAGAAGCAAGTATGCTTCCAAGCCACGGCTTGCGTGCTGCGTCGGTTCAGCCATTCTCCGCAAGGGTTTTTGAAATTGGTCCGTGCGCAAAGCATTGTGGGGATTTTAAGGACGCGAAGTCTACCCATGTGCAGCCTCGAAATTACCCCCAAACCAAGGACGCGGCCTCGGTGGAATTCCATGTATGCTGGAGATTGGAACAGTCCTTCGGCGGCACTCGATGACGTAGCATCCTTGAAATATTGGCTTGGAAGCCAGAATCCTCGAGATTGAGAAACTGCCACTGTGTATATGTGCAATATATACATTATTATATACATATGCCATAATAACTGTGTAATATATACCTGGCTGCTAAATCCTAAGAACTGTTACAGGATTTGTATTTTTTTACTTTTATTTTATATCATAACTTAGTACTTTTTTTAACATATGTAACATTAAGCTGTCTGTGGCTCTTTCCTGCTGTAACGATGCAAATGTCCCCTCTGTGGGACTAATGAAGCTCAGCGCAAGTTCAATCAGGAAGACCAATATCGTCTGTTACACGTCATCTCAATACTCTCTCCCCTCTCAATAAGTGACCGGGGTGTTACTCCCCAGCTAGCCAATCACTTCCCCCCATTTTCACAAGCCTATCATTGCACCCGCTAACCCCTTTAAATCTGCTCTTCCCTCTCCGTCAGCTGTCATTTCAGGTGGCAACGCACAACCCTCCTCCACCCCTTCGCCTCCTGTCTCCTAATACAGGGCCAAGCTAAAACCTTCTCCCTTCAGACCAGACCGAACTACTTATCACCACCACCAGTGTCTAGACCCCGGGAGGGGGTTTTTCCCCTCCTGAATGATCATCCTACAAACCGGGGCCTAATCGCCAAACACCATTTCATTCACTTGTTACAATCTGTCAATCACTATTCATTCATATTATGTGTCCCGGTAATAAACATGTATTTCATACATCACGTCTCTCCTGATTGAAATAAAGATATTCTGATTCTGATTCCGAACAACCGAAAAAGAAAGAGATTGGTAGTAGGAGTGTGATGTTTGACCTCAGGGTGATGGCATGTTTCTACATTTTGGGAGCAATAATGACCACATTCATGTGGTGTCGTGTATTATACTCTTTCACATTATACAATGTCTGATGGCTTAGCAAATGCATAATGACCAAAATGGACAAAGATCCTCTGGGAAGCATTAAAGGCATCAGTTAAATTTCTCATTACATCTTGACATATTCTATCCCCAAATGAAATGTTTGGCCTAATGGCTGCTGCACAGAGGAAAGGTAAAAGGGTCATTACGATCAAATTGCCTTCTTTTTGCACTCTCTGCACGTTATTACTGTGGATTATGACATTGAAGAGTGCACTTTATAATTTATGTTGTTGATTATGGTTGTTTATCTCATCCAGGGTCCACTGTCACTATAACGAGTGCATGTTTTTCCTTGCTAATATCCAATTTCATATGAATAATACAAAGACACTTGAGGGTTGTTTGTTAGAATATCCTTTTCTGTTTGGACTAATGCAGTTTTTAATTGTATGGAAATACATCTGCTTCTGAGTAGTCACTATTTTGTAAAGTATGCTAAATATAGCTTGGATTGCTCTGTATACTACAAATGCTGCTGTCATCCATGTCTATAATACATAGATACATATCCTAATTAATAGAAACAAAACTCTTCTTATTTCTTAACCACTGCTTATAGATATCTCTAGATAACGGCATTTAGGTTGCAAAGTTCTGAAGTAGAAAACAAAAAGGAAATGTATTCTATAGTATCTGTTCTTTCGGAAAACCATACTATACCAATTTTTGACGCATGATAACGTTGCATAATGAATATGAAAAACACGTCAATGCACACAGTTCGTCTCAAGGGAAACAACTTTCAAAAAGCAGCAACGCACTGATTATGCAGAGCTTACAAAACAGGGTTCCTGCTCATATACCTGCTGCATTGTTAGCAGCCCATATTGTTAACAGCCCATTCCATAAGGGAATAAAAAAACAAGAATTAGAATAACTAATCAGTTGATGGGATCCGCTGCCGTACAATGAGATGGGGGTTCATCTTTCCCTGCTGTGTCTTTCTATCTCTCTTACAATGTTTTGCATACCCCATGATGAGATACTGGCACCCGAGAACGATGGGGTGGCAGCTGCATGTGATGGCTATCAGCTTTGCTTATTCTTACGTGTGCATTTGCAAACACAAACGCACACTAACACACACAAACACACAGCAGGATCAGAAACAGCCGTGTATGGTTTTGATCCTGATCCCACTCATCTGAACGCTGGTCCGTGTGACACTGTCAGAAGGGTTGTCATTAATGGAAAAATCATAGTCAGAGATAGCTGTTTTTTTGTTATTTTTTGAATACCTGTCGAAGTGTATGAGTGCTATGGTTTCATTCTCGGGAACATACAAGTGTTCTTTCGTTAAGTATTTTTTTAGAACTGTAACTAACAGTTGTTCTCATCTCTGCTGATTATTTTCTTAATTCATTGATATTGTGGTCAATACAAATTTTAAAAGTCAAAAGTCCAAGGTGATATCTTTAAATGTTTTGTTTTGTCACTCAAATACCCAAAGATATTCAGTTTAATATGAAATTAGATGATGAAGATATACCTAAGACGCTGAAAACAGCTTTTTCTGACAACTCTTAAGTTAAGTTGGATATTTTTTTTCTTGATCATTAAATGATCAGTCTGCTAAACATTACTGCTCTCTAATAGTTAACTTCACCCCCCACAACACAAGTGTTTGTATGCATGTACCACTGCTTGATATGACTTAAGGTTTAATGTCTCAAAGTGTTTAATAAAGACAGTTAAGGGGAAATCAAAGCTCCCTGCTGTTAATGTCTGAGCGTGTGCATAACCTCAGTCCCCGCCTGAGTCCCATACCATTGCCCCCGGAATTGGCATTAATTGCTTGAGAGAGGAAAGTAATTATCTCAGGTAATTATTACTCTGGGTAGAGTGAGAAACTAGACAAGGCTTCTCCACCGGTTCCCTGCGGAGAGAAGTAAAGAGAATTCTGCCTTTAACGTGTTATAATTGGAGGGGCTGGGCCCTCAGAGCCATAAGCTCTCATGGCTCAAGGGTTTAAAGCACACACACATGCACTCATGTAGCACACACACAGCGACATAGACACCATAGCTATCACAATCATACATTATAGATTTAGACTTTTAAGCCCTACATAAGTATAAATAAGAATCTCTGTGATGTCCACATTAACAATACTAATTCACCTTAAGGAAAAAACAAACAATTACAGATTGCATGCACAATTCTCATTAGAAAACGTAATTACTAGTTACAATTATCACTTAAAGACACAATTGCCCTGGACCACTGATTAATGTTGCTGTTACAGACTTTGTAATCCTCTGATAATGTCCTTTACCATCAAAGCATATTATAAAGTGACTAAGGGAGGCAGGTGAACTTGTATGAAAAGGAACAAGGTTGTGTAAAAATGTCACTGGAGACGTGCCGATGCTACCTGCTGCGCAGCAAACATGCCAGTCAAGCACCAGGTGGTCAGCAACCCCGCTAAGCCTTCACATCTGTAAAGACACAAACACACATACGGCAGCTGCATAATGACACAGTCACAACAACACATAATGTGAAAGTAAAGACGGAGAAGAAGAGGATTAAGAAATGTTTCAGACGTGTTCTTGCCCTCCAGACTTCCTAACTGTTATGTTAGGAATGATGCCTCCTTTGATATCAAGCATGTGAGCTAATGTCATATAGGAAATATTGAAGTGCTAGATATGATGGATATCAGAATAGTCCCGCAGAGGGGAAATGTACATTGTTACAGCAGAAAAGAGCCAAAGACAGCTTAATGCAGTGGTTCTCAAACTTTTTCTGTCGGGGCCCCCCAACACAAATAGTCAGTCTCAGTGGCGGCGCCAGAGATTTATTTTGGGGGTGCTGTGGGGTAGCTTGACGTTTCATAGAGGGTGCTCAAACATTTAGGGATTCCCATTAATGTACCGGGCGCTACAATGGAATTTTCTACTGCAACAATCCCCACGCAAATACACAGTGTACCCGCGACTGTTACAATGAAGGCTCGATAATCAGCTCACGGCATTTTTATAGGTGGTGTGTGGACCTCACGTAGGGGGGTCCGGGGGCAAGCTCCCCCGGGAAGATTTATTTTTAAATATTGAAGTTAAAAGCATCAATCTGGTGCTCTTTGAGAGCAAAATGAAGAGATCTATGGATACCTCTCTTAACACCCATTTGAAACAGAACTGTTAACAGATTTACTTTTTCTTTATGGATATTTTACAAATCACCCTTTTAAACTTTATTCTTTGTTTACTGTCTTATAGTATTTCATACCTGTTTTTAATGTATTCTCTTATTTTTGTATAACTATAATGATCATATAAACGTGTGCCTCGGAAATAATTGTTTACATTAATGATGACCAAAACGTTTGAGACCCACTGAGATAAAACTGAGAGAGTCCTTTAGTTCACTGAGTCTCTCACGCCCCGTCTACACTACCGGCCCGTCTACACTACAGGCGTCAAAAAATGCTTTCAACGCTTCGCCCATTCATTTGAATGGGGTGACGTAGGATATTTTCAAACTTCGCCGAACTGCATTGTGGGTAGCATGGCAAGGCGTTGCAAGCATCGCGAGCGTCTATCGGCGTCAAAAGTTGAACAATGTTCAACTTTTGAGGCTCGATGCTTGCTCGAAGCTGGCGTCAGCCAATCAAATCCCGTTTTTGCAATTCCCGCCAGTACAAGCGCTAGCCAATCAAACCGCGTGCAAGCTGGGAGAGCCAGACCGCAGTTCATTTCCTCATATTCCAAACGAGAAATTACGGTAGCAAATCACCCGGTTCTTTCCGACCAGAACTATTTTTCTATTACTATTTTTCGCCTGTTTGGGGATTTTATATCCAGTTTACTTCGTTTTAACATTGCTATTGCTTTGTATGTCGGGGGCGGGATATTCATGTGATTGGTTGTTGGTCGCGTTGCTCGCAAAAAATCGCCAAGCTTCAGACACGCCCAGCTTCAAGATTTTTTGATGCCTGTAGTGTAGACGGGGCGTACAGGCATCAAAAAATCTTGAAGCTGGGCGTGTCTGAAGCTTGGCGATTTTTTGCGAGCAACGCGACCAACAACCAATCACATGAATCTCCCGCCCCCGACATACAAAGCAATAGCAATGTTAAAACGAAGTAAACTGGATATAAAATCCCCAAACAGGCGAAAACCTACCAGTTTCACCCCACTGTCTCTGCACCTCCCTCCATGCCTGGTTCCTCCGGTTTGTATCCCGGTAAATAGTTCTGGTCGGAAAGAACCGGGTGATTTGCTACCGTAATTTCTCGTTTGGAATATGAGGAAATGAACTGCGGTCTGGCTCTCCCAGCTTGCACGCGGTTTGATTGGCTAGCGCTTGTACTGGCGGGAATTGCAAAAACGGGATTTGATTGGCTGACGCCAGCTTCGAGCAAGCATCGAGCCTCAAAAGTTGAACATTGTTCAACTTTTGACGCCGATAGACGCTCGCGATGCTTGCAACGCCTTGCCATGCTACCCACAATGCAGTTCGGCGAAGTTTGAAAATATCCTACGTCACCCCATTCAAATGAATGGGCGAAGCGTTGAAAGCATTTTTTGACGCCTGTAGTGTAGACGGGCCGTCAGTCTGACAGGAGAGGACTCTCCTCCACCTTGTTGTTGAAAAAACTCCTTATATCCGTTAGCGTAGCTCGCTAGCACCAGAAGCTAACAACAACGATCGCCGGTGCCGGTGCGCTCCCTCTCTCTCTCTCTCTCTCTCTCTCTCTCTCTCTCTCTCTCTCTCTCTCTCTCTCTCTCTCTCTCTCTCTCTCTCTCTCTTACGCGCACAAAATGGCTCGTTCCACACACACACACACACACACACACACAGAGCCGAGCTTTAATGAAACACAGAGACCCAGACGTAATAGTACTGTACTGCATCAAATTATTTTCGAATCAATAATTTTTCAAATTATGATTTTTATCTATTCTTTTTTTAACCAGTTTTCCTCCTGGTCTCTCCCTGTCATGCCTCTGCCCCCCACTTTGAGAACCACTGGCTTAATGTTACCTAAGCATGCATACAAAAAAAGTACTTAAGATAAAAGAACACATTATAATAAAAAAGTTACATATTTTACAAAAATAATAAAAAAGTGACACATTTAAAAAAAATACACACCATGTAACAGTTCTAAGGATTTAGCAGCCAGGTATATATTGCATAGTTTTTAACAGCACATATTGCACCTAGTTGGTATTTAACAACAAGAGGTGTTATAGTAGAGTACATATACTCTTGCATAGTTGGACTTCAAATGGAATTATCAAACCAAAAAAAAAAACGACAGAAAATTTAAAATAATGACACTATTTTTCACACTGATGTAACCACTCAACTGATTATTTTTCTTGTAGCTTGTATTTGTTAGCCGTGGCGAGTGGATATGACAGCAGAAACGTATTCTTCTAGCTGACCTTATTGTGTATATGGTATGCTACAGTACAGTATGTAGACCCAAGACTGATTTTAAAACTTCCCACGTTTTTTCCCCCTGTTCTCTCACATCTTTAAATTGACCTTGTATGCAACCACATTACCTCTAGAATTCATGTGAAGTTCAGACCGAACACCTCTTAAAGAAACTTAGGGAGAGTATCCTCTGATTTGCTAATCACGCAGAGACTTAGCTGCAGCTCTCTGGTTGAAAATAGCTTGATCCGTGAAATACACAGTGTACTCTGGAATGAAAACCTGCCCTCCTTGGCATCTGTGGCATTTCCCGTGCTAGAGGATGTGCTCTCAGATTGAATGAAGACATCACTCTACTAGTGCAGAAAACCTACCCTAATAGTGAATCAGTTAACATTAACGTGAGTCGTTTGCAAATTTCAAATTTAAAGAAGCCCAAATCAACCAACTGAATGGTACAAATCACTTACATGGATTGTATTGAGACAACGTACATGGTAATAGATTCAGGGCATGCAGTGTGAAGACAGCTGTGATTTAAAAAGCCCATTTCCAACCATGCCCCCGGCTGGTGCAAATGGTTTAGTTATTTCTGAAATGCCTGCGATACTGTGTATTTTTCAGAAAATCCACATTCCCAGTATTTCATTGAAATTCCAATCACATTCAGTAGTTTGTCACAAAATTACATGTGATT
Source organism: Gymnodraco acuticeps (assembly GCF_902827175.1). Classification (NCBI taxonomy): domain Eukaryota; kingdom Metazoa; phylum Chordata; class Actinopteri; order Perciformes; family Bathydraconidae; genus Gymnodraco; species Gymnodraco acuticeps. The sequence goes on along the minus strand of NW_022989890.1, from coordinate 2,770,075 downwards.
GAGATTGTGTAAAACCCCTGAAGTTAATCACACCCACTGTCAAAAACACTCGAGGGATACAAGTTTAGAAAGCATTGTTTTTAAAAGTGTATCGCTCACCTGCCAGTGGTCTGCTGAAAAAGGTGCTTGGCTTTATAGAGGTCGACCGTGCTCTGCTTTAGAGCTTTTATCATTTATATTGCTTCTGCGACAGTTGATCCGTTGATTATACTCTTTGAATCTACTACTGGAGATGAAGACAATACTATCACGTTTAGATCGTGAGGTTACTAAAAGTGTACTGTTTGAACTTTTACTCAATGTACAAACTAATGCTCTCGGTAGCAATGACAACAACAAAAAAAGCTAAATGGATGACTGCAGGCTTGATTCAGAAGACATAACATTCCCACTGGAGAACACGAGAGGAAGAAGAGTTTGCACTAGATTGAGAAATGGATTGGTTGCTGTATAGAGAATGGATTGCAAAACCTCCAGCAGCTGCAGAGCGCAGTGCGCAATAGGAAGAGTGTGCTGGATCATATTCTGGTGATGGGAGGAAATTGCTACTTTTGTATCTTATAGAGTAGAGTCTGGCACTGACCATTCTGAAAAATAGATGGAATTTGTAGAAACAAAATGTTCAAATACACCAAATCGTGATGATTATTTGATAATACTGGTTCACAACTAGTAAATTATACCTATCGGGAGAAAGGCTCTGCAATTCTAGGTCTATTCACATATAAACCAAATGTACTTTATTTTATCCAGCAAGAGCTGTGTTTTCTAACATTTGTCATTCATATTGGATCCATTTTAAAGGTCACCTATTATGCAAAATCCACTTTTCATGTCCTTTGTACATCAACATGTGTCCCCTCTGTGTAAAGAGATTCTGAAAGTTTCAGGAAAAAACATTTGCTCACTTTTTGTCCTGATCCATTTATATAAAAACCTGTGTGAAAATGAGCTGATCAGATTGTGGCCACTTTATGATGTTTTGGCTTGTGTAACCATTAGCCAATCACCAACCAAGGTAACCCTCCCCCCACACCTTATCACCTGAATCTCCTCCTAGAGCACCATTGTGTTCTTTTTAACCAAATATCTCTCAGAGGGGCGTGGGGAGTGGCTCCTTATTTTCATCTAAAGCAGGGGTGCCCAACCAGTCGATCACGATCGCGATCGACCGGTCGCACTTGAACGCATCAAAGCTTTGTGATTGCCCGGCGTGACCCCATGTGTCGGGGCGTGGCTGGTGGGCAGTGGGCACTATTTCGCTGACGTTGTCCGTGTCAACACCAGGAGTGACAGTCCGCGCACACACACAAGACCGCAATTATGGCAGAATCAAAAAAGCCCAAAATATATTATTTTCACTCCGAGTGGGAGGATGATTATTTTTGTATCTATTCCAATTCAAAGTCCATCTGTCTCATCTGCAATGCGAGCGTGGCTTTATCGAAGAAGGGTAATTTAGGAGCGGCATTTCAAAACAGTGCACAAACGCTACGAGACGGAATTCCCTCCAAATTCTGCCCTACGCTCCAAAAGGGGAGGGGCCTGAGAGGACAGCTAAATGCACAGCAGTCCATTTTCACCAGGCCCAACAACAAGAGCAAGGCTGCTACCAGAGCATCTTATCGTGTCAGTCACGTTCTTGAGAAACACATGAAGTCTTTCAAAGACGGCGAAGTTATGAAAGAAGCATTCCTGGAGGCTGCTGACGCGCTTTTGGGGGACAGTCAAAATAACTAGCATTTCAACAGGTTTTTGATATAATACAAACTCAAGTTAGATACCGTTATTAATCAGCTGTAAGTTTGAGTTTGTTTGAACTTATTCATTATAATTATTGTACAAAATGGTATAAGAATGCAAACACAAGATATGTTCTGTTTAAATTGATGATAGTCTATTATCAATTCAGGTTAAGAAACTAGTGTTGCTTGCATCCTATTTTAAAGGCATTTATTTTTATAATCTACTAAAATGCAACAAAAAAAGGGTTTGATTCTATTCATGTTGTCTTTTTTATTGCACTGTTGCAGCAGATTCCTGTGTAGCTTCAGATCTGAGTTGTCTTATTAATAAGCCTAATTTATACTTTTGTAGCAACACTATTTTTATATAATGGCAAAGAAAGGGTTCAGAGTCTTTTCTTTTTTCCCTGTGTCATATGTGGCAGCACTGTTCAATGTTTCTTGAAAACATTACCCACTGTAGTGACGTGTGAATAAACTCCAACTCTGTATCAACAACACTGTTGTGTAACTTCAGTTAAATACTTGTATGTGTGTAGATTAGAAAGAGGTAAGATAAAGGATCTGCAGTATTTTATGAAGTATTCATCGTACAAAGGTCAGTTTTATACAAGTAGAAGTGTGTATTTACCTGGTAGTAGGCTGTCAGTAATGGCTACGCCTCTCTATTTGGACTGGTAGATCTCGGCAGACCGGCAACTTTAAAAGTTGCTCTCGGTTAAAAAAAGGTTGGGCACCCCTGATCTAAAGTAACAGACAGAGAATCAGCACTTTTGAAACAGGGCTGAAACAGAGGGGATTATGGGACGCTGCAATGATCTGTTTGGTGTTTCAGCCAAACACTTCAGAGACATGTTTTGTATATCTGAGACCTATAATATATTGATGAAAACAGTACAATAGGAGACCTTTAATATCACTCATCCTGGCTATATTTCATAAAGTTGGAAAACATAGCCCCCCGATGTACAGTCTATTTTTGTTTATAGGACCTGTACTATATTCCTCTGGCCCTTGCACCACATTTTTTTACCACTTTATTCTCTCACTCCTCTGTGTTGGTCATGCTCATTGTACAGATAGGAGAAATGAAAGAGCAGCAGTGCAAAATATTATATGTCTTTCACAACTGATACAACGGGGAATCAAAGTAAGCCAGTGTGAGGCTGAGCGATGTGCTTGTTTACTTGAGCTCTTCAGATTTCAGAAGGTGAAGCTCTGCTCTTTTACATGGCGATGAGGAGGGAAACATACCCAGCGGGGTCTGGGATGAGTACATGCATTTACATTTTTCTTCTTGAATTCATTAATCAGAGCACTGGCTATAACCTACATTTTAAATAGGGCGGATAATTCCATCATTTATAGAAACAGAAAGAGCCATTTGTCCAACTCATTCCTGCAAATGACTGAGATAAAAATAAACCAATCTATATTCTGGGCTTATTAACTATTTCTACTAGCCTACTTCAAAAATATGCAGGTTGTTATTGTGAAAATATTGTGATTATTAATTTGACTTAAAAGTCCTTGGGCAAAATGTTAGTACACTTAGTTGGGATGGAAGCAAAACTGCAAAAACCTTGAAATGTACAATATTTATGCTTGCAAAAAACATTTCATTATTAACTTCTCTACTTTGTCTTCATACAGGCTTTGATCTTAAATAACTGCCAAATTACACAGCCAATTTATTTTTAGATGTACTTGCTGGAGTATTTTCAAATGACTCTTCATAGTGAATTGAAAGGATGGATTTTAAAATGTGCTCCTGTCACTGGATCGGTCATAACTCAACCTTTGCTGCTGTGCATCAAATTCCAATCAGGTAAGCATCTGCTTAGAATTCACTAAACAATCCTTCATATTTACGCTCGGAAAGAAATTAGAGCTTTCTAGGATATTGCTCATTTTCTCCTTCTGCTGTTTGGGATAACAGCTATGATTTATTCATTTCTAACCATTTTGGGCATCTAGATGGTATTCAGGGCCAGTTTTCCTTTTTAATCAACGTTGAGATAAGCTGCAGTTGCATTTTGTAATTTATAGCACCATCCCTGACTCTATCTAACGCCCTGGGTCTGTGTGTCTTGGCGTGTGTGTGTGTGTGTGTGTGTGTGTGTGTGGTGTGTGTGTGTGTGTGTGTGTGTGTGTGTGTGTGTGTGTGTGTGTGTGTGTGTGTGTGTGTGTGTGTGTGTGTGTGTGTGTGTGTGTGTGTGTGTGTGTGTGTGTGTGTGTGTGTGTGTGCAGTTGTGTCTTTGCAGGAAAGACAAAGACATCAATATTGTGTCTACATATTTGCCCATTGTTCATATCTTTCTATGAATCTTTTGTATAGGCTTGTTAACAAGGACATCAGCATGCGTTCCACTGTGTGCTCTGCCTCAAATACATAAATAATAATGTCCATGGCAATTATTGTTATTATTGCAATAAAGTCGATGGTATATCAGATATTGAGGCGCTGGCATTAATTTATAATCATAACAGTATGCAGATTAGACAATGAAATGCATCCCTGAGGTTGTATGATACTGGGTGATTAAACTAATTTAGAAATAGAAAACTGACTGTGAATATGTGCCCACACTTTAAACACACACACACACACACACACACACACACACACACACACACACACACACACACACACACACACACACACACACACACACACAAGGAAATGCATGAGTAAAACTAAGTAGGCTTGATGGTTCTTGAGAAATCGACTGTATATGACATTTTATTTTCATCATTCAAAAGTTATAATGACTAAAGACAATACTCCCTGCCTGAGCGTGGAGTTTTATTTTGACTTGAACGCTTTAAATCCTGTAAGTATGTGTCTAAGTGTGTGATTTACTTTTTCTCATGCTTCTGGGCTTTTGCTTGTGCATGTGGATCCCTTAGATGCTCCACCCCCTCCCCCGGCCTGCCTCCACTTGGCCCTGAATGCATTATTACACTTCAGATAAATCTAATAAAGTGGCGGAATTCAAATGTATCTGGATTCATGTCACCCTTTTCATTTGTTTCTACTGTTGTGAGGCATGCGTTGAGATTCACAATGTAAAAAGGGGACAGAAATTGGATAGGCTGGGAGTTTTTCAGTGATTATGAATAAGGGTAACCGGAGTGCAGCTCATTACAACAGGCTGTGTGTGTTTTGAGGGAGAATAATGCATTGTTAACTGAGTATTCCTTGATATGAGTTACTCGTTGAGCTAAACAAACACATTTCCTATAAAACCCATAATCTGAAGGGTGTCACGTCAGCTTCACATTATTTCATATCAGGCAGCTTAGTGTTAAGATTCTGCACTTTAGGATTACTGTATGTTCACTTACACATGGGGCGTTCCCTATTGTATCCTCAAAGAATACTAAAGGGAAACTGTTATTCTCTACAGCCTGCAACGAGGGCATAATCCAATTACCTAAAAATGTCTTATGTTAGCCTTCAAAAAACACAGGATGTGTGTCCACAGCTTAATTCATTTATATTAAAATGAAATGAAACAACAATAAGGACTTCTCCATCCAAGGCACAATGACATGCAGGTTAATTAAACTGATATTTTTTGATTAAACAAAGCCGGCCTGATGCAACATAAATGTGAAAAAAAGCCATGTATTTAAATTAGGATGCAAGGACACAGAAATTATTAACATGAGTAAATGGAATATGATAATATCTCAGGGTCTGTGTTTGCTGATGGTTGTCTACAGTTTGCATGTGTCAGTGCATGCTGTTGGTGTCTGTTAAATGTAATAATAACATTTAGTTTTTATTTAAAAAAGAATTGTGTTTTTATATCTAGTTTGAACTATGAGATTGGGTTGCATCCACTACGGTTCACTGCTGATTGTTGACTTGCAGCATGTCTGGATGGTTTCTTTGTTTTTAAAGTAATGTCTGACTATTTCAGGTGATTTCTCAGTTGGATGTTTCCAGCATTTTAAACGACTAAACTTTCCCCAGTTGGGAGGGATAATCAGTCATGCTGGGGATTAAAAATGTTGATTTGTATCAGCAACGGGCAGAATAAACCCATGTGGATTCAAGCAGAGTTATGCAGGACTGTCTAGTGGCTCAGAATCTGTAATTGGGTATAGGGACAATCCACTCTGGGCTGAATTCAATTTGAACACAATGCCCTCTACTTTGGCATCATTACAAACATTTCACACTGAATAATGAAGCAGAGTGCAATGCTAATTGAGGATGAGTGTCACGCTAACAATGCTCTTATCCTAAGAGAAAATGTCCATGTTTTCATTAATTATAAAAAACAAGAGCCCTCAGGTATGATGAGGGGGTAAAAATGATGTCTGGCCTTACTTTTCTTGCTGTATCCATTTGAAGCGTTGATGTTCTGATAGGGACAAATTCAATTTGTAGGAAATAGCCAAAACCTTCCTGTAACCTTGCATTAAATCCACAAATAAGCTACCCTCCACAGCACAACAGAGCTCCGAATAGAGCAAACTTATATATCCTTTCAAAAAGAATGGACTCAATATAAAGAAGGTCCTTCAATCTGTAATTTAATTGGATTTTAAAGGGGAACATGAAAGGAATGCATCATTTGAGTTCAGTTTTCATGTCCAGCTTTTGTATTAACTTTTCAAATGTAGATGTGTTATTATAAACAGACATGGCATTAGTACATCCTGTAATTAAAACTTAGTGGCTCCTTTTAATTGACTGTGTTTGCATATATTGTCTAGTTCTCTCTTGGGTTGATCAAGACTGGATGAGGAGCCATAAACGCTCTTGTCAGATAAAATCAGTGGTGAACCGTCAGGGCCTTCAAGGTATTCAGAGAATACCCTGAAACACTCAGATAAAACAAACAAAAAATCGTTTTAATTATATAAATACAATTTAAGAAAATGTAAATAAAATGAAGTTACGGCCTGGCTCATAGGCTGCAACAAAGATGGGAGACCAGACAAGTCAAGTGTAACAAAAGCATATTCATTTAAAATACCACAAAAACCAAAGGTCTTCAAAGAAACCTAATAATTGTGGAAGTCAGTTATCAGTAATGATTGCGCGTATGGTTGTGTGAAAATGTGCAGAAACAAAGATGCGGCCGTGTCCAACAGAAGAGTGAGAGGGCAGTATGGGTTGGTGTTGGCCTTTTATGTCGACGGCCCAGGTGTGGCTCATCAGGTTGAACACCTGAAACACAAACAAGAGCCAGCAAGCAGAACACAAAGGCAGAGACCCCGAGTGGAGTGGAGGGGGTCGTAACAAATGAATAAATGAGAATCGTATCTGTGTTGTTGATCTGTTATATTACAGTGTTACGTTGATTGGTTTGTCTTTCTCAGTCCATGCACTACGCATTTGAGTGGTTTTGTGTTTAGTGGTTTTGTGTTTTGTGCAACCTTCGACACAGTTCATCATTCTCCTCTCACTGTCTCCTTTCCCATGGCATAGGTCTACGGCCTTGGGTATTGCTGCTATCTCTCTTAAGGAGGAGCAGCTTGGGCGCATTGTTGTTGCCAGTCTATGACAGAGCACAAGCCGCCATGAGGTAGTTTACTGTTCAGGGACGTAGGTTAAAGATTGCTTTAGTCTCACTGATGAAGAATGTTGATTATTACACTCCGAACTAGTTAAAATCTTGAGCTACAGAAAGAGTTCTTCAGAATTGGTTTGGCAACCGCTGTGTCAACTCGTGACACACCACCTGTCTTGTCAATTCAAAGATATTTTTCTGGGTCTCTGGGTAGAATATCATTCAACCAAGGTATTCTATATCCTTGATAGAATGCCCTGGCCGTTGCACTGAATGAGAACGAACGTTTGGATTGACAGTTTGATCAACCAATCATAGGCGGCGCGTGAGGCTCAGGTTTGGGAAGGCTAAATAACTTTTTTTACCTGACGCTGCCTGCTTCCGGCGTCTATAGAAAAGAGATAAACTCAGTGAAAGCACCGCCTGCTGACCAATCAGAGCTCAGTGTGCAGAGTTTAAATCTATCAAGTCATATTACAGGATAAAGGAAATACAGTTTAAACTGCCGTATGCAGAGAAGACGCAGACGTGTCGCACTTATCATTCATATCACATCATCAATCACATCATCGATCATATAATATCATATAGGCCTATCATATATTTCCTTATGAGTCAGCTTCTCTAGCCGTATCTGGCCGTGCAACACAGTGTCACACTACTGTATGCAGAAGTATTATTTTAAGAAACACATTAGGTTGACAAAACACTCAACTCAAATGTAATTAAAGTCAGATCCACTCGTGTCTTAGACGGGGCAGTGATATCAGTGACGCTTTCAAACACTCTGTAGTTTATTTATTTTTTAACCAGTTGTTCTGTATTCACCTTGTATCCTGGATTATATGTTTAAGTCATGGATGTTTAAAGTTCATATTTGTCTAATATTAGTTTACTTTTCATTAATAAAGTATGATGCTGCGCTGTCAGTACACTTGTCCCTGTTTGTGATTGGTCAAATGTTGCTAACCCCGCCCCTTTCACGTGAACGCTGGAGAGAGAAACCCTGGCTTGATTTACCGAGTTGATAACCAGCGTCGTAGGACCGGTTAGCGAGATCTCGTTTGTTAGGGTTAGTTAAGATAACTCAAACATATCCAGGGTATGTTGAACTGGCTTCGTAGAAGAGGGCACAGGTGGCTGCATAACAGCGCTAATGTCAAAGGCACAAACATTATACATTATATTTGTATTTGACCAGGATGCGACAAAAGTATTTGGGAAGGCTTAGCCTTCCCTAGCCTACAGTACCCGCCGCCCCTGCAACCAATCATATATTGATTTATAGCCAATGGGCGTATTCTTTCGGAGTTTCCCTCGGTTCCAGGGTACTCTAGAAGGCCTGGTAGTTCACTGGCTTGAGGGGGGGGGACCTTCTGTGTATCTACAGAAGGTCCAGTTGTGATAGACACGGTTTGACACTGGATACAATACATCCTGAGGCTGGTCTACTGCTATATTACATTACATGTTACTTGTTAGACGCTTTTATCCAAAGCGACTTACATACTCAACACTGTGGACAATCCCCACAGGAGCAATTTGGGGTGAAGTGTCTTGCCTAGGGACACAACGACATGCTGACTGCAGTGGGGTTTGAACCTGTGACCCCCTGATCCCAACACCAAGGCTCTATCCACTGCGCCATACGCCTCCTTTAAATATCTCTGGACATCTATGGATGTTTTGATTTGTGAAAGAGAGAGAATAGGCACATTAGAGTAAGGGGCTAATTCTAGTGTTGTAATCATGATGCCGTAATATCATATGGTGATATTTTGTGTTTTTCATTATACAATATCACATTGATATCTAATCCCAATGTAGTGGCTCTTAAATTTGAATTAAAGCGAGTTGAATATATTATAATTATTTGAACACAATGTGTAACCCGCAGGCTCACATGCGCTATGTGGCCAATTCAATTAATCGGCAGGTCAATACAGGAAATAGACTCAGGGAAGATCTGATCTGCCGCTGCTGTGGGTGTCGCTGCTCGTTCCTCGTCCCCCGTATTGTATGATTGGAGTATAAAGCTGCGGTTCAGTCAAGTCACTAAGTTTTAATAACAAGAAAAGTGCTACAATGTTTTGGTTATACTGCTCTTTTATTAGTTTGCAACTAAATGTCTTAATGTTTTTAGCCATTTTGTTATCAGATTGTTTTTAATCCTTATTATTCTGTAGTTGTTTTACTGCAGTGAATGGTTGCAGCGTTGAATCAATTGCCTTGTTTTTTGTGTGCGTTCACCATAAAGTTATAATAATAATAATAATAATAGCTTGGATTTATATAGCGCCTTTCAAGGGACCCAAGGTCGCTAATAAATAGCATTTCCTAATTTACATGTCTTAACATGACTAGAACTTTATGTGTTGCTAAATTGTGTACCTACACACTAAACTAGATGTTTTCACCTATTTTCTAAACTAGAGACATATGTAATTTTAAATCAAGGTAACAGTAAACTTTGTATCCAGATTAAAACCTTGTTTTTATATCTAGGTACATATATATATATATATATATATATATATATATATATACATGTATTCAATTGAATTGTTATCTTTTTGATTGAGCGTGTCTTAGTGGCATTGAATTACATATTATGCCTTTGCTCTTACCGTATCTCGTTATTTGTGTGAAATCATTAGGCCCTTTGCATATACCCACCATTTTGCAATCATCTACATTTTTGCAATTACAGTATAAGATATTTGCCCTCGTTGAAAAATTCCGTTTGGACTTATGAAAGTTGATTCATCAATAAGCTATAAAAGATCTCTAAATTGACATTTTGGAAAACAAATGTGATGCTTCATGTTGTGCATGTGCAGGATAAACATCATTTCAGGCACATTAAAGTGGACCGATCATGCTATATTTGAATAATATATTGTAGGGCCATACCAATATAAAACATGTCTGTGAAGTTTTCTTTTCAAAATACCAAACAGATCCTTCATTTTAGCCATGCCTCATTCCGCTCTATTTGCTCTTTTCCAGCCCTGTTTTTGCAGGGGCTGATTCTGTGATGTAGCTATAATGCAAATGAGCTGCAGCTGACCACGCCCCCCTGCAGGAGAGGGAAGCGTGCTCTGATCAGCTGCTGGGCTGTCAGAAGAGAGGCTCCGTCCTCCGTGTATTATTCTTATATGATTATATCGAGTTGTTATTCATTTGTTTTAAAGCTCAATAAATAACAAAGAAGACCTTTGACCGGCACTTTTCTAATTTTGTCCGGAAGATTTAACCTTTAACGGACATGTTGACCGGCGAAAAAAAATCGAACTGAAACTCTGCCGCACGGTCCCCTCGTCCCTTGGAAGAGGCGGAGAGGTGGGTGTTTGTCATCTGCTGGTGGCAAACCGGAGAGAATTACAGTGCTTGCCTCAACGGGGGGGGATTTGCATTGAATTACAGCAGCAGGAGCAAACGCTTGCCTCGGGGAGGGAGAAAAAGAGCCAGAGCATCCACAGCGGAGAATAAACAGAAGGGCAACCATGGCAACCATGCGCGGGAAGTCTTCTTCGCTGCTTTTGTGGCAGACTACAGCACCACTTACAGGCCTGGCATATGTACTACAGCGTCTCCAGCGCTTTCGAGCGGCAATGGCCCAACCCCCCATTCCCCTGATAGGTGGAGAGTTGCCCATATAGGCGGAGCACCCCTTTTCTGACATCAGAAAAATTAACGTCTGTATCAGCTCCGTTGCAGCCCCGTTTTTAGAGATTTGGTTATGGAGGAAAAGAGAGAGGGTTGTGTTTTCTAACACTTGGTGAGTTCCCTGACACACCGGGGACACATATTCATGTATAAAAGACGTACAAAAGTGCATTTTGCATGATAGGTCCCCTTTAACTTTAGAGATAGAAAGCTCTCCAAACCATACACAATCAGTCTCCAAATTCTGCAACATCTCCAGTCTCTTTTTGCTCTCTAAGCGCTCAAATATGTTGCATGTCGGGAAGCCTCCCCTGGCATAACCAAAAGAGCAATTCCGAGGAAGAATTTCCATCCAAGACGAGGTGGAGAAGCGAAGTTCTGAAAGCCAATTTAAGAAGCTCAAACTCTGAGCCAAATAGGTTTGATGCCCTGCGCTCAGGAGCATCGGGTGGTGTATTTACCAATCACTGCGCTGTTTGTTTTGCTAAATGTGCCGTCACAATCCACAAGCCACAATTGAGCAGAGCCTAATGATCTTGAGCAGTCCCAGTTCATTTTGGTCTGAAGTGATACATGAGAATTATTGCAGTGTTTACTTGTGCACATTTAGTAAACCTCTCTTCCGCTCTCCTACCAATTTACACCAAGCCAGCTTAGCTCAGGCTACCTCAAGCACAGCCGGAAAAGTACCACACAATAGAGTCAATCCTACAAAACAAGCTGGTACACACACACACGCACACACACACACACACACACACACACACACACACACACACACACACACACACACACACACACACACACACACACACACACAAGCTCAGCACACTCAATAGAACAAGTCTGGGCTGGTATTGTAAATTACAAAATGTAACTTAGTCTACAATCGAACACACACATTCTCAATTTGTTCAAACATAGCAATCCGCTGTATTGGAATACATTAATCTTATGGACACACACTGGTTTCAATTATTGTGCCTCATTGTTACACACTAAACACTAATTCCTACCTTATAATTAAGGTAGAATCTAATTAAAATGTGTAGCACCCTTAGATGTCTGGAAAACAATCTGTGCAAGTCATTATATTTATGGGCTTCATGTTTTTTCCCTCTTTTTCACTTAATTAGGTCCATTCATGCAAGCCAAGTCCCAAGGGGCAAAATGTATGTGTATAAAAGACACACCTAGATGTGCTCTAGAAGATAGAGGAATATGTTATTTCAAAAGACTGGTGTAACACGAGCACCAAAAGTTAATGCAGAGCACAGAATTATTTATATGAATCAGTTTCAATCAAACCTAAGCTATATATTCTAATTTTGGGAACCAGGACTCTGTATTTGAAATCTTATTTCAGACTCTTAAATAAAATGAAAGAAAAGTTATCACATTACTTCTATACACATATAGTTATAACATATTCAACATAGTATCAAAACAATCAATAATCAGTTCTTGGCTCTCAACTTGTGAAGAGAAAAAGATGCACAAGTTCTTGTCCTACCACCGTTGTGGGTAACTGTAATAGTTCTCTTCCTTTAAGATAGGTCGATGGGTAGCTCGCCAGACTGAAATTCGCCACAGTACACCAGCAGAGATGAGGGCAGCGTTCCAGTCAAAGAATCCAGAAATCTCCTTCACATCAAACAAAAAGACCCGACCAAGGGAATCATATAAGAGGCAACGCTCTTTGGAAATCGTGGCAAAGTCGGTCAATCAATGTCTAAATGATTCCAAATAACTACAATCAAAATCCACACAGTGCTACTGAGTCATTGTCCAAAAAGGATAAACAGCGCATCTCACTTCCTGCTAGACAGGCAGACAAGGGGGCGGGTCTAAACTTTGATTTGCTTAGCCTTGCTTAGCAACCACTTTAGATGGACAGGGGATTTAACTAATCACACTCATTTAAATGTTTTCATGAAGAATTGTCTAAATCATGTTGTCCTAAATTGCATATTGTGTATCTATATTGTTTCTATTTTAGTTTCAAATAATTTATATTGTGTGTGTATGTAGTGCTAAGCCTTCAAATAAAATGTACATGTTACTCAGCGTTATTTCTCAGTGTCTTAGTAACCGGGGGTTACACTGGCCCTTTATTTAACGAGTGCAATTATTAGTGTTACACTGTGTTGTTGAGAAAATTAAAGGTTGAAGTGGAGTAAGTGTCCTATGACCTGCTAAAGCAAAGATTATGAGCTGTATTTTATTGACTGATTTCACTAAAAACACAAGATGAAGAGCTTTGTAATAAATGAAGTCCGTACATGTAGATTTACTAAAGCAGTAACTTGTATGGCAACTAAAAAAGGGTTCTCCTTAGCTTCTGTCACAGGCTGTGCAGCAGTTGCGGGTGTGGTTTCTGTCTAGAATCTCCAGAAAACTGGGTGTAGAAGTCACTGGGGGACTGATTGTGTTACCTTGCTGTGTGTAGTAATTTGATTGTGGCGGGTCTTTGGTAGTGCTTCTAACAGGCTGGGCCGGCAGCCAGGTGTGTGAAGAGATGAGCTGCCAGCCAAGGCTCTGGTGACTCTTCCTCCCATTTGTGTGCCATGTTCTTCATTGTTTACGTGTGCGCCGTCCGTGGAGCTGCGAGTGTGGGGCCCAGGGATCTCTTGTTTGTTTGTTTATTCAGGTATCCTGGTTTTTCATCAGTTATTTAAGATCATACTTAATGTGATGCCTTGATTTAACTTTGTGTGTATATGTAAACAAAAATCAGCGGCACTTAGCATCATTTTCACCACTGGCATCTTTTCTTTTTCCTAAATTAAATATAGACTGCTGCTGAGTCAAATCCCACATTGGATGTCTGTGTTTTACATTTCATACAGACTTTTTGCTGACGGACTGTTTGATCTGTGGGTGGCTAACCACAAGTGGGCTGGATGATTCTGTTTATTATTGCTTTGTTCATGGCATGGGGGAGCTTCAATTATTGGGTATCAACATCATCTATGAACTGCTTGAGTTCCATAAAAACCTCAAATGGGCTATAACTCGTATTAATGTAGCTGTTGATGCAAGGGATTGCCAGTATGTGTCATCAAAACTTGTTTTCCCACAAGGCTTAACAACATCCTGTGTTATATAGAAGGAAGAGCACACTTTTGTGATAACTAGGATGTTTCTTTGAACTACAGGTATGTGAATATCTTAACTTATAGGGGATGGTGGTGACTTGCGATCTCCGTTGTTTGCTGAACAGTAGTGCATTTTACTCTACTCTGTGTAGCAAATTGTATTTATTTTTACAAGGTTAGATTGGAGACCTGGTGTGAATACACAACAAATATATAAAATCAACTTTTCAAACTTGGGCAATATTTGTTAAAGTACAGAAGCCTTGAAGCCATGTAGTACTGCCTTGAGGTGTGCCATTGTGTTACATTGGTATTCCAATGCACATCAAACTTCTACGTAATTTTGTGTTATATGCCACAGGTTTTCGAAGTATCTTCATCAGTATAAACACCAGTTTGTAAGTACAATATCATAACAGCATTTCTGGTGTGTCCTGGATAACTACTGTCACTCATTGGTTGTCTTGATTCAATTTGTGTCTGTCCAAGATATAGAATGTTCACCTACAAATGCAAAACTACATTTTACGGTATGCAATCATTAAATGCATTAGCTATGTCAACACTGCCGACAAAGTGGATGCATGTTCAAGTCTGAACAATATAGATCCTAATAAAGACACAGCCTTCACTCCACCTGCCTGTGCTATTTCCATCATAATAATTGTAAAGGTTTATGAGGCACTGTGAGCATGTGTGTGCATGTGTGTGCGCACGTTTGCTCCCAGATGATCACTAAACAAAATAGAGAGCTGCACAAGTCTAAAGATTTACAGCCGAGGCATGGGCTTTCAGGAGACATGAGTCACACAGGAACATTACATATTGCAGTATCTCTTCTATGCGCGTGCCTCTGTCTTGGTTTCCTGACTTTGTGCATGTGGCTGCATGCGTACTCTCTTCTATTTGTTCACAAGTGACCATTTGTGTGACTTTGTGGGGGATAGAGATATCATACTCTTTTTTTTCGTTTACCTTCCAGATGTTTTTGGTTTGCTCACAGCTCCTGGTGACCATAGCAGCGACAGTGCTGTTCAGATCTCCTCTGCTCAGCCCAATACAGAATAGCTTAGTAGCATGGTGGAGAATGGATGAGAAAGACGGGAAGGGGTGAAGATAGTGAAGAGAGGGGTGATGGATGATGCAGACTTGATTTAGGAGGGATGGGGGCAGGTGATCGCTGAGAGCCAACGAGTGAAATGGGGCGAAGAGGGTAAGAATAGGTGAGGAGAGATGAATGGGTGTCATAAGGGTGGAATAGGTGGATATTGATAATAAACTGCGCAAGATGAAAGTGTGCTGGGGGACAAAATATGGATAACAGAGTGGGCTGATGGCATGTGGGAAAGATCAAACCTCTCCCTGCAAAGGACAAACACTGATATATGAATACACCATTATATTATTAGAAGCTCTTCATCGCTCTCCTCTGTCTCCTCTCCTTTGTCTCAATACTCATTGTAGACGATTATTTCTCATTCCTTTCTCTCTTTTCTTTTCCCTTACTCCTGCATTTTCTATCGGTCTATTTCCATCAGTCTAACAGTATATTGCCGGGCAGTGTATTATGGCTGCCATTATCTGTGTTATAGTAACTGCCTGTCCACTGATAACAGTAATCAATTACACCTCTGTTCACTGTGCCATTAGGCACTGAAGCAGGCATCACTTTATATAACACACTCTACCAATCTCTGCACTTTTTTCGTCTCCTGCTCAAACCTCTCAACCCCCTCATTATTCTCTCTGAATCCAGTTTCTTTCAACCCATCACGGGGTATGATGGTTTTTTCTATTTCTAAATCCCAGTCTCCAAAGCGGACCATGTTACAAACAGCATGCTGTATGATTTAGACCTCAGGACTTCCTAATACAACCTTTTCCTGAGGTATATAATGTTCAAAACAAATACCTTCTGTATCTTCCCTAGTTCACCCCTTTTGGTATATTATAACCCGTAAAATCATGATTGCAGCTTTCAAAGTATTATATATTACAGTATATTATAACAGTACATAAACAAAGAGAATTAAGGGTGCAAAGGGCATTTCCTTTTATCACATATGTCTCTACAAGTCTTGAATTTTCTTTTTTTTTCTTTATTAATTTAAAATGTGTAATATGTATGGTTCAATTCGCATTAAATATAAAACAAAGTTGCAGGTTCAATCCTAATTTAGTCGTTTAAGCTGTACAACTATATTTCGGTTACATTAGGAGATATATGCAATGGCTCTGCAGGCTAGAAACAGTTGGTGTGTTGGTGGCCATAGGTTTAGTAGCAGTAGCATCTGTAAGTGCATACTGGTAGTAGGAGGAGTGTAAAGTGCACACACAATGGTTGATAAGTCCTTACATTTGGGTTTTTCTGTGGTTTGCTGCTATTAAGAGTGGCTATAAAGGTAAGGATTCACAGCGTGTAAAGGCCCACAGCTCCTGGTGAGAAGTCACAGCTGTAGAGAAGTAATGAGACCCATTTCAGGCAGAGGGAAGACATATTTCCCCACAGCCTGCCTCGAGCAAGCCCTCTAGGACTCACTGTGGTGATTATCGAAGACAAAAGATAAAAGGAGAAGTATTTCATTGCGAACACTAATGAAGTTGTGTAATCATTTCAATTACATTTTAACTGGAACAGGTTAACCACACAATTTGCATCAACTCACCTCGGCAAGCATCGATCCCTTTAAATGCAGCCTTTCCCAGACACACATTTCCAGTTATAGATTCCTCCCAGCCCAGTATACATATGGATACTGTATCCATATTGGAGTTCCACGCCTTCAGATGTATGTCCAATGCTGTGAAAAAAAGGGAAATAGTGTGCCGTGTATGTTGCAAGGTGAAAAGTAAGGGTTTGTTAAAGAGCATGTGCTGTAGTCTGTTTAACTTTCATTCTGGAGATGCACTAGTCTTGCTTTTAACATTTCTTTAACAAAACTCCACCAGAAAATGCATATATATTGGGAAAATTATTTTCTTTTTTTTCTTTTTATGGTTCTCAATAGACCTTGTAAGCAGATGTTTTGCTTGTCATTCCTCATTTGAAGACCGTAGACTCTAGATTCTAAATGGCTTTGAGTTGCCTAAATCCTTACTTTATTTAAACAATGGTTTAATTGCCATAACCATCATTTTCACATAGAATAGTTTCTTCCAAACATTCAAATATGAAACCATCACTGCAGTGAATCACTGAATTCTCCCACCCCCTTCTTTCTTTAAAAAGGGATTAGTTCAACATTTTATACCTTGCCCTGTCCCTGCATCAAGAAAATCACATTAAGCCAAACATATAATTAGCTTTGGATAATGGCTGCAGTAGTAGTGGGAAAAGATTATCTCCATACCCAAAGATGCATATACTCAAGTGATTTTGTTATAGCAAATGCCAAATGTTCCTCCGAGCTCTCTGGTGATGTTATGAAAATCAATTCCGTTCACAGCTGAGATTCTAAATGTCATCAGCGAGTTGATAAGACATGTTGGTGTACTATTGGATACTACTGTAAAGTTAAATCTTCATTTGAATTTACACTATAGGCTATTGGCAGCCTATGCTATGATTAAAAAAAGTGTAGAGGCTCTTCCTCTGAATAAAAATCCCATGCCCCCAAACCATCTACAGCCACAGTTACTCGGGCTCTAACACTGTTAACGGTAGGTGAACTGACTCCTGACAGCATGTTCACTATAAATACTGTTATAGGGATTGTAGCAACTGATAAGAGTTGTGAGTGTCTGCAATGAAATGGACGAGAATACAGATTGGTTTTGCCAGACCCCTTGTCAGTCATTGGGCAGTTAAACAGGTGGTCCACACAGCAGCTTTTCAAATTGTAGCTATTTTAAACTTATTTTTCTTTCACACACACCGGTAAAAACAGAGCCTCACTACAGCCCTGCTCTGTTAGACTACTACAAGTCCTTTGAAATACACAGCTTTCCATATATCTATGTAAAGAAGCCCTGATATAATTCCTGTGTATATTAAACTAAAATATAATGTACAATAGTTGACATGAACTTGATGGAATTAAGTTGAAAATAAAGCCAAAGTTTACCTTCATCAAGGAGTCAGATTAGCAAAAGAACATTTCAAAAATAGAGGAATTCAACCTGCTCGGAGTATGCTGTGATATATATCTACTGTATAGGCAAGGCAAGGCAAGGCAAGGCAAGGCAAGGCAAGGCAAAAGGCAAAAGGCAAGGCAAGGCAAAAGGCAAGGCAAAAGGCAAGGCAAAAGGCAAGGCAAGGCAAAAGGCAAGGCAAGGCAAGGCAAGGCAAGGCAAAAGGCAAGGCAAGGCAAAAGGCAGGCAAGGCAAGGCAAAAGGCAAGGCAAAAGGCAAGGCAAGGCAAAAGGCAAGGCAAGGCAAGGCAAGGCAAGGCAGCAAAGGCAGGCAAAAGGCAAGGCAAGGCAAAAGGCAAGGCAAAAGGCAAGGCAAGGCAAAAGGCAAGGCAAAAGGCAAGGCAAAAGGCAAGAAAAGGCAAAAGGCAAGGCAAAGGCAAGGCAAGGCAAGGCAAGGCAAAAGGCAAGGCAAGGCAAAAGGCGACAAAACGAAAAGTCTTCAGCCTGGATTTAAAAGTAGTCAGAGTTGCAGCGGACCTGCAGGTTTCTGGGAGTTTGTTCCAGATATTTGGAGCATAATAACTGAACGCTGCTTTATCATGTTTAGTTCTGACTCTGGGGACAGAAAGCAGACCAGTCCCTGAAGACCTGAGAGATCTGGATGGTTCATAATTTAGCAGGAGGTCAGTAATGTATTTTGGGCCTAAACCATTCAGTGCTTTATAAACCAGCAGCAGTATTTGAAATCTATTCTTTGACACACAGGAAGCCATGAAGACTTCAGAACAGGAGTGATGTGATCCACTTTCTTAGTGTTAGTGAGGACTCGAGCAGCGGCGTTCTGAATCAGCTGCAGCTTCCTAATAGATTTTTTAGTGAGACCTGCACTGTTAAAAAGGATATTGGTTTTTAGTCAGATGGGCAAATGTTATCATGCTGAGTGAACCCACTGCCCATTACAACTCATTAAGACGAGTTACAAAAACTTCAACTTGAAAAATATTTGTAAACTCAGAATAATCCGTTGCATTAAATTGATAACATGAGTCAGCCTTGGCATTGTATGTAACACGCATGCGCCTGCAATATGACGTCACACGCAGTGTCCCAAAACTGAATTTGAAATCCGAGTTGGCTGCCATCTTTCTTCCTCGCTCAGAGCCCGGACTGGAGTTATCAAGTAAGTACATTCAAATGTAATCTAGTTCATCAGCAGACAATGCAAATTAATCCTCTAACGTTAGTCTCTGTCTCAGACTGACTGTCGCCACACTTTTTGATGCATATTTCATATTTAACGTTAGTTAGTTTTAGGAAAAACGTTAGCATGTTAGCGAGCTAGCTAGCAGTGGGTTGGAAATTAAGAGCTGCCCGAGTGAAATAGCGAGTATTTGAAGGAGGGTTGAGCCTAAAACTCGGCTGAAATGAGTATCCGGTACGGATAATGTACTTTTCACAAGTAAAAGTATTTTTTACGAGTAAAAAGTCGAAAGCGCAAGCACACACGTGCAGTGATGCCAATTTAGCACTTTTGTTTCTAGCCCGATTGCTCCCGGACACGCGGGCTGACGCAGCATCTTGTAACAAACACCGTTCCAGGGCTTGTTAACATTTAACAACCTATTAATGTGTCATACCCACTTAACGGGGAGAAAGTCGACTATAATAACCATTTTTACCGCAAGTCACCCAAATGAACCCAGAGGTGAGTCCGCCTGGACCTACTTTTTCTAAACCTCTCTAAAAAGGTCAAATTTCACTTGTTTTGCATCAATCTTGATACAGGGTACTTATTATATGTTATAGTTTGGATTCCTAAAGGTTTTTGTCTACTATCCCATCATTCAAGGGTGGTTTTCATCCATCCATCCATCCATCCATCCATCCATCCATCTTCTCCCGCTTATCCGTGGTCGGGTCGCGGGGGTAGCAGTTCCAGCAGAGAGCCCCAAACTTTCTTTTCCCTGGCGACATCAACCAGCTCTGACTGGGGGATCCCAAGGCGCTCCCAGGCCAGCGAAGAGATATAATCCCTCCACCTGGTCCTTGGTCTACCCCTTGGTCTCTTCCCAGCTGGACGTGCCTGGAACACCTCCCTAGGGAGGCGCCCAGGTGGCATCCTAACTAGGTGCCCGAACCACCTCAACTGGCTCCTTTCGACGCGAAGGAGGAGCGGCTCAACTCCGAGTCCCTCCCTGATGACCGAACTTCTCACCTTATCCCTAAGAGAGACACCAGCCACCCTGCGGAGAAAACCCATCTCGGCCGCTTGTATCCGCGATCTCGTTCTTTCGGTCATGACCCATCCTTCATGACCATAGGTGAGGGTAGGAACGAAAATGGCCCGGTAAACAGAGAGCTTTGCCTTCTGGCTCAGCTCCCTTTTCGTCACAACGGTGCGGTAAAGCGACTGCAGTACCGCTCCCGCTGCTCCGATTCTCCGGCCCATCTCACGCTCCATTGTTCCCTCACTCGAGAACAAGACTCCGAGATACTTGAACTCCTTCACTTGGGGTAAGGACTCATTCCCTACTTGAAGTGGACAGTCCATCGGTTTCCTGCTGAGAACCATGGCCTCAGATTTGGAGGTGCTGATCCTCATCCCAGCAGCTTCACACTCGGTTGCGAACCGATCCAGTGAGTGCTGAAGGTCGCAGACCGATGAAGCCATTAGAACCACATCATCTGCAAAAAGCAGTGGTGCAATCCTTAGTCCACCGAACTGCAGACCCCCTCCCCCACGACTACGTCTCGAAATCCGATCCATGTATATTACAAACAGGATTGGTGACAAAGCGCAGCCCTGGCGGAGGCCAACCCTCACCGGAAATGTGTCCGACTTACTGCCGAGGACCCGGACACAGCTCTCGCTTTGGGAGTACAGAGCCCTGAGTACAGACCCCCTCACCCCATACTCCCGCAGCACCTCCCACAGTAACTCCCTGAGAACTCGGTCATACGCCTTCTCCAAGTCTACAAAACACATGTAGACCGGATAAGCGTACTCCCAGGCCCCCTCCAGGATCCTTGCGAGAGTAAAAAGCTGATCCGTCGTTCCACGACCAGGACGGAATCCGCATTGTTCCTCCTCAATTGAGGGTGGTTTTCACTATAAGTAATGTTTTTTTAGACGGAAACTAATCTGCATTTTTTTAAACTATGTTCAATCTGAATTTACTTTAAAATAAAAAGATCTATATTGATTCTGACACGATCTACAGCCAAAAAAAAAAAAATTGTCAAAAATGGAGGTGATGAAAATGCATGTGAATTGAAAAATAGAGGGGTATAACGGATGTGAATTGGAAAAGTGATTAGATTAATCTAAAGCCGATTTGATTAAAACAGTTGTAATGTGATAAACAGAGCAATGTTACATAATTTGCCCCTTCTTACATTTCATCATTCTTCAGCATTCAT
Organism: Gymnodraco acuticeps; assembly: GCF_902827175.1. NCBI lineage: Eukaryota > Metazoa > Chordata > Actinopteri > Perciformes > Bathydraconidae > Gymnodraco > Gymnodraco acuticeps. The sequence goes on along the minus strand of NW_022989890.1, from coordinate 2,748,542 downwards.
AACATAAAATTGTCATTTATCATTTAAGTGTCCTCAAGGGTGGATGTAACACAAATAAAGAATGGAGGTGATGAAAATGCATGTGATGTGAAAAATAGTGATACATTGACAATTGATTTGATAAACTTGATTGTCAATGTCTATCAGACATTTATCGTTTACACAGCAATCCATTTTTAACATCTGTTCAATGTATTTATTTCCACTTTGTAATAACAGTGTTTACATGTCTGGATACATTAAAATCTGGATTGAAAAACATTTTAGAGAAGAGTATTTGGACTTATTTTACTATGTTCTGTGCTGATAACTCAGTAATATAACATGTTTTTCTTTCTTTTTTCTGTACAGGATAACTTCAGTGGAGGCTGTGCAGTTTGGAGCAATTCCCATTCAATGAGGTGGTCCTACAAGTGTTGTCATTACTCCTCCCCGAGCCAATGTACACTAATTGTCCATTACAAACTGAAGCACTGTCATCAGGCAAGGAACTGTCCTCTTCCCTGTGTCTATGCAGACTGTGTGTGCTCCTTCAGGACCGAATCATCTCTGAAAAAACATTTAACTAGAGACCATAGTCAAGCACGTTCAACGCAGGTGACCTCAAGGTTAAATTGTAGGGATGCACGATATTGGTTTTTTGAAACCGATACCGATAACTTCCTGCTTCTCAAGACCGATAACCGATAATAAAAAAAAATGTACGCCATTATTTTAACACGATTAACGGATGTGTATTTTTTTTCCTTGGCCGCCCCGTAGTTTCAGAGCGCATCGAGTTTAAAATACCATCGACAAGCTGATGCTGACAGCCCCGCTCCTGCCGCCCGCTTGTGGCAGACCACACTTCCACGCTCACCGGCAGGCACCGACTGGCCATCTGGAGGACCGGGAGGGTGTGTGTATGTGTGGCCCGAGCGAGCGAGAGAGAGACCTTACGGCATTGTTGTTGTTAGCATCTGGTGCTAGCTAGCTGCGCTAACGGATATAAGGAGCTGTTTAAATGAAAACAGAGGAGCGACATTTCGCCACAACTGCGCCGAGCACTTGACTTTATGCAGGAAGCCAGACAGTGGGACATTGTACGAAAAGTCAGCACGGATAGTGTGCAACATGATTACAGCGTCCAGGCAGCTCCGGTTCGAGCATATGCCTTGAGTTGCACATAGCTCCAACGCCCATACCACCGACGACATGTTTGTTTACTGTCCTGGCTTCACGGCCGCACACCATTTACGTCACAGCCAGGCATGAGTTAGGGAGCGCTGGATTTGTGAAGAACTCCCCTCTTCCTAAACCACTAATACCACAGTACTGGCAAAACGGGAGGAGCCGAGTGAAAAACAAGCGCTCCTCATCCCAATCCACCCACACCGCAGTATTTTTTTCTTTTTTTTTTACCCAAAAAAGAAAAAATATATTGTATATTATCGGGGCTATTAATACTGGTATCGGGTTTATCTGGATGACGTCATAATTCCTAATATCGGACCGATAATTATCGGGCCGATAATTATCGTGCATCCCTATTAAATTGTGAACTGTGCAATTTCTCAGAGACTTGTAGTGATACACAGTATTTTGCACATCTAAAAATACACATACACAATAAGGAAACTGTGAAATGTCCCTTCAAAGACTGTAGTTTTCAGTCCAGCGTATACAGTACTTTTCGTGCACATAAGAGCAAGAAACATCACCTCTGTACTGTTGATGATTTCCGTACAAACTTGTACTCAAGTCACTTCAAAATCTGAAAGTACAGGATTTGATGAGACAAATTCGGACCATCTAGATTTAACAACAGATGATTACATAGAGGATCAAGACCTGCATGATTTATTACAACAGAAAGTTGCATCTTTCTTACTGCGTATGCAAACGATTTTGCATGTGTCTAAGACAACAACTCAGGAAATTATAAACGAGCTATGTAGTATTAGCTCAGTTGTGGAAGAGTGCACACCAAAAATAATTGGAAGTGTACTGATCAACCACAATTGTGCAGTAAATAGTGCAGTCACCACTGCTATAACAGAGATAGTTAAAAAAGCAAACCCCCTAAGTTTCCTGTCAAAGGGCGGACCTTTTGGCTCTGAATACAAAAGAGAAACTTTTTACAAGAATAATTTTAAAGTGATTGAGCCGATTGAATATGTTTTAGATGCATCTTCCAGACGTACATTTGTTTATATTCCAATTCTGAAAGTTTTGACAGAGCTGTTAAATCGTAATAATGTTCTTCTATTTCATGTATTGCATGTTCAACATTTGTATATGGTTTGAAATATATATGCTTGTGCAATACCAAATATTACCTCTGGGCAGCTTGTGAAATGTGAAAACGTAGGTCACTTTGAACTTGGACTAACATGATGTACAGTAATGCCACTGCACTAACAATTATGTAATGTCACTTCTTCATATAGATTGTCAAGGAATTCACCAGGCTGATGTCGATGGACCTCAATTCGCTCTATGAGGGTCTGGACAGCCACCTGCAGAAATTCCTTCAGTTGTTCAGGTCAAAGCGCTTTGAGGGGATCAAAGAAATGACATCCTTAATGGAGAGCCTCGACAAGGATGTAAGTACAGTTCTTTACTTTAAAGTACTTTGAGGCAATAGAGCTGCCTTTCCACATTCATTCTATGTTCTCGTGTAAACTCAATGTAATTTTTACGACGGGATACAGGGGAAGGACCCAAAAGCAGGTGCCTGATGCAGTTCAATGATTTAATAAACAACATGGTGGTACAAAGGCTTAAGGGATAGTGAGGCAGGCAAGGGTCAGAGATGGCAGGCCACACACACACGGAATATGAAGGAATCTATTAAGTTAGCTGTGAGGCGGTTATATAATTCTGATAGCAACGAGCAATATTAATTTATCATGTGTTTTGGCAGGCATCGAACCAAAGGAAGAGGGCAGCAGTGTTGCAGGGCCTACCATGGTACATGAGGGAGAATCCTTCAACTATCATGAAGATGTGTGAGGTAAGCGCTGAAATGTCATTCAAGATGATACAAAAACGAGTTCACAATGAACAGGGTTACACTAGTCGTTTCAGGCGTCGTCTGTGTATGCACATATGGCAAAGCATCTCTAAAGCACTTTCGTTGTTGTTTCTTTTTGCATGAAGCCAACGGATCCTGAAGAGGACGTCATCAAGGGAATGGTGATTGGAGTCCTTTCAGTCGTTGAAGATGTGTAGGAACCTCTTCCAGCTTCCTACAACGATGTCGCCCTCGTGATCAAGGAAAGGATAGTCATGTCACCTTGGTGATGTACCCAATGCTTTTGTGAACCTGATGGGATTGCAGTACATGCTGAACCTTGACTATCCAAAAGACTTGAAATACACCTTTGAGGTGATTCAGCGCCTGTTCATGGGAATTGGGTTGGACTCGTGCACTCCCAGGGTCCACTCTCTAAAGAATATAGAGAGATGGCCTAGGAAGATGTCTCTGCATCTGTCTCAAAGGATGCATCTTAATTTTTTGTCATTTGTCCACTGTTCTAAGAGGAAAACAAATGTATAGCCCCTCGGTGGGTCACACCAGTTTATTTTGTTTTCCTTTTCTATTGCTCTATTTTGAGTAAGTGTCAGAGAGACACTAGTGTGTATTTTATGTTGTACAGCAACCATGAACAGAGTGGATATTTCAGTACTGTTAGAATGTTTTAATGTTCCGACTGACAGTTAAGTTAAGAGAGATACCATTTTCTATGCATTTTATTGCAGCAACCCTGAACACTTACTCCTCAGAATGGACTCAACAAGTCACTCAATTACAGTTGTATCTATGGGACAGTGTAATTTCAGTTTTTGAGCAGCCCAGAGCAAAAACAATGGTGTGTTAGAGGGTGTTTTAGGTTTGGTCTACATGTCCCAAGGAAGGTCTTTATGATATGTTGACATCCATTGACACACTTATTTGAATTAAAAAGCAACACTGAACAGTTAATGAGTGTGTGGGTTGGAGGTCTTAATTTCTTCAGTTATTGATATTGTAATAACAGTCCTGATTGAAATGTCTTTTCAGCTATTTTTTCATGTGTTAATATAGTTTAGACTAAGCTAGTTCTCATGTTAATGTATAGTATAACTTTGTAGCTATTAGTTTGCTTGTCCTGGTAAGTTAACTTGGTACTAGAAGTTGAACAAACACAGTTGTACAAGTTGAGCCAACTTGATTAACACATTTTTAAGAACTCAATCAAATAAGTGTAACCAACATCTTAAGTTATCTTAACTAATATTTTCTAGTCCAAATAACTTGACACATGAAGTTGTATCATCAGACTACAAGTTGTATCAACTAATGTATTGAAGTGTAATAGACTTGACAATAAATGTTGAATCAACTTGACACAACTTAACTCAGTCAAAGCAACAAGATGACTTGACTTAGTCAAGTTGAGTCAACAAATCATTTTTAACAGTGTGTGATGACACCATTGCAGTAGTCGAGTCTACTGAAGATAAAAGCATGGACACATTTTTCCAAATCCTGCTGTGACATTAGTCTTTTAATCCTAGATATATTCTTTAGGTGATAGTAGGCTGATTTAGTAACTGTTTTAATGTGACTGTTGAAACTCAGGTCAGAGTCCATGACTACACCTAGATTTCTGGCTTTATCTGTTGTTTTGAACATTGCACACTGAAGCTCAGTACTAACTTTTATACGTTCTGACTTGGCTCCAAAAACCATTACCTCAGTTTTATCTTTGTTTAATTGGAGAAAGTTCTGACACATCCAGTCATTGATTTGTTCAATGCACTTACTCAGTGTTTGAATTGGAGCATAGTCTCCTGGTGAAATGGTTATGTAAATGTGTGTGTCATCTGCATAGCTATGGTAACTTATTTTGTTGTTTTTCATTATCTGAGCCAGTGGTAGCATGTAGATGTTAAAGAGAAGAGGCCCCAAGATGGAGCCTTGAGGAACCCCACATGTCATATTTGTCAACTCAGATGTGTATTTACCTATAGAAACAAAGTTGTTTCTGTCCTTTAAGTAGGATTCAAACCAATTTAGAACTGTTTCCGAAAGTCCCACCCAGTTTTCCAGTCGGTCTAGTAATATGCTGTGGTCAACAGTGTCAAACGCAGCACTGAGATATAATAATACTAACACTGAAGTTCTGCCACTGTCTGTGTTTAAGTGGATGTCATTAAAGACCTTTACAAGAGCAGTCTCAGTGCTGTGGTTTGGACGAAAGCCTGACTGGAACACAACGAAACAGTTATTTAAATGCAAGAAATTACTCAACTGTTGAAAAACAACTTTTTCAATGATTTTACCTAGAAATGGGAGGTTTGATATGGGCCTGTAATTGTTCATTACTGAAGCATCTAGATTATTCTTTTTAAAGAGCGGTTTAATGACTGCAGTTTTCAGGGCCTGTGGAAAAATACCTGAGTGAAGAGATTTGTTTACTATATGAAGTAGATCTGAGGCCATGCAAGGCAAAACATCTTTGAAAAATCCTGTTGGAATAATATAAAGGCAGCAGGAGGAGGATTTCAGAAGTTGAATAATGTCCTCTAGGTTTTTATCATTAATCTGATGGAATTGTGTCATGGTGTTTGAATTTATGTTAAGTGGACACAGAGACAACACATTTGCTGTTCCTGATGCAGAGGCACTGACTGCTTGTCTGATTTTCTGAATTTTGTCAGTGAAAAAGGAGGCAAAATCATTGCACGCCCTGGTGGATAGAAATTCAGAGGCTACTGACACTGGGGGGGTTAGTTAGTCTGTCGACGGTAGCAAACAAGGCACGTGCGTTGTTTTTGTTTTTGGTAATGATGTCAGAGAAGAACGATTGTCGTGCGTTTTTCAATTCCAAATTATAAAGGCCAAGTCTCTCTTTAAGGCCCTGTCACACTGTCCCGAAATTGACACCCGATGGACACACGATAAAGGAAATGTTCAAATTCGGCTGTGATCGTAGCAACATCGGGCCATTCGTGAGGATATCTTAAGCCATCGTAGGAGTTTCTCAGGCTCCGGCAGCAACTTCGTGAGCGGCAACTTCGTAAGGCACTCGTGAGGACATCTTGTCAAATCGTGTCATCTTCGTGTTATCATCGGTGCATTCACCCTCACTCTGATCGGGGCGAATGCCCGATGGCACCGATGATAACAAGATGCCCTCACGATGGCCTTACGAAGGGCAAAATTGACACACGAATTCAACACGAAAATGAACCTTCGCAAGGTCCTTCGGCAATTTTTTGGCATGCCAAAGATTTTGCCACCGCTCGCGAAGTTGCTGCCGGAGCCTGAGAAACTCCACCGGCGGTCATACGAAGGCTTAAGATGCCCTCACGAATGGCCCGATGTTGCTAGGATCACAGCCGAATTTGAACATTTCCTTTATCGTGTGTCCATCGGGTTGTTTTATTGCACAACAAAATCATGTAAATATATTATGTAAATAACCCAATTTGTGTTCTGTGAAACTAAAAAGGATATAATATATTATTTTGAAGGACAGTTGACAGGAAGTTGTTGTTGTTATGGAAACAACATTACGGAGAAAACGTAATATTTTCTACATATAACGACGGATAAAGTAAAGAACAAAGTCTGAAGATATCAGTACAGTATCATAGTACTGTAACATAATTGTTTTTGGTACTTTCATTGCAGTTGTATGTCTTAAATGTAATGTAAATGTTGCCTTCGTGTGTGGTTCGGGGCCATCTTCGTGCGAAATTCACAATTCAATATTCGTGTGTCCATCGGGAGTCAATTTCGGGACAGTGTGACAGGGCCTTTATTGATTTCAAAATGAACCTGGAGATTTGTTTTTCGCCACCTGTGTTCAGCTTTTCGACATTCTCTTTTTTCTGTTTTCACGGTCATGGCCTTTCTCCATGGAGATATTTTCTTGCACTTCCTTTACCTAGGCCTTTTTTTTGTGCAATTACTGTTGGGCACTTGGAGGTAAATGAGCATAACAAGACTTCAGGTGTTTCTGCTCTGCTAGTTTTAGAATCACAGTCATTCCAGCTATTAAACACTTCCCCCGAAGAGAAGTGAAGGACAGCAACCTCTAATTTCATGCTGATTCATAATGACCCATAGCTTGATTTGCCTGTGCAGCCTGCTGTGCCAGACCTCACTAATAATGACACTCCAAAGGAAGGCTAAAGACTGAGCAATAACAATTAACCTGTTAAACCCCAAGGTCCCTGCCAGCGGGGACCCTGTTTTTTTTCTTTCACGACACTGTGTCTCAGGGGATCTTAATATTTAAGAACCTATTAATGTGTTATACCAGATTAACGGGAATAATCTCAGCTAACTGACGATACAAACCATTTTTACCAAAACAAAACACAAGTCTCATAAGAAGCATCTATATGACCCCTTAGCGAAAAATGCTAACGGACATTGGCACAGAACTCAAGATAAAAGTACCCTTATTACTTATCGTAGCTGCACATACAAGATATCCGATTAAAGCTGAGGTTCCACAGATTATTTAGGTATATAGTATCATCACTGCGTGATACGAACTCGTGACAGGGGAAGCAAACACAGACATCACAACACGTACCTTTACGGAGCTTCTAGGGAGATTGTCTCACCGTAGCTGTCAATCTGATCAAAAGATGTGTTCAATGGCATTAAAACGAGAAAAAACGCAGCTGAATCGGTTAATCCATAGGTTTTTAACGTCTCTGTATAAAAAAATTATTTCATTTATAATCCATAATTCCATTTGTATGTAAAAATCGCAGAGCAAAAATTAGCTGCTAATGGTAGCCACCAGAGGGCTGCTGCTTCCGGTCTTGGCTATGCGGCAGTCTAACACACACACATTACCAAATAAGGACTATGTGTGAGTTCCCCTCGATTCCATTGGCCCTGACGGTCAGAAAGAGATGTCACATGTCAAAATCCAGCAAGGGGGGCCAGAGATATGGAAAATCCACCCAAATGGCCCCAGAAGAGGTTTTTTTTTGCTAAATCTGTCTAAAAAGGTGAAATATCACTTGTTTTGCATCAATCTTGATACAGGGTACTTATTATATGTTGCACTTTGGATTCCTAAAGCTTTTAGTCTACTAACCCATCATCCAATGTTAGTTTTCACTATAAGTACAAAATATTTTTTGGACGGACACTATAATTTACAGTTTTTTACCATGTTCAATCTGAATTTTCTTCAAAATAAAAAACATCTATATTGATTCTGGATTTTCTACATCCAATTCACAGGTTTATCATTACTTTGAGAAAAAATATTATTAATGTAACCCTTTTAGAAGGGAAGATATGGTCATTTGTTCTGGGAATGTCATTTTCGAGCCTGAAACCTGAAAAACAGGCTCTGGGTTTAAGATGTTTGGCAGCCAGTTGTGGTTTGTTGATAAAGCATGAGACATAATATCTCCCATCTATCCATATTGATAATTTGATTGTTGATGTTGATTGATAATGTCCTTTCACCTTAGCTTTAAGTTACATTTTGTGGTGCGCCTATCTTTTCCAAAGCTTTTTGTATGCACTGCGACAAAGCAACCACAACATTCTAATCCATTCTGCTGCTGTGTTAAAGCAGCAGCTGGTCCTCACTAAACACATTTGGTGTTTTTCCACCTCTGCACTGTAGGTGCCAATGTGTGTGTGGGTTAATAGCACAGTGAGGGCCTGTAAACTCAGTGAGGCTGATGACCAGAAAGTTTGTCGGCACCGAGAAACCCTTCAAGCCCATCATCATCTGGACCTCCGTCATAAACCCAAGGTTTATTGTATATTTGGGTCTCGACATGCTCACCGACACCTCCATCTTAAAAAGATAATGGAAGCAATTCGATAGGACGGTAAAGTTGAAGGATCCAGCAAGAAGATTACTTCTACTAGCAACCTTAAAAGTGTGTAGAAGTCTGCTGATCCATCTTCGGTAGTGTGCAATATCACACAGGTTATACAATAGTTTTAATGGAGGGGCGGGCAGGACAGACAAATCTATGTTTTACAACGGCTATTTAAAACCTTCCCTTCCCTTCTAAAGCTGCTTATTGTACAATTAAAAAATAAACGTATCTAAACAATTTGAATTTTTATATCAACTGAAATAACCCTAATCACATGTATATTTTCATTGAATTGTTTGAGCCTTGAATAGGGCTGAGAGTTGATCTGTATCATACACCATAACCCCATGTTTAGCATTAAAATGTCACAGGAACACATCATAAAAAGAATACAACAATTAATTCACCGTACTGAAAAGACAGTCAAAATAGCCTTGCGGATTTCAGAAAAAGTATATGAAGTCAACTAGGAGCTGAAATAAATATTGTATTATGATAAGATATATAAATGATCCAAGGGCAGCCCCAGGCAAGTGCTTACCATGTTTAAACATTGGCATGAACTGTCACAACACCCCTGCAGCACGCCCAACCTTTCAAAGCTGTTGCCTCTGCATTTTGGCATAAATGCAGCTCAGGAATGTATTTTTTTTTTTTTAAGTTCTTTAAAAAGCAGTGCCACTGGGGATCCACTGGGGCAAGGCTGTTGAACAAATAATGACCTCAGATACAAACATTGCTGCAATGTCATGTGGTACGACTGCATGGCCAGGTTAATACCTTTTTGATGACAGGGGATCAATGTCAGAGGCCTGTGCTGCCTACAAACAGCTCTTAGTGCTGGATGGGTTGGGCTTTGGCCAACTTGAATGTTGAAATATATCAAATGAGTCAAACCGTAACCAGGAACAAATCTGGGAAATGCAAGTAAAAACAATCAAAGACTAGAAGTCAGCACAAGCGGGACAACATGTGTTCAAGATGTGTCCATATTTTCTCATAGCAGAAAAACAGAGTAGATTTCTGTTATCCAATCCATCCAACAGAACATCATCAGTAGAAATGCAGTCCTAAATATATTTTCTTGTTAAGTGTACTCAAAGATTAGGGTGAAGTGACTTCATCTTCTCATGTTATTCTAGGATTGGACTACTGTCAATTTCCATTTTGCACAAGGTGAGCATAAAGGTGATGGAATGAATTGAGTCAGTGAAGGATTTTACAGCATAGTGATGAAAGGGTTTTGGTGTTTTTCTTTTTCTTTGTTTCCCTGTTTGTAGACTACAGTACCTGCTGGCACTAGATTACCTTTAGTTCTCTCCACTAAAGCAACTTTCAGAGACACTGCCAGCATCACAATTTGAGCCTATGTTTGGATTACATACAATGACTCTTTCAATGTTTTGATTTTCGCTCCAACAGAAAACAAAGCATATATGATAAACACTGGACTGCACTGAGTGGTTTGGATCAACTAGTAGATGAGGGTGAATGGTTTTATATAATAAACCATTATGTAACTAAATATTCAACGTCTGTTTTTAATGTTTATTCCTATGATCATAGATTAGATGGTTGGAAATGAGAAAGAACCTGAATGCTTCGGAGAGGCCATTTGGTTTGGACTTAATGGTTGAATATCCATAAATGTTTTTTGTGGTCTTTCAGTTGTAAAGGTACTAATTATATTTGACAGTAGAGCTTCAGATATTATTGAGACTAGGATAATGTTGGAGGCAGGTTTTTGTTCAGGGTCTGGAAAACTCCACAAAAAGCATAGTGCATAAAGGTAGCCTTCGTTAGCAATATCATTCAAAATTAGATACATGGCTGATCACTAAGTTATCAAATGATACGGTCTTTTGAATTTCACCATGAACTGATGTGTTTATTGCATTAAAAAAGGGAACATAGTGTAGGTACAACTTAATAGATCATATTACAAATTAATATTTACTATTGGATTCAACAAATCTATGGAAAGCATGACAGTAAATAAATAATGTATTCTGTGTGTCTCGAAGTAGATATGTATATTCATAAACAATTTGTATGCATACCAGGCATTCAGATTATATTTGGGCTATATGTTCTCTACTTATTCTATCTTTAGGCCTATTTTGTTATTGTTATATTTTCATATTGGCTTACTTTTTTCATTGTCCATACAGCTGGATATGTATTCAAATGTTTTGGTAACGGTATCCTACACGTACCAGATAACCAAACAAATCTCTTTTCACAGGATACTAAGAACATTACCTTGGCACAGGAACTGACAGGGGTTTTAACCCCAGCAAATTAAATGCTGTGCATGAGCTTTATCATTGTAGGAGTAGGTCAAGCACTGTGCTACCTATTGCCCCCTCTCGCTGTGCCTGAACGCACCGAAAATAACAAAGTTAGTTTCTGATGAGGATAGTCTTTTTTTGAATTTTCAGGGTCTATGACATCTAAAAATCCCAGGTATCTTATCAATTGGGATGAGCTATCTGTCAGTTGTTCTGTGATTTAGGTTAGCCATCCCTTGCTCCCTTTCTATTTCCCCCTCTCTTTTACACACACACACACACACACACACACACACACACACACACACACACACACACACACACACACACACACACACACACACACACACACACACACACACACACACACACACACACACACACACACACGCGCACACACTTGCAAGAGCTCTGGCCCTTGGGGATATTTTTCTTTTGGCTGAGGGATCAGAAGGTTGTGGAACTGTGAATGCTTCAGTTCTGCTCTCCTTCGGTGTGCGCTCTCGCTCACACTGTGTTGGGAATTAATCACTTCTCTGTGGCCCATCAACAGCACCAAACACGTGGGGAGAAAACATAAGAGATAGAGTGTGGGGGGAGCAACAAGGGGAGTAGGAAATAGGAGATAAACGTGGGACCTTGTGTTGAATTCCTTGGCTATGCACTGTACTGCGACAGAAAGGGAGGTAGAGAATAATACTAAAAGGTGACTAGAGTGCAATAGGAATGAAGAGAAAAGAACAATAAGATGGTGCTGAGTCAGATTGGCGATATTGCAAGAGGAGGTAATTTCATTTTTCCTTCCCACAAGAGACCAGAGAAAAGAGAGGGAGGTTTAACACTTCATGCCCTTTCCTTTCACCTTCTCACATTCAAGTTGAAACACATACTCTCATTCATGTAATCTTTTCTCAGTTGTACATTTACATTACATGTCAACACATGTATCCAGAGCTTAAAAGGAATAAAAGAGGTTGAGGGAAGGGATGTGAGGAGACCAGAGATTCCTTTATTCATCTATGTAGCCATTGATAACAAAATAAAGCCCTCTAGAATGACTTTCAACCTACACATCATTAAGTTAGAATTAATGTATATGCACAATTAAAAAATCAACCCACTCTTATTAATATAATCGCATACTGGCATATATTAAATAAGGCCAACACTATTGTAACCTGTGGTTCGCCTAAGGCCCTCTTGAAGCTACCTCATTCTCTCAGATTTCTCAGAGTGCAATACCTTTTTGGTTCCAAGTATAAAATAGGAAAAGGATATCTACCAAATGCTATAAACTCCTGAATCAGTTTAATCTCATAGGCAAATTGAATGCCTACTGACATTGTCCATGCTCAACTTAACATCTTTAATAAGTGGCAGCACATGATTCACTTCTAAAACCGAGGTTCGTGTTAAATCTTGAGATACAGTATGTGCCCAGATGCGTTGAAAAATGTGTGGAGGTTGGGGTTGTAGATTACCAAGTTGTAACAAGACAAGTTACTGCACAATTGGCAGTTTTGTTTTTGTTCTGTATTAAGTGTTTATCACTCTTCCCCATGTGTTGTGGCTCCAATTCCCAGTTCAATATTGTTAAGGTGATGACAGTTACTGAAAAAGGTGCTGACATTGTGTTGCCTGTCCGTAGTCAAGCTTGGCGAGGGAGCTCCCATACAGTAGTTTAGTCTCACTAAGCATTTTTTCCCTATTTCGAGGCTCTGCAGGCCTTCAACTGCAAGCTCACTTGTCCCCTTACTCAATCAGCTATGACAGTCCCCACTGTGTATTTATATACTGTACCATTATCTGTCTTATCTCTTTTCTATCCATCTGAAGTATTCTTTGACTGAAATAAATCTGATCATGAGCCGTCCTCTTTCATTTGAGCCTACACTACTTCATACTGTATGTCTCATAGAGTTTAGATAGATAGATAGATCGATAGATAGATAGATAGATAGATAGATAGATAGATAGATAGATAGATAGATAGATAGATAGATAGATATATAGATGGATAGATAGATAGATAGATGGATACTGTAGATAGATAGATATTTTTAGTTTAGTATTTTATTGATCCCAATTTGGGAATTATTTGTGTTGCAGCAGCATACAAAAACAAGGCAATGTACATAAGAGAAATTAAGACACTAGAAATAAACAATCCAAAAATATTTCTGAAGTAGAAATAAAATAGCATTAAAAAGTAAAAAAATGTACATGTGGAAATACAAATTTCCAGTAACAAAATATAATGCAGGATATTATATATATAATTGTGCAATAAATGGATTATTCAATATTAAATTGAATACAAATGTAAAATGTACAGTGGGTTTACAGGTATTTCTCATTGTTGTGTATATTGTATGAACACATTTTATCTGAATTGTTGAATATAAGCCATATGAGAGCTCACCAAGAAAAAATAGCTACCATAATAGTGTACTTACTTGTGCTGCCATCACTGAGTGGAATACATTTTGACTTCTTAGGAAGACTTGAACACACAGAGTTCAGTACTACCGTTCTTTTCTTTAGCCCCACCATCCAGAGTTGGATTGATTGCAGAATTGACTTGAGCTTGCCTTAAGTACTGAATTACACTAAAGTGCTGACTTTAGCTTGCTCACATGAGCATTTATGGCACCAACACTAACAGCCAGTGAGGCTAACTCGCTTAGCTTTGATAGCCTTTAGGTTTCCATCAGTTCATTTCTCAATCTGCTGCGACCAACAAAGCTGTAGTTTGAAGTAGTCACTTTTTTTCCCCTCGCAGCAAAAGGGTTCAAAGTCAGCAGGATTTCCTTGAAGCAGAGGAGCTAGATGAAAAAGATTCTTCACTTGACATCACTGTTTAAGAAATACGATATTTCATCTAGTACAGCTGATGACGTTACTGGCCTTCAGGCTATCTTTTGAAATGAGCTAACATTTACATAGTCCTACATTCTGAACAGTTATTTAGTAAAGGTTTTTGGTATTGTGGAAAAGACTGAATGAACATCCGGACAAAAATGCAGCATTCTATTGGATGGATTATGATTCTATTGGATTATGTTTGAATTTAATTAATGAAGCAATTCATTATGCGATTACTTGACAGTAATACTCATTATATAATAAACATGCATCCAGCACTGCGAACAATGAGACATGCAAATTTGGTAAAATGTAATATTTGGTTCTGAACACTTGAAAGGTGGATTTTTACTAAGTAATCACTTCACTGTTATCAAAGACTGTTATTAGAGCTGCTTTTGTTGGAGAAATGTGAGTTGTAGAGCACAGCAGGGCATAGTTCAACAGCCTGTTTGCTTTAATAGGGTGATAGCACCCACACAAACACACCAGCATCTTTAAGTGACAGGTCAGCACTTACTGTACTAAGAAAAGGCTTCTGAATCACTTTGGCATAGACTTCAACAGCCTTCACACATGAGTTTGGTTCTGCTAAAATCCTAATCTATGAGTCGTTTTAATGAATTAGCAAGCAGAAGAAAGGTTACATTAAACTAGTGGCTTGCAAATGCATCTAAGTTAGCATTACCAACCGAACTGGTTGGTAAAGAAACACAACACAAAGAAAACGTCTGTCCTGTCATGGCCCAAATCATGGTTCAATCAATGTTTAGTTATATAGGGCTCCCAATATCACAAATGTTACATTTGTCTCAGTGGACTTCACAGTTTGTACAGAATATCAGTATGACAATACGACACCCTCTGTCCTTAGACCCTCACATCGTACAAGGAAAAACTTCCTGAGAAAACCCACAGTTTAAAGGGGAACATGGGAGAAACCTCAGGGAGAGCAACAGAGGAGGGATCCCTCTCCCAGGACGGACAGACGTGCAATAGATGCCGTGTGTAAATCGAAAAGATAATACATTTACAACATAGGTAGACCAAATGTTTGGACATGCATGTGTCTATAAGAAGATGAATCCACGAGGATGTCAACAGTCCTGTGGGAGCCATCAGGGAAGTAGTATGATGAGAGTCAGACAGGACCGCAGAGACAGGTTCAGCCACGACTCGAAATCCAGAACTCAGGATGCAGGATCCAGGACACAGGATCAGCCACGACTCAGGATCGTAGATAGACACCAAAAATAAATTTGGGGGAAGCTGGGTTATTCGGAACATGAGAGTACACAGGTACAGACAGACAGAAGGAAGGAGTAAGGTGTCCCCCGACAGTCTAAGCCTATGCAGCTAAACTAGGGGTTGACTGAAAGGTGAATGAACTAAATTGTGTTGCAACATTTGATCACTTTCCAACTGATGATGGCACATTTCTTGAAGCCAAAATAAAATGTGATGAAAGGCCAGATATAAATAGACATGAAGACTTTGATTTAGTTTTTTTACTTAGTATCAATGAATCAGATATACCATACGACTTATAATTTCCCATTAGTGATGTTCTCGTAAAGTTTTGCTTTTTGATTTGGGTTTCTCGTGACCTTAAAATGCTTTTTCATGCATAATTAGCATTTTGCTCCAAGTGTGAATTAGTTATGCTTTTGTTTAGGTGGATCATTTCAAGTAATCTGCAATGTGTTTTTTTTTTGTATGCTTGTTTTCCAGTGTTCATGTTCATACCAACATTTGTGCTCTATCTCACGGCTCCAGCACTCGACTCCCCTGCCCGCCTCGGGTTATCCATAGCTGATTCCAAATAACTGTCAACTTCTCAGGACCACACTACTATCCTATAGCTCAACCACATTGTTTCTCTCTTTTTATGAACATGACATCTAACTTGAGGGCACAATGTGTCACTTTGTTTCCCTTCTCACTGACACATGCTCACTTTATAAACCGTACTTTTCCTGAATTGTTGGCATTCTTTGTTACTGTTGACATTTCTCCTCTCTTTAAAAACTTTACTTTTCAATTTCTAAGTAGTCAAAGCATGTTAAAACTGAGAGATATCTCTACTAGCTAACTATATATTTCACTATATCATTTAATAACTGTCTTATTGTAATTGTGACATTGACTCAAACGTTTGCTTATTGATGAATGACAGATATGGGTGAATACTTTTAGTGAAACTGCGGCTAGATCATCAGTGGATTGTATAATAGAGATACCATCAGCAAAATATTATTTAATGGAAGAAGAAATCAAAGCAGCTGCTATTGTGCCATAATAACATTAGTAATGCTGCAGCTGCAACACGTTCTCATACAGCGGTTCAGTTGATACCTTTTGAAAAAATGATTCCTTGTTTTCTGTGCACTGAACAACAAATGTACAGCTAGCTTTGTGAATTTACATTTGATACATTCATATACAGTCTTTTCAAAATAAACTTCCAAATAGATTTTAAAAGGAATGAACAAATAACAGTGCATTTCGGTACCAACAGTGTAAGCACGCACACAGGTTGCACAACACTAGGCATCTGAATGAATACAAACATTGTCCTGAGAGATTCTCCCTTCTCCATAGTTAACCTATAGAGTTTAAAGCATAACTCATCTATGGAAGATGATTTTTGCAATATTCTGCAGGCAGAAAAGTCATGTTGCTCGTCTAACCAATATTCCCTCAATACTGAATAGACTGTCTCTGTCTGCTTAAGAAGAAGACACAGGGTCAGTCCACAAGCCTTTGCTCACACTCCCAATGTCAAATATATCCTTATGTGGCAAATATACTATACAAGAATATTGTGGATGTGTTTAGAAATGTTTCCCTGATCAACTGATGCACATCTACACACAAACACATAACAGTGTTGTATTCAAAAATGGCTACCATTGCTTCTATTGATTACTGTTGCCTTTTACTTCTCTTCATGGGCCAGCAGTGTCATTGCAAGCTATTCAAACACACTCGACCTGCCCTCACCTGCATGTGTTTCTCTTTGAAATATTGCTGCTGACATAACCAGTGCTAAGTATAAAGTGGCCACATGTTTTCATTTATTGCAATCTGAAATGCATCACTCAAACCGGTGGCAATGTTTGTGAAAGGTTGGTAAATGCATATTTCAAAAGCTTTTATGTTTCCAATGAAAACTTAAATAACAGAGTGCATATTTCAGAGTGGTCATGACCGAAAGAACGAGATCGCGGATACAAGCGGCCGAGATGGGTTTTCTCCGCAGGGTGGCTGGTGTTTCCCTTAGGGATAAGGTGAGAAGTTCGGTCATCAGGGAGGGACTCGGAGTTGAGCCGCTCCTCCTTCGCGTCGAAAGGAGCCAGTTGAGGTGGTTCGGGCACCTAGTTAGGATGCCACCTGGGCGCCTCCCTAGGGAGGTGTTCCAGGCACGTCCAGCTAGGAAGAGACCAAGGGGTAGACCTAGGACCAGGTGGAGGGATTATATCTCTTCGCTGGCCTGGGAGCGCCTTGGGATCCCCCAATCAGAGCTGGTTGATGTCGCCAGGGAAAAGAAAGTTTGGGGCTCTCTGCTGGAACTGCTACCCCCGCGACCCGACCACGGATAAGCGGGAGAAGATGGATGGATGGATGGATATTTCAGATTCTATCCATCCAAAAGAATGTTACAAAAGTCAAATGACTGCGGTCAAAAAGTGTACGGTCTTATTGTGGATGGAGAGAAAAACACAAATTCATCTCTAAGTGTAGTCACTACCTGGTCTAAGGCTGCAGAAAGGGCTGGTAAAGGAAGATAAAGTCAGTCTATAAAGATAGATTTGTTTTAGGGATATTAACCCCAGTCGGAAACAGAGCAGTCAATGTTGGAAGGATTGCCCATTTATTCTTTTTAAAAATGCAAACAAAGGGAAAGAACAGAATAATCTCTTTGATAATAATACAACGAATGCCTAAAACTCTTTTTTTAAGATGTGACATATGGATTTATGGACATTGATCTTAGTAAAAAGGAATGGTTATAGTAATAAGGGTTTGTTTGTAATATGCAATGGCTGCAGGGACATGTACTCTCCGTCAGGGATGCAGTAAAGCAGGTACAGTTGGAGCGAAGCATCTGGATCGGTAATAACCAGGTTTTCTCGCAGCCTCCAGCAGCAATACAAACATGCATGCTTACACAGTATCAGCTCCAAATTAAATGTCTCTTCACATCGAACCTCCTTTTGGCAGAGTGTTTGAAGGTGACATTCAGGAGTGAGCGGTAATTTGGAAAAGACTGTACATTTAGCCAAGAATTTAGCAGATTGTGCTCCCAGCTTTTGCCCCCACGAGCTGCAGATTCACACTGTTCCTGTGATATTTGTCCTTTGCTATGAGATAAAGTAGGAATAGATGAGCTGCCAAATTACCCATTTTCCTACACTTACCTCTGTAGCCGTAAGATCAAATGAATTAAAACAAGAAAATGGTAGAAAAGTGCTGAGAGTGAGGTGTGGAAAATGGTATTTGCTAATTAGTCACATAAACCCTTGGGCTTTTAAACTGTGTAAGCAAGTGTGCATCCATTTGGGTTCTAGCTTCCACTTCAAAGTTTTAGACTGTAGACACATACAGTGCAATGTGACTGGTGCAAGAAGCAATATACGAACACATATACTGCTATTTGTTTATCAGGATTTCTTATTATTATGTTGGTGGTATTATTAACCAGTGATCGAGAGCACTCTTACCAGGAAGAAGAGCAACAAAACAATCAACACGTTTTTTTAATTTGAGGAACTTAAAAAAATGATAAAATAATCACATTAATAATGTTTTATGTTTGGAGTAATTAAAATGATTGGATTATTTAATTTGTTGGCTTACAACAAAGTATTGGTCCATTTACCCCAATTAAGACTGTACAATTCCTGGAGGATGGTAGTGTGCGTTCAGCTTGTGAATGGCTTACATTAGATGCTTTTCTGTTAGACCAGTAATGATGCTCGGGAAAATATCATGTTGAATTTGTTTACGTTTATTTAACAGTAACTCATTTTACAAATGTGGACATTATTTTTTTCTTCCATATATTTTCTTTGTAGCATCTCCCCGATAATTTGCACACAGAGTCAGCCAAGCTCTTTTAATGTGTTTAGAGGGCTTTTAACAATTTAGGATGAAGTGGTATTCATTATTCGTCACATCTGGGTAAGAGCCGGTTTGGATGGCTATGAATGTTTGGTGCATCTAGAGTTGACCTGTATTTATTTTGATTACAGAAAATGTATGAGAAATGTAGGAGAATGTTGCTGAGGCCCAATGTGTGTTCTTTTATGAAATGTTGACTGTTCCTCCTTTGAACTGATGTTGATTTTTAAAGTAGACGCTTAACTATGTTATAAAGAAGTTTGTTGATAAAAAGCGCTGCCAAAATATAGTTTAGATTGTCCAGAAAAGTTGTGTACATGTCAATAAAACTAATTCCAATTCATTGTCTTTAAAGAGAAAAGATCTGCTATATATTTTTACCTCTATCTGTTACAGCTTCTTTTTTTGCAAGGAGCTGATAAATTCTCACTTTGGGCCTTTTATCTTCCCCTTCCTCCTTTCTAAATGTCAGTGCCGCCAGATCACCGTGCCATCGTTCCACCTCTGAACACTCAAACGGAATTGAGGGGAGCCAAGAGGAACCGGAACAATTTGGCCTGATAGCACACCCTCTGCTCAACATTGCTAAGCGACCACCGTGAACTCAATTTCGTGAGCCTTCCCTTACCTAGAGGCTAGAGGTAGTGAGTGAGTGAGAGTGTGCATGCGTGTGTGTTTTAATGTGAGGCCCACTTCTCCACTGAATCATCCAAAAATCTGAGCAAGTGCTGGTCTGTTGGGTTTCAGCCTACACTTGGTTCCCGGTGTATGCTCATGTGTGTATAGTACTTGTGTGCATGTTTGGGTGCACATGGCATTTGTGTGGTTCTGCATGAGTGAGAGGTCTCTGGCTCGACTAGATACCTCAGCTGTGGACAGTCACACTCATATTACAAATAAATGCCCCATCATGGAGCGTTTTACTGTGAGAGTGTGTGTGTTGGTGTGTGTGTGTGTGTGTGTGTGTGTGTGTGTGTGTGTGTGTGTGTGTGTGTGTGTGTGTGTGTGTGTGTGTGTGTGTGTGTGTGTGTGTGTGTGTGTGTGTGTGTGTGTGTGGCCTAGCATTACTATACTTGTGGGGACCTAAATCTGTTTACACAGTGTGGGGACTCGCCTCCCTTATGAGGGCAAATTGGAGGTCCCCATGAGGGGAATCATTAATTTTAGGGTGAATACTTGGTTAGGTTTAGGATTAGGGTAAGGTTAAGGGTAAGGGTTAGGGTTAGGCATGTGTTGGTTATGGTTAAGGTTAGGATACGTCTCCAGGAAATGCATGTAAGTCAATGTAATGTCCCCTGAAGTGATGTATACATGGTATATGTGTGTGTGTGTGTGTGTGTGTGTGTGTGTGTGTGTGTGTGTGTGTGTGTGTGTGTGTGTGTGTGTTTGTGTCAGAGTGGTTGTTGATCTGTTTTGTAAAACATTGGCCTTTACAATGTTACACACATTACCATTTTCATAACTATAATTATCAAGTAGCTTTACATTCTTTGATTTATATTACACAAATGTATGCTCAAACTAAAAAGTAAATTACAAATGTAAGCAATGTCCTTCAAGGGCTTAATTAGTCATCCATTATGTGCTTCATATTATATTATATTTGACTGAGACTACTCAGTAAATTGCTTCTCTCCGTTCACAAAATATAATGCACCAAAGAGTCTTAAGTATTATTTCATTAAATATAAATATTATTACTATTCATAATCTTACATCGACAACTTATTTGTGTTCTCTGAAAATGAATGTTTCGCCTCTTTATGTTACATCAAGGGTGTGTGGTTTCTGCCTTTTGGCTGGTGAAACTATATACATATATCAAAGTTCACATATCCTTTATTTACGGTCGATAAATCAGTATTTATTAACATTTGATCTTAGCTTTGACTTCCACTGATTTGGCATCCCTGTCACTGCTTAGCTAAATATGGCAATCAAACATGGAAATGTAACTTAAATGGACTGGCTAATACTTTATCTCTGACTGCCAGGGAACAGTTGGTGTATTCAGATCTGGCTCCTTCCCTCTGGACCAGTACTGGATCTGGCTGAATCAAATTATGTATTGTGTCCAAGCACATAGACAGACATAAAGGCGGATGGGAACATAACACACAGAGAGACAGACAGTGGCTGACACAGAAACAAGAACACAGGCCAAACTGGAATCCTGTGTTTTCTAATGGACACGTCAGACGTTGCCCTTTATTGCTGATTCTGTGTAAACAAACTGAATCTCTATCTTCCCGTGTTAGATTAATCAGGGACGTTATGTTTGCATGTGTCATTGCTTGCAAAAAGTTGGCAATCATCCTTCAAACTGCCTCTGTCACACCTGTCTGCAATCCCGTTTGAATATGCAAATGTTGGTGTGAAAAACAAGAGAAAAAGGCTGGTGCTGGTAAAGTTGTTGTCTCCGAAATAACAAGCTGTGTTTAACCACCAGCAAGACATAATATGACATTTCACAGGCAACAAAACATACAGGAAGGATTCTGACCTTTCAAGGTTTAAAATGTACTAATCAAATTGATACCAGCACACACACTCACACACACAGTCGTGCTGGCTTTCCCACAGGTTTTACTTTTGTGTGATATCAAAGAGACATGGTCATTATTCAGATTTGACAAGAAAATGAGCATCAAAGGACCTAATATGTAATATTACAGTATATTTTCAATTAGTTTCAGGGTGGTTTCCCTTGTAATGCAGACAGAAAACACCTTGTTTTATTAGAGAGTATAATTATGTGTATATGAGAATAAAAATATATGAGAAAACATTATGGGTGAATATGGGGGAGAATGAGATGGATAAAAGCGTCTAGCAAGTAACATGTAACGTAGTGAGAAAGTGAGACAATGAAAGTGTTTGTGACATATTGTAATAATGGATGTGAGAGAGGATGGTGTGAAATAATAAATCCGATTTTAAACTAAGAAAAAGGCATTTTTAAATTCTCAGGTGATGATTGGCTCTGATCAATTTTCCAATAAAAACCTTTAACGGATGCGTCGTGATTTTGGTGTAGAAGCAAGAGTAGAAATGTCAGGTCACATGACATGCTTTAATCATTAATGTATTTTTAACTACAGGGCCAGTATAAAATATGTCTCTGTAAAACATTATATAAAAAGACCTCACACATGATTCTTAACTTATTTCTTTGCATTATCAAATCTGAGCCATTAGTTCCAAAAAAATAAAAGCCCTAAAGGGTTATTTCAAGATCCTATTTACATTGCCTTTCATAAGATGAGAACAACTCTGATGTGCATATGCCATAGTTCAAAGATCTGTATGTATGAGAACATGACATAACTCATGCATCTATAATAGTGTTTCTATATGCTTTAGGCTTAGTATTATGTTTAATTTTCTCTCTCAACCTTGTTTGACTTACTTCAATTATTCACACCCACTTCCATTTTCTATTGGTTTCTGGTACAGTACAGTACTATAACATTTTATAAGCAGTGGGGTTTGTTAGATATAGTAGTAGTGTATGAGTTATACAAAGAGCGTATGGCTGTGTATTTATCAGGGTATTTGAGTCTTTAGCGCTGTACTGTATTCATGAGTATGATTCTGTGAGCTCAAATGTATGGCCTTGTTTTGTTAACAGTCAGAAAGGAGCACCCACTGAGTCAATACCGTGGACAACATAAGGTTAAGTTTTCACAATTCCCGGTTAATGGGCTACAAAAAATAGAAAGCCATCAGTTTGGTCTTTTGAAGACTGCTGCCAAACCGAACACTGCCTTGGAGCCCCTCACAGTTAATGTTCTGTTCCTGAATATGCCCGGATATGAACTTGACCTAAGTTACCAAACAACACAACCAACCCTTACTTTACTTTCTATCTAAATGCCTGGCATATACTGCAAATCAAAGAGTGTCACTCACAAAAACATTGTATTGTAGAAACATTTTTAAGAGACCCAAGTGTAACAGTGAATGTTATTCAGAACGTGCGTCAACAGCCTTTTAAACCTCTGAATGTAAGTGGAATGCTGCCATTCTCATTAACAAGAGGGCAGTCCCTGCCGCCTTTGTATTCAGAGTTTGGTCTAGGAACACTTTCCGAGTGAGTGGTACTGAAACAATTGGTGTGCCACTCTAATCTCAACACTGCTGCTGAGCTTTGGATCTGGCTGTATTTGGCGGACAGTCTCCCCTTGTGGTGTGGCAGCCTGCAATGGCTCTGGTCTTTGTGGCACTTCATGGTTGCCAAAATCTGAAGGAAAGGTCATTTATTCTGCAGACACAGTGGGAGAAAAACACCCAGGTGTCTGAAAAATAAGCCGCCTGTGTCACACTGAAGTTATACATCCCTTCTGGATAGTAGCTACTGGGCTGTGAAGCCTTTTCAGTTACTGATGCGTTATATTAGCTACATGCTATTTCCTTCTCCACAGTCCGTCACTTGTCATCAATGATATTTTCCCTTATCTGTCTAAGTTGCTAATTTGGGTTTTACTGACAGTATGTGTGTTGATATTGTTTTTCAAGCTGCAAACGTTTGGTTAAACTTGGATGAAAGCAATGTTACAACACATAATGTTATATTATATTCAGCAGCTTTTACGTAACTGTGATTTTATATTAGTTAGTCATTTCGTGTTTGTAAGCTGTTCCACATCATTGTTAGCTCATCAATCAGGCAATGCCTTTTGCTTAATAAATGGATGGCAGGAGAGTGCTGCAGAAAAGAGAGCGCTCCAAACCCTCAAAAATCCTGGCAAGGACACCCCCACGCTTCCAGATGTCACACCACAAACTTCCAAACTGTATTTTATTCACATAATTATGTCATGAGTCCAAGAAAAGTGTGAAGGAGGAATAATGTGTAATACTGAAAATCTGCTTTTTCTTACCAGTCAGTTGCATCTCAATATTCTTCATCATCATCATCATCAGCTGTATTTAAAGAGACTCTTGGTCCATTCTTTTATTTGAAAATTAAATTAGTTTTATAAACAGATACACTGGACAATACTCAACAGAGATAAATAACATCATGTGGTAAATATGAAATACTCATTGGGTTTGAACTATTCATGACAGGCCTTCATATCCGTTCTTTGATTTAAAACAAATCTTTTATCTAATTTTTATTTATTTGTCTTTTTCAAATGTGCCATTGTGAAACCCTTTGTACAGAATTTACAAAGTAGGTCATTCAATTGATCCCACACACACAAACATCGATGAAAGAACATTTCAATATAAAAGCTGAGGTGATTTATGTCGTGCCCCGCCTTGTTTTATCCAAGCCAGAGTGTTCGGCCCTCAGCTTGGCAACGTGTGTCAGCCTACATTAGGTGGACGAGTGAACAATGGCCTCAGCCAGGAGCAGGTGGTGGTTACTTGAAACTCTGAGAGGAGGGTGTGCGTTAGTGGCTGTGTGCATGTGTGTGTGTGACAGAATGAGAGAGACTGGTCTATCTGCCATCTGGAACGCCGGGACAATCAGGTGAGGCGGAAACTTGGATGTGCTGTTTCTATCAGTTCACTGACTGGCCTCTCTCCTGAATCCAAACACTTTTTTGTTTTTGTTTTTCTGAGAGGATCCAGTGGTTCCTCTCTATGCCTCTAGTGATGGCACACAGCAATTTTGAGAGTGTGAAATGAGCAATTACAAGGTGTGCTTCACCCCCTCTTAAAGTGGACCGACCCAAAATGAGATCAGCGGGCCAAGCCAAGTCAAGTTTATTTATAGAACATTGTCGGCAAACAGATTCGTATCTTTTTAACGGAAAACAAGGGTCAACATAACAAGGGTTTTTGTGTGTGTGTGTGTGTGTGTGTGTGTGTGCTTATACGAGCGTGTGTGCCTGATTTAGAGTATATCAGAGGGAAAAACTGTTGTGTTTTTCTGAAACAGGAAAGACTGACAGCTGAGAGTAAAGGCAGGTTATGAGAAATGCTGATTAAAATAACTGATTTTGAATTTGTGTTTTATACTGGACCATGTCATCGTTTCTAAATCAACGCGAGTCAAACTCTTTTGCACTCTGTCCTTAAAAAAAGTGACTTGCTGTATATATTTTCATTGTGTTGTCTGATGAGGGACATCCTGCTAAGCAGCTTTACTTCTGTGATTGAATTGACGTTGGGCTCTTATTAGCATAGGTAGGCAACTTTAAATAAGCAATGTTAATTTTTATAAATAATGCATAGACTGCATTTTTTGAAGCCATTTGATAATCAAGCTAAAGATGCAATCTGAGACCCTGTGCCTTTGCCCCAGAAATATGAGATGAAAGATTTGACAAGTGATAAATGTCAAATACATTTAATTACATAACACATATATATTTATAACAAAGTCAGCTTTTCAATCACACACTTTGCAACCATTTTTTACAAACACCTTATTAATAAATAAAGCTTTTGATTGCAGAGTGTCTGATGTCCCTCCTGAGATTAGTCTAATGATGCTTGACATTTATATACGTACAGTAATTACATAGTTCAAAGCATATTCCCGGGCTCTTCTACTGTATGTTATCCGATTATAGTCTCATACATGCTCATTAAAGTCTTCTTCTTCTTATGTTCATGTAACATCACAAAGCAGTTTGTAGCCCCTTCTCTCTGATCTCACAACCGGAAGGCCTCAAACTATCCTACTTAACAGGAGCAAATTATTTCTATGGTCGAGCGATTTTGTGATAAACAATCCTTTCTTTAGTTGGTGCTACAAAAAAGGCATTTTCATATGTAAATGTCCATATTCTGTTCCTTCCTTGGACTGTACCATTTTCTGCTTACACTTATACTTGTATCCCCGCCCTTTGTACTGTGAAACCTGCTCTTTCTCTCTATATTTCAGTCTCAGCAGCTTATTCCAAAGGGCTGTAGACCACTTCCACCCCCATGTCCCCTACACCTACACCTACACCTGGCCTGGTGCCATCACATCCCACCTCACCTCTCCACCCCTCTGATTGTCCTCAGCAAAACAATCTTCAATGCTCAGGCAGTTGTCAACATTAATCCTTCACAGTCCTCTAACCTGGATCATCACTATCAACAGAGCAGCAAACAATGCAATGTATAAGTTACTCAGTTCATGTGGAAGGACAGCGCACACACCCAGAAGCACGTTTGCATGCTCTTTCTCTGTTTTGAATTCTGAGCCCATTCTACTTGTACACTGCAAAAAATGACCCTTGTTGTCTCGAATGGGTGAGGTTGTATCCGGTTGTGGCTGACCATAATATAGCCTTCCTGAGACATTTGAGATACTGTAAGTGATGCTTTTCACACATATTTTTACAAAACCAAATTCAAATATCTTAAAGGTGGGGTAGGTAAGTTTGAGAAACCGGCTCGAGATACACTTTTTGTTATATTCCATGGAATGCTCTTAACATCCCGATAGCAATGAATATCTTAAGTGCTTTGACAAAAAATCCATAACAACATTTCATCTGTGGAAGCCGTGGTGCTGTAAAAAGCACGACCAATCATTTGAGCCGGCCCGGCTAAAATAACTGGATGGCCTACCTGCCTGTCAGCCTTCCATCTGTGCACAAACTTATCTCGTGCCCTCATTGGTCATGTGCGCGTTCGTGTGTGTTGGAGGCGCACTCGAGCTGGTTTCTCCAAAATTACCTACCCCATCTTTAAGTGTTTTCCAAATGGTGCTCTGGTTAACAGCAGGTTTTTATAACCTACACATTGCACATCTATTGCTGCAGAGTTGTTATTTATAATAATTGTAATTGCTTTAGATGGCTTTGATTTTCAGGAAAAGTAATTGTAAAACCTTTTTTTTGCTGCCCATCTCTTGTTTTATTTTTATTTATATGTAGGTGTCTTTATAAAACTGCCTTTCTGAAGAGATGTCTTTTTTGGTTTATGTTCTACTAATGGAACACGTTTTTCTGCTGCGGAGAAACTATGAGATATGATACCTTAGTTATGATAAAACAGAACTATTTTTATACGGATGAAAATGGCTATGTATGAACAAGTGCAGATATAAAACGTGATCAATAAATAATTCAAAGTCTTCTAAAACAGTTCACTATTTGAATTTTCCAAATATGTGCTATTATATCGGACAGGCTTTGCCCTTATTTATGTATACTAACTATTGGGCCTTTTTTGTGCAGGCTTTTCCTAATATTTTAAAGGTTCCATGTCATGCTTTTCCGGTTATTACCCGTCCCCTTGTGTGTTATGAAGGTTTTTATGCATGTAAACGGTCTGCAGAGTCACAAACCCTCAAAGTACACCCTGTAGCGAGTAAAACTCTAACACAGAAAAGACCTGTCTGCTGCCCCAGAACGCCTCGTTGGAGATTTCTCTTTTTCCATTGTTTTCTTCCTGGGTACAGTGACGTGCCCATACCCAAATGGACCAATCCGCGGAGCCGTTACGTTAAGATTTGGACCAATCCGCGGACTTCCTCACACACACACACACACACACACACACACACACACACACACACACACACACACACACACACACACACACACACACACACACACACACACACACACACACACACACGCACACACACACACACACACACACACACACACACACACACACACACACACACACACACACACACAACACACACACACACACACGCACACACACACACACACACACACACACACACACACACACACACACACACACACACACACACACACGCACACACACATTCAATCTTTTCTCAGCTGCAGCTCCGCCGATTTATCCTGCCTGAGACGGCGGGACGCGGCGAGGGCGAGGCTGTGAGTCTGTGTGTGAGCACACACACAGACTCACAGCCAGGCTGCGGGTGTGTGTGTGCTCGGGCTGGCTTCGTGCTGGGTTTCGCTGTGTCTCGCCGTCTCGCAGACGGCCACTGGGCTCAAAACATGCTGTATGAGAAGCCACTGTGAGTTTCGAAATTGCACAATATAAATCTATTTTAGTATACCTCAACAATGGAATTATGATCAGTAGACATGGCCATGGGACCTTTAATACTCAGTAAGTCTAAAAACCACTTAAAATAGACTTTTCTTGCAGTGTGTATCTCACGCTAAGCCCCCTCCCTGCCTCCGCCCTCTACTTCGATGTACTTTGAGTCATTGTGATTGGCTCACGTTTCATGTCCATCAGAGCTGTGTGGGCGGGACTCAAACAATCCACTCGTGCTATCTTCACTGATGAGTGTGCGCCACAGCAGACAGTAGTACAGCATCGGCAGCATCCACTCTGTGACCGGAGGACAACTACTGCTGTTGTTCACTCTCCCGCAAACTGAGCCTGTAGCCAACCGCTGGTGCATCCTTGAAATAGTTAATGTTTAGGAGCGAACACATTTCTGCTTTCAAAAGTAACACCGTTTTCCGGTCGTGAAGTCGGTTGTGCCCTGAGACGCACAAAAGACGCACTCCCAAGTCCACCTGGATAGCTGACAGAGCAGTCCGGTCTGGTTCGAGGTCCAGTGGGGAGAGACAGAGAGGAGAAGTTAGCCCGGAAGGCAAGAGGAAGAAACAGAGAAGCCAGGATGAATCAAAAGAGTCATTTGATTTTCACCCTCTACACTATTTATGGGATTCTTCTGAAAGGTGAGTCTGGGACAAGTGGTGCGTACATGCGGGTGTTTTGTGCATACTGTGTGTGTGTACTCGTGCATGTTACAGGCCAACAGCAGGGCAGGATGGAGGGACAACAGCACGCGCGGTCACAGTCACACCACATGCGGGTCCTGGCAGAAACATGCGGACCCCCCTCTCTCCCTCACCGGGTTTCTCATTCTCCAGCATGTGTGTTTGTGCTTGCGCGGGTGTGTACGTGAGTTGAATGTACGTGCATGTGCAAACGTGCGTCTCATGCATAGGTCTCATGGTACAGCTCGAGGAGAGCGAGAGAGCTGGTCCTCTAACATCCTTCTGGATCCCTTAATGTTCCGGAATGAGGAGGATACTATTTTCATAATTGTGTGCTCAGGGCACGACCCGAGCAGTGGCTGTGAAGCCAAACAGAGTGGCGCGACTCCTGAGTCTGCGATGTGCGTGAGTGCCAATGAAAGAAAAAATGAGCCCGCTAGGAAGACACACCTTTACATGAAGTAACCAACCCCGCGGTTGTTTTTGACATGCAGCACTTGGATGAGTCACGGAGACACTGGCAGCCTTTTACGCACCGAACAGTTTGATGATGCTGCTGATAACGGCAGCTTTATATGCACACACAGCATTTTGACTCTAATCTTTTTAGTTTTATTTTATGAATTTGCCCTCTGTTTTCTCCGTGCAGGCGTGGTGTCTGTGGACATGGTGCGCACAGTCATCTCTGGTGTGTTGTGTGCCTGCATAAAGGTTTCAGGGAAGGCTATTGTCAATGAACAGGTGCATGATTAGGATGACAGGCTTTCCCATTACTTTCTGAGAAGTAGATTTTCCTGTGTGCTAGCTGATGTAAAGGTCAAGCTTCTCTCAGATTATGCTTCATATAGCCAACATGCACAACAATGTACCAGTGATTATTACTGTGCTTACAGTATCCATTAGCAAGGAAATCAACTTGACAATGGCTGATGTAAATGTGAATAACATTTCGATCTCATAACTGTTTGTGATAATATCAAGATAAACAGTGTTGTTTACAGAAGATAGGTATGTAAACATTAGATTAAGGTGACATAGGGGTCAAGGTCATATGGTTGCCATGTCTGCCATAAGTGGTTCAGTGAGATATCAGCATATCAATTACAATGGAACTACAATACATACATTGCACTGAAATATCATAAAATGGCAATAAAAAATAAAACCAGCCCTGTATACAATATTATATATGCTTATAGTTTATATTCTCCGCCTGTCTTAAACATATAAAGTATGAACAGATTAGAGGATGTGGGCCAACACAGCAAGAACATTCTGGGGCTTCAATGGCTTGATGGTTTTGATCAGTGAATACAAGACTGATTTTTTTAATTCAACTACCATTAGAAAACTCTCTTTTTATATCACGCTATTTTGATGATGCAATGCGGAGGGTTTGCACAATACATTTTTGTTCCAGTATTGTTCCATATTTAAGAAATGTTATAGAAAGATGCCCGAGTACAACCCAGTGGCATGTTTTGTGATATTTGTTCACTTTAAACACAATACCGTGTTGAGTACTGGATTGCATTCACGTGTTGAGGCATCCAAGGAAAACAATATCTTTGTAAGAAGTTAAAGAGGGAACACTTCGTATTGAGTTGCTGGACTGTCAGTGGCAGGAGGGTGATGGATTTACTTGGGAAAAAACTGTCAGTCCAACAGCAGGGCCACTTATGCTGCGCTGAGCTCCAGTTTGTGATATAAAGTCCACTTTATCCCACTCAAATAACATCAAGATGTATTTAAGGCATTTGATAACAGATTTATTAACATGAAAGCCTTGACTTAAACCAGCTTTCCACACGAGTAAATCCCAAAGGAGAGATCACTTGATTCTCTTGATCATTTGTTGTTCTCTCTTTGAAGTGTGTGAGTGTGTGTGCATATGAGAGTGAGTGAGAGCAGTCCTTAACAACCAGCCATGATTAAGGCCACTCTTGACTTAATGAATTGATACGTAATGAGTTATCTTAGGGTATCTGATATATCTGACAGCTCGCACTGCAGCAATTATTGACGTTTCAGGGCTTCTCTGTCCCATTTTATTCTCCTAAGGGTGACACATTCATTATGAGTGTGTCTGTGTGTTCTTGTGTGAGCTTATTACCTTGCAAATGAGTGCCACGTTTCTATAGTTCAAGTCTGGAATGGCCTACGCAATGACAAAAACCATGCTGTTAACCGAGCGCATTTCCGATCCGTTTCCACACACCCTCACATCAGTCTCTTTCTCTCTCCCTGCCTAACTCTGAAGGGGATCATGTTAGGCTGCTTGATTTGAACAGTCATCTCGCAGTGCAAGACCTATTATTGTATAGGTTCCACACAGCAGGCAGGTCAGCCTCCCTCTGAATGAAGTCTATCTAGCCGCAGCCGTATCCGTGCGCTCTGTAAATGGCAGCTGTTTCAGCCCCTCTGGCCCGGTGCCACCTGGCATCAAGACATCCAGACACACTGCATCTCTGTCACCGACTAGACCTGCGTCGTGTATATATATATAGTGTGAACGTGAAGTGTTTTGATGGAGGTTGTTGTTTATCAACAGCCCGAGTTGTTAGCATATTATCCAGTGTGTCTCGTGTGCCCATGCCGGATTCAGAGAAAACAGCCTGTTATGCAAATGGCCTCTTACGTAATAGCCCGGGGCTGCGTGGCAGGCGAGGGGAGATGAAGGCAGGAGAGCAGCAGAGAAAGACGGAAGATATTCTAGAATAGAGGACTTGATGTTAGAGTGACGTGGGAGGAGAGGTGTGGAGGAGGAATGTGCAATCTTCTCGGCTAAAGTGTGCAATATGTGTGCTCTGGTTGTTGTTTGCTGTTAGGATGGCTGTTTATCGCTCTGCCTGCCTGGTAGTCTGTCTGTTTTGAACTCTGATCTTGCTAGCCTAAATACAAACCCCCGCTGAGGGATGTGTTTATCCCCGCAGTGAGTCTAAGCTGCTGTAGGCTGACCCTCCATCCCTCTGTACTTCCGAGCATTCCTCCCTCGCCTCATCCTCTCATCCTGGTTTGGAGCTTTGTACCACAGCAGCGTGGGAAAGCTTCCGATAACAAGTGGCCGTGTGTGTGTGTGTGTGTCTGTGTGTGTGTGTGTGTTTGCAGAGCCACTGATTACATGGGAGAAACAAGGTGCTCTCTCTTTCTCGCTCACTTGCACTCACCCTCTCACTTCTATGTGTTTCATTTTCATGGACACGCTTTGACAGGTGGAACATGTGACGTACTCTGTACCTTACAGAAGCCATACACCTTCAATGCTGACAATCCTTAGCAGAGCAGAACTGGGCATCACACACACGGAGCCCCACTGTGGATTCATTGCTGCCCTGCCAAGGGATTTCCCATGATCAAAGCCAGTCTTTTGTTAGTCCAGGTGTTAAAAAAGTTAAAACAGAAAGGAGGAGGAGGCTGGAGGGGAACGTGGGATTCCGAGCTTACAAACTCTTCATGGCAGAGCAGAAATGTGCTTCTCCAGAAACACTTCCAGGGAACCTGCCACTTGTTCCAATTCTTTCTCATATCAGTAATCATGCGGGGCAGGTTTTGCTTGGGAATGTACAGCAATGACAAGTTGAAAACAGACGCTCTCAAAGTGTGTTTAGACATAGGGATGAAAGGACACAGGAAGAGGCAGGAGGCCAATCATTGTTAAGCTCAATACACATGTAGTGGCATATGGTAGTTATTCACAAGTGGCAAAAACAGAACCCAGACAAGACACTATGGAGGAGTGAGAAGTTTTAAGCTTTATGCAAATGTTATCCATGTGCACAGCTCAGCTCCTAAACCAGCCTGTGGAAATACCCTAAGCTTTAATGAGCCTGCAAAATATGATGCTCACAAATGCAGCATCACAGAAAGATCGGACATTATTTTTGTACTTCAGACATACTTAAGACATACTTCATTTCAAATATGCCCATTGCTAAACATCTCCCAAGGCTACATATTCAGTGTATTGCAAGATTCAGCCTGGTTTTATTTTTGAACACACTGATATGAAGACTCTTGTCTCTTGTCTTCAGAGAATATGGCCTTACAGCATGTCTAGGTGTCATATATTGTGTCCAGGTCCCCAGCACAACACACAGTCACGCTGTTTTCTAAATTCTGCAGTATAGGGCTTTGCTGATCCTGGCATGAATCTGCTGGAAATGGAATACATCCTCTAAGGAGTAAATGGCTGTGAGATGGCACTGACGCACCATCATGGATGACTGCGTTACTCGCTTCACATTTCAAGCATGCAAAACCAAAAATATCTATAATTATGTTGTCAGGCTTACATTCAAGAACATGTCCCATTTATAACATACTAATTCTAATAAATAGTCTATTATTTGAGCCTAAGTGCTAGGTATTATCTAATCGAATCCTATGTTGGTGGTGCGGTGAGCTAATAGCTTCCTGTTTACAAATTCAGAACATGTCAATGTTAATGTCATTAACATTGCTAATCCGTAAATTAACATTTTTTGTAGTGATTCAATGCAGAGTTAATTTAGATTTTTATTTTGGCATCAAGGCTGCGTTTCATGTTTCTACGACAGGGTGGAATTTAAAGCCAGCCCAAAAGCGAGAGAAGGGAGAGATGAAATACAGCCTCCCGTGGAGAATGGGGAAAATCCGAGCCCACAGGTGGATTTGGCTGCAATAGCAGTGGCAGCAGACAGTGAGTTTGTACCCAGAATAGACGTCCCTGTAGGTCAAATAAGTATGCAAGCTCAGCTAACAAATCAGCTGATTTGGCTATTCTTCAAAGGGAATGAAGCTATTTGTTTATACATATCAGGATATGAAATAATATGCATTTGTCAATGTGAGACGTCTGTAACGATAAAAATAAAACAACCTTACATGTAGAAAATGGTGTTTGGGGTTGCATAAGGTGTATTTTTGTACAAAGCTTCCTCTGCTATATGATGACTAATTCTTATAGACATTTTTTTTTCTGATATGTTTTGATTGACAAGCAAAAGTTGAGTCACACTTTAGCAATCAGATTTAATCGACCCAATAAGAACGACGCACAAGCACACACATTGGAAAAGAAAGACTGCGTGAACGCGTACATGCATGCGGGATGTCTGTATTAGCATTGAATTCCAAAGGATTAGCGAGCAGCTAATCTGAAACTCCAGTCTTTGACAAGCCATGTGTCACTAATCTCAAACACTCTGGAATAAAAAGACACAAACACAATCAACCTTTAGGATTAAAACTCAGAGGATGTTCATAATCTTCCACTCAAACCAGGAGAGGGTAAAAGAAGGTTCAAGCTGAAGAAAAAGATAAATACAAAAAGATATATTTACATTATTTTCTGCCCCACACAAAAAGCAAACATGCAGTGGGTTGAATTAACACGCACTTTCAGTTGAACCTGATTTGCTTTACAGGTGCATGCATCGTCCTCTTAACAACTCTTAGCCTTGAAAATGTTCCTTTTATGTTGTGTGCCCTTTCATCTGACAGTTTCTTTTCATACAATTCCCAGAGGGCCAGAGTCTGGAGTCTTGGTATTACATGTTACAGTAATCATTTTCTTGAACAGAGATACAGATATGGACAGTCTCTCAAGTCCCTCAGCTCTTTTCCACAACTCTGATATTGTTGGGGACTGTGTGTCTGTCTTTGAACTGAATTCACCCAAAGCAAAGTCGGCCCATACTGTGTACACATGCATCCTAACACACCGAGCCATATGTGTACACCAAAAGCACACGCTTCACAAATACACACGCACGCTTGTGCACACAAAAAGACAGCAGTGTTCAGACAGAGCAGAGAGAAAACAACATCAGGGATTGCATTTGCTGCAGTAAACACAGGATGATGCTTAAAAAAAGTGGCATTTTTAGCTTTATTGCCACCGTTTTTATGACCCAGACTCAAAGATTGCTTCCTCTATTCACACGCACACACACTCATATTTTCAGTCAAATTCAGTTTGACAGGAAAGCTACATTTACAGGCAATTTGTTGAAAAAGTTTGAGGTACTGTATATATCAGGGTTTCCCACACATAGACTATACCTGGGCGGGCCGCCCAGGTATATTAACGGCCGCCCAAGTATATTTCGCGACCCATTTAGTTTTTTGTTTTTTTTTTCAAAATTTTTTTTTTAATGTTTTTTTTTTTTTATTCGTCCGTGACCACGACGCCATCTGCGATCGATTAACTTGTAGACAATGATCCCTCGCTCCCTTGCTCTGATCTCGCCTCCTTCTGGCCTGTTAAGTGGCCTGCCTCACACAGGGTGACTGGCTGTCCACATGATGCCGACATGGCCACTGTCATACAGATCATAAATCAAAGCCCTTGATTGGTCTCTGTGTGTCATTCAAGCTCGGGATAACCTCAGCTCAGGTGAGGTAAAGCTCTCTGAGTGTTTAGATAGTTAACTTAGTCTAAGTTCTCAGTGGGTCTCAAACGGTGTGGTCACCATTTATGTAAACACATATTTCCATTTGAGAGGGTAGTGATTGGTCTAATGGATAGTGAGGTGGGCTGAAGATCGGAAGGCTGTGAGTTCAAATCCCGCCAGGAACACCACCACTAGTGTGCCCTTGAGTAAGGCACTTAGCCCTTAGTTACTCCAGGGAGAATGTCCCTGTAATCGGTCATTATAAGTCGCTTTGGATAAAAGCGTCAGCTAAATGAAATGTAATGTGATTTGTAAAATATGCATGAATAAATAAATAAAAAGTTAACTAGGTGAAAAAAGGTAAGATACACTTTTAAAACTTGTTGAGAGAAAACTAGTCTTTGCTGCTGCCTCAAAGAGGAGGGGGGGGAGAGGAGGGAGACAGGAGAGGCTGATTCAGGAGCACAGACACACTCACAACTATAAATGAACCAAAAATAAATTAACAAGTTTCAGTGTTTTTTTCATATTGGAAATGGGATGTTATTGGTTATGGCCTTGATTTTATGATTATTGAAATGTATACAGTTCTGTTTCATATAGGTGTTTCCATAGATCTAGTCTCTTTATTTTCCCCTCAAAATGCACCAGATTGATGCATTTAACTCCAAAATAAAAAATAAAATCTTACCGGGGGGGCATGCCCCTGGACCCCCCTAGAGGATTTGAGGTCGACCCCCACTAAAAATCACATGGATAGGTTCCTAAATACATTAATAAATACATTAATTTTTTTAAATAGTAGCCCATTTCCATATGTTCATGTGTGGGTAGTAGATTTAAACTATAGGGCTATCATTATGGGCCCTGCCTGTACCTGTTCGCTCTGCCATCGCGTGAAGGGTCTGCTAACAAGCGACCAACAGAAAGGTTAATGTTGTTGCACGTCACCTCAACCCCCCCCCCGCTACCACCACCCCCCAAAGTATATTTCAGATCTGTGGGAAACACTGGCAGTTAATGGACCAGCACCAGAGGCATTCCCATACACACAGCCGTTGGAGCTGTTCTTCATGAAATCCCAGAAGGATGAAGTGCTCTGACAAACAGTGCCATCTTTGCGCAAAATGATTATACCGGAATGAAAAGTAGGGGTGCACCGAATGGGAAATTCTTGGCCCAAACCGATACCGAAAATAGGAAACAGTTGGCCGAAAACCGAATGCCGAAAGGCCGAAAATGATTAATAGAAATATATATATATATATAATGTATACATTTTTTACCAATGTTGTTCAGCTACCTGATTATGGAAATAGACATGATTATGGGAAAACTTAACTTAAATAATAATCACTATTATGGGTCCATAAAACATGTATTCAGCACTTTTGAATGCATACAGTACATTTATATATGTCATGTATTATTGCTAAAAAACATTATATCGCAGTCTTAGTGTCGCCAACTCGTTTCTAATATGCAAAGACAACAAATGCGTCTATGATGTATTTTTGATCAGACGAGATCTCTCTCCCCCGTCTGTGTGCGAGGGGGCGGGGCAGTTTACACACACACAGCTGCTACATGCAGCGGAGCACACTGCGGAGATGGCGGAGAGAACGCGCTCCAAGGTGTGGTTCAACTTTACCCGTATCGATGTGGAGAATACTTGTTACCATAAGTGCAATAAGAGTTTAGCATGTAAGCACGAGCAATTTGTCTAAACATTTAGCAAAAGTGCACCGCATGCAGACGGAGGAATGCACCGGGTTCGACCGTCTTTCTAGCAGCTCTGTAGCCCCGTCCACGAGTAACGTTTCCACGTCAGGTGTTATGTATGCTAGCAGCAACACACGGAGTTAACTACATTATACAAACATGGGTTAATGATTAGAGGTAACTGAGTTATTTAGTTTGTTAAAATGTCAGCTATTCTGTTTACAGTCTGTCATCAGATTATTTAATACGATTTGTTAAAGGCTCAGGGCAATCTCGATGACAAAGGTCAATGTTCCCCCCCCCTGTGAGCCAGCCGCGAGCATGGTCGCCGCGTCTTTATTACGTCATCACAACAACACGTTAGGTTACCAACGTAAGCCTGTTCTGACATTCGGTGATATTTTTTCGGTGCTAAAACCCTTTTTTTTTTCCCCGCCCCCCCCCCCCCCCCCCCTCCTCCTTGCCACCACCCGCCCAAGTATATTTCATATCTGTGGGAAACACTGTATATGTATATATATATATATATACATACAGTATGGGGAAGAGAAAGTTACAACCACTATCTCCAGGCCCTACGATTTTGGTTGGGTTAGAGTCAGTTCATTAACGAGAAATCGACCGACATGCACCAAAAATCCCATTGCTGCTCCCCCAGTCCCAATAATACTTATATATTTCACAGCTGCATTAAGTGATTCCAAAAATGAGTTGCAATATTCTTTCATACTGTAACACTGCTAATTTTCTCCTGTTTGCTATTAAACATGGATTGTCATACT
Source organism: Gymnodraco acuticeps (assembly GCF_902827175.1). Lineage (NCBI taxonomy): Eukaryota > Metazoa > Chordata > Actinopteri > Perciformes > Bathydraconidae > Gymnodraco > Gymnodraco acuticeps. Next base: position 2,710,908 of record NW_022989890.1, on the reverse strand, counting down.
TGTGCATTTCTAATTGCAAGAAAGTGCTTCAAAATGCAGCTACATTGGCAACATCTGCTTAATTCCATGTATTGTCTTTGTTTAAATGTTGTTCCTTAATGTTGTGCAAAGCATTGATTGAGTGCTTAATTGCTAAACATGTTCTGTAGCTAACAATATGGAATGATGTCATAATACTAATTGAAGGATTTACTGCATCCACAAATACATATCTGTTCACTTGTTTTAGCATCGTGCTCTCAAAGGAAGCCTCGAAGTAGCTAAAGCTAATTGAAATATAATTCCCCAAAGACGAATGTTTATGTTAATTAACTTTCTGTGTGTGCCTGTGTTTGTACGTGTGTGTGCGTGCACTTGAGTGTGTATATGTGTATGTTTTTGTATTCATAATATCACCAGAAGTCACTTTCTAGTCCCTTGTCTAATCAGCTTGAGGGTCCCCCCACATCTTAATTTAGTGTTTGAAAGCTATTAGACATTCGTTTGCATGAGCACCATTTCCAAACACATCTAATTTAGTGAAATTAAGCATTTAGAATCCACTGATGTTTTCTTTAAATCCAATCAAGCCATTCCTTCCATTCACGTTGGTGCACATTGTAAATCGCAGCATACTCTACCGCTGTTTGGTTTCACCTCTTATATATCAGGCATGTGTAAATGTGAAGAACAATAGGGCTGGGAACAAATGGATGGTTTTTGCACAGGTTTCTGTACGTTCCCTGTGAAAGTAGAGAGAACAGGCATTGTGTTAAAGCCTATAATTAAAACCAAAGGTGTGAAATTTCATCCACTTGAAAAGGTTTCAGCTGACATTCAAATAGATTTTTACCAGTAAAATGAATTCATGTTATACCATGGGCAAAAAGCTTTAACCTGACTTCAGAGTTTCTGAGTGTGCTTTCAGAAGGAGGTTATTTATGATATATTTCCTTTTGATCTGTAAATAGGCAATACAGTTTGTATAATTGATGCATATCTTTACACGAAAGTGGCCTTATTCCTCCAAATCTCTCCATTCCTCTCCGTGCCTTGTCATACTGCATGATGACTTCCATTCAGTTGTCCTTAGCGGTGTCTATATTTCTATATAATGGATGCGTTTTGTTAGGAGAATTTGGGAATCCGTCCGCTTTCTATGTAGAGATTGCTCCAGGCCTGTTGTAGTGAGGAGGGAAGATGGAGTCAAGTGAGACAATTTATAACAGTTAAAAACCAAATGAATTGAGACCCTTGGCTTGGGTGAACGAGCGGCAGCATACATAATGCGCCTTAGGGATTTCTTCTCCACACACATTGCGCTGTGTGTATGTGTGTGTGTGTGTAAGTCCAAGCTAGCAAACACATAGCAGGCAGAAACACACAGCACCCTCCGCCATCTGTCTCTGTTTGCCACATTGCAAATCCATTATATGCAACACAACATTATTCCCTCTATCCTAAGTGGCACACCCCCCTGAGCTTACTTCCACTATCCCACTCAGTGGAACGGTGACAATTTGCCACCGCGCACGCATCTTTATTAAAGATGTGGTGGCATGTTTCCAGCTGGATTTTAATACATATTTTCATGCTCCATTTGCATTTTTTGTAAGTTGTTGTTTAGCATCGATGCTTTGAGATGTTACAAGCCTGTTAGCTTGTTCCTCCTGCTCCATGTGGGAATTTGTGTGATATTTTCAGCTCGTCCCTGTTGAACTATCGGTGGACTTTAATAATCCTGCCACCTCCAGAATTATTATTTTTTGCATTTTGGCAGACTGATTTAACACATGCACACACACACTCACAGAGACACACACATTGCATGCATCTCGCTAAGGTTTGGCTCAGTGGTTTTATAGCTAACTCATCTCCACTTCTAATCAAAAAAGCCTCCCCAGCTCTGAACCTCCCGCTGAGGAAACAAAGAAGTTATTATGTTTTTAAATGGTCTCCAATTACGGGTAATTTCACCGCCTATCTTAAAGCTATTTGCTTTTCTCTCACTTTGCTCCGGATGGGTAGAGCTAGCATTGTGCTTTGCAAAATCAACGACAAGACAAGTTAGACACGCAGCAGATGCATTCTTGTGGAAAACAGAATGGTCTGCCTTTCTTTGCACTCACTCTCTGTCTTTCCTCATCGTCTTATCATTAGAAATGGGAACACAGTTAACTCAATTCCTCCTTTATCTTCCTCATTAGTGTTTGTCTCACAGTGCACTCAATTACTCAGTCCATCACTCTCCTTTACCCACAAGTCAAACGCTTCCACTGGCTGAAGTCAAATCCTCATGTAGTTAGATTCCAGTAAAGCTCATTAGGGAGTAGTGAGTGATGCCAAAATTGTGCTTAACATAAAAAAAATGTAATCCCTGCTTTGTGCACCGCGTGTGTGCTTTCAAACAATTTTGGTATGGCCTTGTCAGTTTGCAGACTGATGCTGCGTGTTACGTTTTTACACCACCAGTCAGATTCTGACTGATGTGGCATTTTTCATTTTGATTGTTAATCTATAGTCCACCTTGGAAGTGCATTTAGCACAGCCGGATTAGTTTTGATAGATTTGATTTTGATTGTAACCTTGGCTGTATGTTTCAGCAGCATTCATTTATCTTTTTGTTCCTCCTAGTAGCAGTTTATATCATCTGGCCATTTCATATCCAAATACAAATGGTAAAATAAGAGGTTTTGAAGAAAAGAGCTACAATTTCAGTTATGAATCATGGGTAAAAAACTTGTTTGCAATGCTTTTTACATTCGAGCATCTTTGTAAGGTAGGATTTTTCCATATATTGACTTGATTAACGAGACATTGATATCTCCCTATTGAAACTGTGCAGCTGTATGTTTCTCTTTCTCCCTGCTTCCTTATCTTCCTTCCAAATGCATTGCTATGGCTACCATCCTAGACTAGTTTGCCATCATGCTAATGCTGCATGTGTATCTAGTTCAAATAGCCCCGCTAATGCTAATCTCTTCTAATCCTCTGAAAAGCACCCTTAGAGCAACGTTATCATGCTACTCTGAAGTTAAAATGGATAGTGGAGGAGAGGGAACAGCAAAATGGTGAATGGAGATATCAGCATAGCAAATATTAAATCATAACAGCTGACACGCACAAATCCTCACACCAGTGGTCACCTTCCAACAGTGGTGAACCGTCAGGGCCTTCAAGGTATTCAGAGAATACCCAGGAACACTCAGATAAATAAATTTAAAACATCGATTTAATTATATAAATAAAATGTATATAAAATGAATAAATGAGAATGGTATCTGTGTTGTTGATCTGTAATATCACAGTGTTACGTTGATTTGTTTGTCCTTCTCGGACCATGCACTACGCATTTCAGTGGTTTTGTGTTAGAAAAGAAAGCAACCAATCAGATCTTCTTCTGGGTCTCTGGGTAGAATATCCTTCAACCAAGGTATTCTACATCCTTGATAGAATGCCCTGGCCGTTGCACTGAATGAGAGCGTACGTTTGGACTGACAGTTTGATCAACCAATCATATGTTGATTTGTAGCCAATGGGCGTATTCTTTCAGAGTTTCCCTCGGTTCCAGGGTACTCTAGAAGGCCCGCTAGTTAACTGGCTCGAGACAGAGGATCTATGAATGCGACGAAGCAATTCATGCCGTTTTATTGTTTTTAACGTTAAAATGACAAGTGCAACAGGTGAAGATGAAGTTGTTGCGGAATTGTTGCGAGTACCCTTTTCAAGACGACAATTCAGTGAAAAGACGGACATTATAATGCCGTTGGGGCGGCGGCGGAGGCGGGGGGTGGGTGTGTCTACAGAAGGTCCAGTTGTGATAGCTACGGTTCGCCACTGCCTTCCAACACACACACACACACACACACACACACACACACACACACACACACACACACACACACACACAGAGCTGCAGACACAAGCTATTACTGAAGAGATAGGCCCAAAAATATCCCGGTTGGCAGTCATAATGAGACAGCGTTACCACAGTTGCTCTGAGCTGGTAAATGGAAGACTACTCTATAGGACTATGTGCTGATCCTAATCCCTTGTCGTAATGCACTTGTCACCCTAATCCTGACCTTATTAAAAGTGAGCCAGAAAGAAGCCAGAATTTAGACTGTAGTAGTTCCTCAATACAGCTGGTCGTAGCCCAGGCACTTTGAGAGGAGGTGACCTTCACATGACATAATCCCTTAGCCACCTTTCACCCCGTTAGGCATTATGATCCCAGAGATTAGGTCCCCTTCGAGTTTTTCGGGTTCTGGTGAATCCGATAGCATTTATTGTGAAGAAATGTAATTGATTTCTAAGGAAGGTGCAGTGTGTAAACAATGCAGTGCAACGTGACACCCTGCCATACAGAGAGTAGCGCTACATATGATATTGCTCATGGCAGCAGGAAATAATTGACTGTAATATGACATAATAAGAAAGCTTCTGTCAGCATTACATTTTAACTACATGCTTTTATCCACATGGCAAAAATGTAGTGATGACTATGTTTTTTAAATAAAAAGCTATATTTATCACATCTTTCCATGACATTACGGTAGCTAGCCTTGCTGCCCTACATAATGCTGCTCTACTTGAATGAAATGTATCAGTAAAAGATAAGAAATAGATGAAATACAGTCTTACCCTTCTCTGCCGTAGACGCATGGTTCTGTCAAGATGTTGGAGTGGTGGAATATGTTGATTCCAGCACTTTGGTTACATTATGTCTACAAAAAGACAAGGCTGCATATATAGTGCTGTCCCTCCCACAGACAGAAAATGTGACCTATAAATCAGTAACCCTTTCCCACTTTGAATTAAGCAAAATCCCTGACATTCTGACACATTACGTCTGCACAGGTTGGCGCCGTTTGAAATGTAATTATACTAAGAATAAATCAAGCAATATCAGACACTACTGCTGGATGTACTTGTGAAGCAACTAAGTAGACATTAATTTGCTAATTTGTATCAAATTAGGCCTTTTAAAGTATGACGTTATACCAAACAGAAATACAGCTTGAACTGCTTGCTGTGCTTTTATCCTTTTCCAGCCTGATTAGAAAATTAATAGCATAATCCCCAAAGTCTCAGCAGTCCTGATATCCATTGGTACTTGTCATTCAAAGGAGAACACCATTGATGGAAGAGATTACAGGAAAGTGATTCAGAAAATCCACCAGGGGAAGGTGATGAGTTGTTTTCAGATGTTATGCGAGTGTATGTTGTGCTGGGATCCTGAGTGACACGTTATGGCCACTGCTGTGCCAATGCTCTCTTTTAAAGCCACTGTGATAAAATGTGATGAGACAGGGATGGGGGTAACAGCAAAACATTGGGTGTGTGTGCGTGTGTCATAAATGGGTTGAGCAATAGAGGGATGTTGGGGGTAACAGAATGAATATGAAATTCCTATCACATCTGCTGCTCCACCCTGTACAGACAGGAATATGGAGCAGAGACAGATTAACCCGGAGAAGCTGAAAAAAGATAATAAATAAATAAATAACAATGCAAGCAATGCATCAGCTTTCAATCTTGTGCTATCGTGTGCACTGGGTTGAACCATTTATTATGTATGCAGGCACAATGGCAGAGATAAATAGTAACAATGAAGAGGTATGTTTTATCTGGTCCATTTCATTTTGCTCTTTGAGAAGCATCTCAATGAATGCAATAAAAATAGTTGGCTCCTGTGTTTTTTTTCTCCTTTCACTTTATGTCTCTGCTTCCACATCCCACTCTCTCTCCTTCCTATCTGGATGTTTCTTTTTTCTTTTACCCTAGACACCTCACTCACCAGCGTCACCCGGGGCTTTCATCTTGGCAGGGTGCTTCCTTTATGAGAATACTCCAATTGGCAGACAAGCGCCCTTGTCAGACACCATTCATTGCACTTGCATAGATATGAAAAGTGTTTTAACAAGCACCACTGAGTTTTCCGGTGCAGCAGAAACTGCATACCAATGTCAATTCAGATCCTGTGACCAAATTAAAGAGGCAGTGAAGTTTGGGGAAAGTTATGTTGATGTCCTTGTCAAAAAAGTTCCTCTGCAGCCGCACAAAGGTATAGTGACTAAGTAAAGTTTGCTTTGCTGTTGTCCGTAGAGAATTTGGAGTTTGAAATTCAGTAGTGATGTTAACCGAACGGATACTCGAGCACATTTTATGAATTTGATTCTTTTGCATTCAATTTGGTTACATTTATCTTCATTTATTCTTGGCTGTCACGACAATAACATCCAATTGGTATTCAGATGCTAAGTCACATAATGTGTAATTAGGTATGTTAATAGCTACTGTATATTCTGAGCATGAGAGCGAGGCACACTATCCATTTGTCTGTCTGTCTGCAACATCTGGACCGAAACAAGCAGTGGGAGTTGATGACGTCCCCAAATATATATTGAGAGTATGCTTTGAGGGAACTTCAGGAAGGTTTAGGTTCATTATTATAGATACATGGCTACTGCAGAAGTTATATAGTACTGTGCTTGTTGGGGTTTGAATAAGGAAAGTGTTTCAAAAATAAATTTCGCCTGGTTGAAAGCAACCAACAGGATAATGCACAAACAATCTAATTAGAGGGATGGCTGTACTGTTTAGAAATAACTTGGTCTTCTGCCAAATAAAAATGAATGATTTTAATGAACAGTCTCTTTATAAGTTATGCAAATCTAACGGACCTGCAGGTGATGTGGTGGTGAATTATTTCTCCAAGCTTGCAAAGTCAAATTGACTTCTTCTATTTCCCCCCCTGGCCTTTTTACAACACCTCATAATGTCCCTTTGTTACTGATCCTTAGTCTTTTTTACTTTGGGAGAAATTGGCAGCCAAAAGACCATGTGAGGAGGCCAAACATCACTTCTAAATTGTATCTAATTATATGTTGAGCAAACAGTCCTTAAACAAATGTATCATGGTGCATAATGTAATCCCTTTTATCCCATCAAATATCCCAGTACGCCTTGATAACAACTTGAATTAATCTTTACTGACTGACTTTACTGACTTATTTTCTCCTCTTACCCTACTTTGAAGCAGTCATGTTCACAGCAAAGTCTTCAAAATGTCAAATATTGTATGCATGAGTATGACAATAATCACACCTTGATGGGTGTAAAGATCTGCCATGTCATTATGTTTGCTCCAGTTGTATTTAGGCTTTTAGCACTTTAGTCCCTAAAGTAGCCTGATCTTCTGCAGTCAGCTGCAGCAGAGAGATCAAATGTCCTGAAAGGAGGCGATGTCATCATAACAGAGGGTTTTACATCCAGTGTACAATGATCTAAGCCACAGGGATACTGTCTCCAAAATATATAAAGTACCCGCTTTATAGACCATGACATATCATTTCCTCTCTTCAGAACGATACGTACAGTGCTCTGTTTCCATCAGAAAGCAGCCAGGCCGTACTGATGAATCTGTTATACCAGCCAGATACGTTCTTTTTGTTCTCTCTAATCTATCTCTCTCTCTCGCTTCTCCTATTCTTCTTCTCTCTCTCTCTCTCTCTCTCTCTCTCTCTCTCTCTCTCTCTCTCTCTCTCTCTCGTGTGGATGGAGTGAGACTTCAGCTTCGTTTCAGTTCTGGGGCAAATCAGCTGCGTAACAGTAGTGTGCGTCTAAATGGCAGCTATTACTGTATGTAGTGTCTGCCAGAGGTAATTGTTGACCTAAGCAAGTCTCTTCTGTTGTATAATGCTTATGGTATGAAATTCCTTAAGGGTGACAATAAGTGGATGTTGGGTAAAGAAATCTGGATTTGACTTTTGGATGCAAATCTTCCAGTACTTGAGAATTAAATGGATTTTTGCTGCCTATTGATTCAGGAGGTTAGAGAGCAACACAATACTGACATCTGGTTACAGCAGCAACGTGATTGGTTGAGAGCAGGTGTGGAGAAATCTTATTGGTTGAGAGTAAATAGTTGCAAGAAAAAAAGGCAGCTGACAGTGTGGAATTCCCTGAATACAGTCTTTGTGATTGAACTTTTTCTAACCTCAGCCAACCTCCATTTGTCTTATGATGGAAATCTATCCATGGATAAATAATCAATCAAGCAAAGCACCACTTTGCAAAGGAAATATGTCTTTGAGTATCATTTAAAAGCCAAAAAAAGCTTTTAATTCACTCAATGAAATGATGAAATTTAGGCAGAGGATTGGTTCATTAGTGTAATATAATACTGATGAAAGTTAATGGTGCTAAATACAGAGGAACAGAAAACACAATATAGCTAAATGAGGGCAGGGGGTTTGAATGGCTCGGCTTGTTTAGTACCAATCAAAAGTTCATATTATTAGTTATAGTAGGATGCATTTGTGTAAGTTTTGTTAAATCTTCCAGGAAATCCCATTATTTTACTTCAAATAAGTATTGGAAAGGTTTTAATTTGGTAGTTGTTTTAAAAGTTGGCTATAGTTTTGGCTTTTGGCTATAATAAAACAGTGTAATTAACACCCAGCAGGCCCTAGGCATTAACCTGTAATGGCTTCTAAAGGTCGAGTTCTCTTTCCTGTCGGTGTTGATCAGATCTCCAGGATGTGTAAGCAAGAACTTTGTTTGTGTTCGAGGTGAACAGTTAAAGAGGTCTTATTATTTTCTACTTTCAATTGTATCACAAAACCAACCTTACATTGAGTGGGCTATTGTGTGCTTCATGGGGTCATAGGGGACACAGACCATAATGAGACCGCATAGAACGGTTATGACGAATAATGTATATTGTAACAGCAGGAATCTCACATCAGTCTGACTGTGTGTGTGTGTGTGTGTGTGTGTGTGTGTGTGTGTGTGTGTGTGTGTGTGTGTGTGTGTGTGTGTGTGTGTGTGTGTGTGTGTGTGTGTGTGTGTGTGTGTGTGTGGTGTGTGTGTGTGTGTGTGTGTGTGTGGTGTGGTGTGTGTGTGTGTAGTGTGTGTGTGGTGTGTGTTGTGTGTGTGTGTGTGTGTGTGTGTGTGTGTGTGTGTGTGTGTGTGTGTGTGTGTGTGTGTGTGTGTGTGTGTGTGTGTGTGTGTGTGTGTGTGTGTGTGTGTGTGTGAGTGATGAGGGGAATCATTAATTTTAGGTGAAGACTTGGTTAGGGTTAGGCATGTTATGGTTAAGGTTAGGATACGTCTCCAGGAAATGCATGTAAGTCAATGTAATCACCCCTGAAGTGATGTATACATGGTATGTGTGTGTTCTTTTTGCCCTGTCTCCTGGAGGGGAAACATGGCTTGTTTACAGTGTCTGTAGCGACAACTAAAGGAAATCACATTTCCCATCAGTCAGTGGGCTAATTGAGGCTAGCTCTTCCATTAGTTGTCTGCTCACATCTTCTTTGTAGGGAGCCAGACCGATCAATGTTCAGTCAGAGTTTGATACTTGGCTGCATACACACACACACACACACACACACACACACACACACACACACACACACACACACACACACACACACACTGCTTATATAGTTTATGACTTGCAAGTGCAATCCTTTTTCATTATTTTCTCCATATCAAACTGAAAATTCCGCTTTATCTTTCCCTAGTGTTTCCATTTCAACCAACCTTTTTTTCATGGGCAAATGTTTTGCATGCAATCCGAGTGGAAAAATAGTTTCACGGCCGCGTAGGGCTCTGATAAAGAAGGTGATACAATTAACTATAATACTTTCACTGCTCCAAATGTATGTATTAGGGAATAGGAGAGTTGAGCTGCTCCTTCTTCATCTTTTGTGGTTCAAGAAGGAATCTGGCTGTTCCCACAGTCTTAGCAAATCCTGCCTTCCCAAATCCTTTTCTCCGTAATTCTGTTGTCCTGCCAACGGTGAGTGAAAGTGCAGAAGTGCATTATGGACTGGTCATGCATGAGTAACGAGGGCCCCTTTGAATCCGTGTGTGTTTGTGTGTGTGGGTGGGTATTCTGCCCCACAGAAACCTAGTTATTATGCACTCACTGGCCCTACGTAAACCTTTGCTCCTCAGTTATCACACGTACAAACCCACACCTACACATCAGCATACTCACAAAAACACCACACATCAGCATTCATTAGAAACTTGCTTCTGCAGTTTACTGTAATGCATACACCCACGCCCCTCCTTCAGCACCTTATCCCTCACCTCCCTCCCCCCCCCCCTACATTTCCCCCGCACAAGTCATCTGTAGCAGCGAGGCAACAGTAACAGTAAAACTCACTGAGTCTAATTTCATATTCAGAACAGGTTGCCGTGCGATACTTTCAATGTGAACAAACCAAGCCAAGATAAACCTGACTCAGTTAGTGAAAATCAAAGTGTGACAACTTCCCCAGCGCCGGGAAGAGATCATTTTGCTGTTGGACGAGACAACAGTTTGGATTTAGTGTTGTGAGGATTATGGTGATACATTAGTCCAATCTGTGTTGATCTAGCAAAGCAGGAGATGAACAGCCCGTATGTGTTATTGTCGTTTGCATGGGTTTGGATTTGTATCACGTCTGCTTTGGTCCAGTGTGTCTTGGCGGAGCTTTCGGAAGCCGTACCGAGTTTGCTTTTCAATACGTCCCTCGTGCCAGTGCAGACAACTGTCATCATCAGCAGAAGCATGCACTGCCAGCATATAGATCAGCCATAGATCTAAATGAACGTGTCAAAGTCTTTTTAACGGCATATTCATCTGCATTTCATTAACTAGAAAAACTCAATCTTTTTGCAGCTTTTAAGCATAAATAAAACTATATTTTATTAATATAAAATACATTTTGGATATATTATTATTCATACATATTTTATAGTGTATTTTCGACAGCAGTAACATTTTCAAATACACACTTGTCTTTTACACATTGTCCGTCCAGAGAAATGTGCCATAGCAAAAGCAGCGGTATAAGCATTTGAAGGGATTTAGTTGAACAAAAATAATTCCTTATCCATTCTAAATATTCAATTATTGTTCTTCGGAACAACAGAATAGGGATTTTCTTTAAATCCGGCCCTCTTCAGTGCCTGTCAGCTCACTTTCTCCCCCTCCTTGCTAACGTGACATGCAATACTGTCATCAGCGATTACTTGAGCAGAATTAAAGCCGTACAACAAGAAGACACATGCTGGATTTGAGTCTGAGATGACCTGGCTTTGGCCTCGTGTATGCTGCTTATTGGTGCAGACAGTCACATAAAAGGTCATCACAGTGCCTTGATCTGGACTCATTTGAGTTTGAGAAAAGATCAAAACTATCCTGAAGGATGTAGTAGAGGAACCAATCATCACGCATCCGGCTTTACACCTGTTAGCTCCCACGTACCACCCAGCAAACAAACACAAAGTAACACATGCACCGTCAGCTCCTGGTGTCTCTGATCTCAGGCCATGTCAGTGTAACAGTCACACGCAGGTCAGATGTAATCAGGGTGGCTTTTCCCACACACATGTATTCACACACCTTGAACCAAGGTCATGTGTTGCTTGTTTTGCATGCTAAGGTGTGTTTGCTGATGTTGCATTGCGCTCCTCTTCTCTCTGTTCTCAGGATTGTGCAGGGTTAGTTTGCACATGTGTGTGTGCACGTGTGTAAGCGCGCAGACATGCTATCATTTCCCCTTGCTTCAGGCCCCGTTGTGGTTTGGAAACTGGTATTGTTTGGCGTTATATTTGTCACATTCTATTTTTATTGTGCCACAAATGCAGCATGACTTCTAGCCCACGGCACAATGTAGTGCATAGTATCAGAATGCCAGCGCACAGGATTTGTGTTATGTCTTTGTTTATTTATGCGTCTGTGTCTCCAATCAATGAAAACCCACTGTTACACAAGAAGTGTAAATACATGATTCACCAGCAGAAATCTAATGGATTTATCTTTACTCCTCTCTGTCTGTTTCTTGTTTGTGTGTCTGCATGGGTGTTTGCTTATGTGTCGTGATGATGTGTGCTAGTGAATGCTTAAATAATGACCAGTAGTGACAGAGACAGAGGCTCTGAGGCTCTTGATTGGCTGTTTCTCTCAGCCTACTGCATGCAGCCAGCCAAAATGTCTCCGCAGGGTCAGCTCTGGCCCCCTGACTGGCTGACGAAGCGCGCGCTGTCTGTTAGGGGCCAGGCCTATTAAATGATCAGAGACTGCGTTCCCCTGATGCCGCTCTGGCTGAGAGGCCTCAACTCCCTCCTGGAGGCTGGCCCAGAGGTGTGTGTTTGTGTGCATGCATGTGTGAGTAATGTATGTTTGAGCACGTTTGACTTCATTAACAGTTTCTTTTGAAGATCTGGGTATTGTGTCCCTATACACAATACCCCTATACATTAAGTCAGTAAATGAAATGTCACAAAGCACCATCATCTATCTATCACGTCACAGTGTGTTTGGTCTGCAGGGTGTTGTGCTGTTTCTAGTACAGCCCAGGAGATAGAGTTATTCTTACAGAGCCATTTTGAAAAGGCTTGGTTTTGCGAATTTGTTTGCATGCTGGGAGGCTGAGAGAAACAATGCATTCAAACCCTCAAATACTGTTTCTCTCACAGCTGGTCATTATTTGATCATTTGCCCATTGTTTTCCACTGGCAACCAGGCATAGATGCACAGCAAATCAAACACATGCAGTTTGCTTCTGCTGGCTAGCCCTTGATATGTGGCAAGAAGCAGAATTGATGTTAGTTGTCACTTTCACATATCTCCTTCTTTACAAGTCTCTATTGTTATTGACAGAATTATTATTATTGACTAAGCCTTACTGAGCAGAATATACAGGTCCAGACGTTTCAATTGTTTTGCGGCATGGCCATGACTACAAATAATGCAACCCTGTTTGGCCAATCTCAAGAAGAAATACTGAGACTTAATGTTTCCAGGAACTTTGAGCTATGTAAAAGAATACTGTGAATATTTCATGGTCAAGCAAGCACATTGTCACATCAGTAAGTATCACAGAAGAATGATGTTGTTATGGTTTAGGATCTATTTAAGAGGTGTTGGGAACATTGGATCTAATTCAGCCTATTTGTCATGGTTTCCAATGCTTTCAGCCTTTTCTACCAGGGTGCTAATATGTTTCTTTACTCAATTATAGCTATTCTGACAGATGTGTTGTTTCACACTGTAGTTTATAGGATGGTGTCATGGTGTGGAAAACCAAAAGAGGCCAGTCAGTCATTATCCTTTTTTATTCATCAAGAACCTCTCCCAAACCCTTATTCTCTACTCCCTTCCTGTCTTTGTTTTGTTTTCTGTGTCTTTGTGGTTAGAAACCATGAGTTGCATATGGTAGACAAAAAGCCCTCAATTTCATTAAAAAAACTTTCACAAAAACACTGAATAATCCCATCTCCAGGCTTGTTTGTCTGTATTACTGTGTTTGTGCGTGTGTGTGTGTTAACACTTGGATTACATATATCTCACTCTCTCTATTTATATGTCTTTTTAATGATCTATTTTTTTCTAAATCAGGGCTTTTTCTTTCAATGATACAAATAAGTTTCAAATGTTAATTGACACCATCTTTTCTTTAACCTCCTGTAGATCAGGAGGTAAAGTGTTGCTGCTAAACTCATGGCTGGCAACGCTCTGACACCGTCTGCACGTCAAAGTGTCTTTAAGCAAGACACTGAACCCCAAAATGGCTCCAGATGGTTAGAGACACTCTATCATAGTTCTTGAAAGGAAAACTATAAAGTGCTTTAAAAGAGTTATGAAATGCAGTGTATTCAGCTTTGTATTCATTGAAAAAAAATTAGAAAAGCAAAATTACTATTGTATATCATACCGTGGGAAATGTTATTGTATTGCATGTATTCCCTAGAAAACAAGTGTGCACAATTACTTTAAGCTGTTTTTGAAAGTAAAATGACTACGGCAGTTTGTGTGTGTGTGTGTGTCTACGTGTGTGTGTGTGTGTGTGTGTGTGTACATTTATTGTGCATGCTCATACTTTAGAGTGTCATTAATCAAGTGGAGTATTATTGTTTTCAGCATCTTGCCCAAGTCTACACATTACCATTTTAATGACATTACTCTGCTATTAATCTGCTTACCACACAGCCAGTGGTGCAACTTATAAAACTATCAAAAAACTACTTTGATAAAAAAAACACAAAGAAAAAAACAAGGCCATAAAGAGAGGAGGAACAGTAATTAAAAAGCCACTCTAATGAAAGAAAACTCATAAACAAGAAATAGGGGCAGGGTAATGGAAAAAGTGCATATGCTGCAGTCTTGAATTGAACGTGCGACAAATAAATGGATGCTCTTTTCAGCACAGAAACACTGAGTGTGTGGCAAAACAAAGTCATACTCAATGCTTCCAGACAATACCCACTATAATTGTACGTTCCCTAGAGCCTAATCAGATAACTAAATTAAAGCTTCCATCGACATCTTATAGTCTAGAAGATGTAGGAGCCCAGCAAACCATTTCCAAATAGTTTTTAATGTCTCTTTGAACGTTTGAAACCATGGAATATCTTCTGAGTATCTCTAGGAAGGAAGTGAAGATGAAGTCCCTCATAATTTTTTTCTTTACCGAATGATGAGCTGATTAACCTTGGTCACAAGGTCTAATGAATCTGTGAAATCCATTTACATGGGGCATAGGAGGAGGACTTACGGACATCCACAATGATGAAGGGCAAGTCAGGCCCGTGGGCTGTGTTTGGCCACTGCACCTGTTATATCGAGGCCGCTCACCTCAATTTTGCTCACGTATACTGTAAGACAAAAAATCTACCATCAATTTTGAAATGTTAATACAAATACCATGCATAATATACAATTACATCTACAGGGCTTCAGTCTAGCAAACGGTTTGAAGAGTGTTACAAGAGAAAATACAAAAAATAAAATAATACAAAAATAGCTTGCTAAGTTTCTTATAACACACAGCTTAAAGAGGACCTATCATGCTATATTTGAATAATATATTGTAGGGCCATACCTATATAAAACATGTCTGTGAAGTTTCATGCATTTTAGCCATGCCTCATTTCGCTCTATTTGCTCTATTCCAGCCCTGTTTTTGCAAGGGCTGATTCTGTGGCAAATGAGCTGCAGCTGACCACGCCCCCCTGCAAAGGAGGGGGGCGAGGCACGAGCGTCATGTTACCATGCTGTTACCATGCTGTTACCATCCCACAGCAACCTCTCATTCCCCTGATAGGTGGAGAGTTGCCCATATAGGCGGAGCTCCCCATTTCTGATGTCAGAACAATTTCAAATCTGTATCAGTCTGTATCAGCTCCTTTGCAGCCACGTTTTTAGAGATTTGGGTATGGAGGAAAAGAGAGGGGGTTGTGTTTTCTGACACTTGGTGAGTTCCCTGACACACCGGGGACACATATTCATGTGTAAAAGACGTACAAAAGTGCATTTTGCATGATAGGTCCCCTTTAAAAGAGATAAATCAATTTCAAGTCTTATGTTGTTTCTCAACAACAAGCATGGTTTGGAGTTTGGAAAAAGTATGCTAAGGTGATCAAAAGTGACCAGATAGAAGCTGTTATATCTACTGTACAAAATGGTCAAACAAACCATTTAGAGTAGATGTGACATTTTTAGATGGCAGACATCATTTAAAAAATACAGATATTTTCACTATTTCAACCAGTTTTTTTGTGATGGTGAATTTTTTTGTGTGATTCAAAAATATGTTTTTTCCCCTCCTGTCTCTCTCATTAGCTCATATTGTGGCACTTCTTCTTCTTCTCTCACTTCTTTCTCAGGAACATTTCTCACTGCTTCTCTTAATCGGGCCTTTACTTACCTTACTTGCTTCTTCTAGTGATGCACAAATGCAATCTTATCCTGCTGTTTTGCTCTTTGTTTAGTTGCTCTCTAGTATTGATCTTCCGATGGAGCCGTGTTTAAGCCACCTTGTTTGCATTATGTCGAATCGAGTTCTCCCATATTGTTTGCATAGAAACTCACAATTCCAAATTGTTATAAATACATACGGTCTTGTGTAAAACTATTCATGTATAATGTTATAGGCTATAACCTCAGGGAAACAGATGCATTACAAAATCTTAAATATACTATTTTTTGTCTTTCATAACATTCAATCACACACTCAACATTAGCGTGTTTATCATTTTATTTTTAACTTCTAAAAAACGATCTCTCAATTGCAGCGTTTTGACAACTCTTCGAGAAAAGAAAATGTTTTTTACAAGAATGACATTTTTACATGTTATGACCACCAGCTCATCCGGCCTTGAACCACAGCTGGTTTTTATTCAAAGAGGATATGCGAAATAAACACAAATATATTATCTAGATCAATTTAATTGGCTGCTTTTGTCAAATCAGGTCCGCATTATATCAATGTAGACACGATCATCAAATGAAGTCTTTGCCATGAAGGAAGCATAATGGAGGTAAAAAGATGATTTGAATGCGTGACAATGTGTTCAGATAACATTGGGAAAAAAATGTCATACTGTAGAGAGATGTCAGACCGTCATGAAAATTGTTCGTGGTGGCAAACATAAACAGATAGAAGCTGCAGCACCTGCTGCCATGGCTTCTGAATCTGAGCAGTCACACACGTTCAACTAGCCTGACAGTAAATCACATCCACCCATTCCACTCCTCCCTTCCTCTCCCATGCTTGTTCTCTCTCTCTCTCCTATTATCTCAACACTTTCTCACTCTTTTTCTTCATCAGCACTTTTTATGTGAGTTTCATTTTGGATGTGTGCATAGATGCTCTGACTGTGAGAGGATTCCTGAAAGTTGCAGCCAAAATGTGCTGTCCAAGGAAACGTCTTATTGGCTTAACATGTGCTGAGAAAACCCATTCACATAATCCTTAAGCAGCTAGAATCCAGAACATCCATCCCTGTCAGCCATTGTTCTGTCCAATAAAACGGAGTGTGTGTGTGTGTGTGTGTGTGTGTGTGTGTGTGTGTGTGTGTGTGTGTGTGTGTGTGTGTGTGTGTGTGTGTGTGTGTGTGTGTGTGTGTGTGTGTGTGTGTGTGTGTGTGTGTGTGTGTGTGTGTGTGTGTGTGTGTGTGTGTGTGTGTGTGTGTGTGTGTGTGTGTGTGTGTGTGTGTGTGTGTGTTTGCCTGAAAGCATGGCACACACATATGAACAATGCTGCCTTCCCATCCATGCCTCCATCTCTCTTTGTTTGTCACACACTGGAGTTGTTGTTTATGCACGTGTGTCTCACTAGTAAAGATTAACACTGCTTTCAAACATCGAAATATGTCTTTATTTAGATGGTGGCGAGAGAAAGAGAAGCCTAACATAGTTTTTCGTCATTCTATTGTAGAATTAACCGAAAGAAGACTGAGCCCATTGTTGTCAGTAATCCAACTATTTCCATTTCAAAAGCAGAGTTAAGTGCCTGGGATGGACACAAAGGCATTACTGCTGTCATTTAGTCCCCGTTGGATCGCAGGACCATGATCACCATGGGATGTCTGTGTAGTCAAGGGGCTAACTTTGCATGGAGCACAAGATGAAGTTGTGAACCCTTAATTGGGACTTTGCAGCACATCAGAACTGACCAATGTGATTGTAGTCTTTGTTGCATTCAAAGTGTGTGTAGTGTGTGTGTGTGGGAGTGGGGTGTTGGGCGGGGGAGGGTTGTTCCCCTGGCAACCTGACCAGGGTCATCATGTCACACTGTTTCACTGGCTGAGTGTCGTGCCTTATGCAAATGAGGCCTGTGCCAGCCTTGAAACATTAGCATTGGAGATCATTTGCATAATATCAACTTTTGCCTGGTTGAAAACTAGGGCATGAGAGAGAGGACAGAAATAAAGACTTTGGGTATGAAAATAAAGGATTGAATTACTGAAAATGGTATCAGGAGTAATAGGCGGCCTTTCCTTTTGTCACCCGTTATTAAATATAATGTAACTCCTAAAATATCAAATGAAGCTGAGAGAGTTCTCTTTATCAATGAAGTCGGGACATGCTACATTCTCTGGATTGATATGATGTGCAAGCAATTTCGAAACGTGTCTGCTGTGACACGATACATTCAAAGGAGAGGAAATCAACAGTATGTCTTTCACGTGTTTGTGTGTAAACACGGATTTGTCTCCAATCAGCTTTTCACAAACCAAGCCGTCTTCCAGAGATCAAAGACTCTCCCTCTAACTAGCTTGCTTGTGGATCAGGTGTTGAGATCCCAGCATGCACCTAGCTGCTTTTATCTGTGGATTGCAGTCTCTCTGTCGCTCTATACATTTTACCCTGTATATCTTCGACTATTGCAGCCTATTTTTGTCGATGCTACTGTGCGGGGCAAAATGGACAGTCAGCTGAAAGGAAAAAAAGATCAGATAAACCATTCCCATGTTATGCTTTTGCTCATTAGTTCCTATTTATCTTTAGGCAGGGATGGATGGAAGCCATGAGAATTTGCATCCTTTTTCCTGTTTACAAAATCTGTCTAAGCCTCCTTTTTAAAAACATAACAGTCTTCATATGCTGGTGCTAATTATCAATCGTGTGCATGAGTGGCTGTCCCAGTCAACAGGGAGGAAGCCTGTTAGGCACAGATAACTGTATGACACTCCCTGGAGTGCACTTTTAGTTCACAGGGTGCAGTTTTTCACAGTGATTGGATATCGACAGAGGCATCATAGGTAGATCATACACTCTTTCACATGTGCACCCGAACACACACACACACACACACGCACACACACACACGCACACACAGCATGTATGGATGTGAGAATATCTGAAGATCATTAGATAAACACATGTGTACAAAATAGGATGGAAAGGGTTGAATATATGTGTCATCCTTTCATACCTGGCTTCCCTATTTTGTCCCTATTGCCTCCACATGCAACAGTTGATATTTGATATACTTTATTAATCCCCGTGGGGAAATTGTTTCTCTGCATTTGACCCATACTGTGTTAGGAGCAGTGTAGGGAACGGTGCCTTGCTCAGGGACACCTCGGTAGCACTTGGTCTTGCCGGGACTTGAACTGGTGACCTTCCAGTTGCCAAGCCAAGTCCCTATCGACTTCGCCATCACCGCCCCAAGATTTTAAAGTTTTCATTTTAAAGGCCTTTTGTTGCACACTGTTCAACGCTGTTCTCCTGACGGTGCCACAGGGAGGCAGAGAAGATCTTTTCTCCCACATTCACCCACTTCTCACCTCCCATTTCTTTGTCTTCCTGCTGCCTCTTCTGCTCTTCCTCATCCTTGCCCTCCTCCTCTTTTGCCTTCTCCTCCCTATCTGCCTATTTTAGTTCACATTGAACAGATTGCGAAAGCTTATGCAACACCCCCTATCACACTTGCATGCACACTGCACACAGCTAGCAAGCACTCACAGTGGCATACAGCGACTAACCTACAAAAAAGAGGTGGATGTGAACGCACGGACGAGAAGTAGAAGGGATGCATTTTTTTCTTCGTCTCACACAGACAATAATTGTGTTTTGACTCAACATTAAAGCCATGACACAATGTTTATTCACTAGTTTTTCTCTGTGATACATCTGGCGGTGTATTGTTTTCACTTGTCTATGGCATAACTTAACAACAGACCAGATATTTCATCAGGTTGTTGAGGAAGTCATATATGCTTCAATATTATTCAGTTTGTTTCGACACTTTCACTTGACTTTCTGACCAAAAGCAAGAGCTCTCTTGATTAAAACAAATATGCTTAAACATTTAATACCTGTAAAGAAACAGTCACATACATGCGGTAAAAACTTCCTAGTGTGTTGGCTATAAGCTTCAGACTGGCATGTCTATTCTGGAGAGACCATTGAGTTTTTTGTTTGGGGTGCACATATATCTTTGTATAGAGACTAGAGGATCTCAGTGGTTTTAGGGAGTAATATCACTTCATAAAATAATAAAGACAGAAACACAAGAAACACTCTGTAAAGATGCATGAGGACATTACATTTCTTTACCGAAGCTTTGACAGCTTCTATTATTTCCATCTGTTGTCCATTATAAATCAACTCCCACAGAAAACCTATATCCACAGTGTACCAACGTTTCAATTGTATATATATTCTTTGTGGCTTCGCAGTGTTTTTGTTTGTTTTTATCTTTCTCTGATTTCCCAGATGGAACATTTTGCCATCCCCATTGATTTCCCTTAAAACCTCGCTTTGCAGCTGTAAACACAAACTTAAACGATAGTTGTTTTGAATTATATTGTTCCTCATGTTTCTCCAGTTCTTTATTTTCCTTTTTTGAGTATTTTATTTATTCAAAAATGAATCCATATTTAGAATATGTAGTAGTGGCTTAGGGCTTTAAAAGAACCTTCCCCTTTATGTGTAATGTTGTAAGGCCCAGACACACCAAGCTGACACCAAAGAACACGTCCCGACGGAACACGACTGTTGTGTCGCCTCACGTCTCCTGCGTCTTGACCAACAGTCGCACTGGAACACACCGCAAAGACTTCAGCCGACTCGCCAAGTAGCACGTACGAACTGCGCATGCGTGAGTGGCAATAACTCCTTACCAGCAGGCGGCGGTAGTGTGTATTCGTCATTCAGAAGAGGCAACCGGAAGACTGCGTGATATATACAAACTTCAGCTCTCTGAAGCAGAAATAAACTATTTAAGCATTGTGGCTGGCAACCTTAAAGTACTGCTGCTACCACATTCCATGCATCATTAATTATAATCCAAGATTATATTAATATACAACATCATAACACTGACAGGCAAATTATGTATCATCATGTACATCTGTATCTTCTGACTTTTATTGTATCATAGCACATTTTATCCTCATTCTAATGTTGTGTTATCTAATGGCTGTAGTATAACAAAGTTTTGTATTTTGCAGTAGCGGTAAAAAGTTGTTTATTATCAAATGTAGAACTGTACAATGTAGACAATCGACTAAAATACAATAAGATAAAAATAGTAACTAATAGGCCTACAATAAAAAAATATATAGCCACATCGTCCAAGGTCCTGTCCGGTAAATACTTGAAGAAGTTATTGTCCTCCTCATGCAGGAAGTGTGGCAGAAAATTACGTGGCAACTGAGTTGGTATTCGGTTTCTTCATTCCAGATCGCCATGATGTAAAATAAATTATTGCGTCCAGGTGAGATAAAAATAATAGCCGTCTGTGTGTGCCTTCTTCACTTCCGTTTCGCTTCTCATGCGCTGATTCGCTAAGCTGAACAGCCAATCAGAGTGATTTATTTTGCAGACAGCTCCCCGATTCGACATGTTGAATCGGGGGCGGAAGGTGTCGGCACGGCCGAAAAGACACAACGGTGTGGGACACACCAATCTGAGTAGGGCGACAGGACGCTCATCGACGGCCAGACATCTATCGACGGCCGAAATCGGCTTGGTGTGTCCGGGCCTGTAGAGGTACTATACGGATCAGCAATTGTGTCAAGTAGATGCAAAACTCGGGAGGCACTGTTCCTTACAGTAACTATCGGCTGGACTCTATTCATATTAAAGCCTTTTTGTTCATGTTGCAATACTCCCTTTAATTACCGCCCCCTCAATACTTAGGCTTTCTTGGAACCCTGCCATTTTCTTAACAATTAAACATGTCCATCCACGTCATATTGTTTGTAGAGCGCAGACAATGAGTTAATCACAGCCGCAGAAGAAATTCTTCCAGATGAGTTGCGCTGACAGATCTAAAGCTAAACTTTAAGATCACACAGGCCATCAGATAGCAAAAAGATAACTTGCTGTCACTGTCTAGGTGGAGGCTGTGGTATCGTTAATGCAAATACAGTTCAAGGCACAACTTTGCATTATATGTGTGTGTTTGTACCGAACGTAGGCGTTTGTGTTACCGAGGATCCTTTAATCCCATATGGCATGCCACATATTGTGACAAGGGCTGTCCCCACCCACAGCTTTGATTTTGTGTGAGAAAAGATAATTATTTCACCTTTCACTTGAAATTCATTATCAGAGGGAGAGAGAGACAGGTAAATGACAGGTAATTGCTTTTCAGAGTCAACACCATTCTTCCTCCAGTATAAGAGTGAGCGGGGAGATGTGAGGAATAGAGAAAGAGAAGGTGAGAGAAGCGAGACAGAGACAGAGTGGGAGGAATGAGAAGGAAGGGCTAATTTCCATAATGAAAAGGTAATAATTTGTGGTGTTAGAGTTAGTTTCAGTCTAGTGTCTATAGCGTGTCAGCTCCTTGCTCGAGGTCATTGTGCGCTACCAGCCATGCATACTAATTCATTAACAAAACCTCGCCCGCATGGCCAGCCCCCCTCTCAAGAATGTCAGTTTCACCTTCCCTCTTTCCTCTCATCTTTCCTACCAACCCCCACTCCATTCCCGTTAACTCCCCTCCTTTTCCTTTCCCTCATTTCTTTATCTTTTTTCCTGCTTCATCCACAAGACCCATATGGTAATAAGTAAAATACACATGGATGATATCCACTCCTGGAATCCCACAAAGGCTATGCAATACCATTTCATCCAGCACTCCCTCTTACTTCTTGTATTCTTATATTGTATTGCAAATAGAGGCCTCTACTCTCTCTTCTCACGCACACAAACACACACAGATATCCCCCCTCCACACAGCTACATGAATGATTTAGGAGCATGCACATTGACTATCTGCCACCTGCCTTGGGCTCTGCTCAGGCCCACCTAGCGGCTGCTGGCCCTGCATGTTAATGCCTACTGGATAGGGACTTGCATGTTAACATGGAGGGTGACACTGGGGCAGCTGACAGAGTGACAAGGAGCTGACACTGTGCACCTCCACTGATGGTTAAAGGGCCAAGATAAAATATCAAGAAAGGTCTGGTTTTAAGTCGTTTACACTTGTGGCGTTGTGTGTGTTCGACATAGTTAACTGATGTAATGAAGGGTCTGCTGGACGCAAGCTGGACTCAACTTAAGTGCAACGATCTTAAAGGGTTCAGGCCAGAGCCATTGCCGAATGGTTCGGATATGTCAAGTGAAAGTAAAAGCATAGCAACTGTCCTAGTCAGAGGCAGAGTGGTTTTGTCCTCCTTCTCCACTATACTAACCTCCTTTTTTGTTGCAAATGCTTTTGGGAACCACTGACAAAGGATGCGGCTGTTGCTATGTGACTAATGGAAACATGTTTGAAGTCCACTTCCCCTCTGCTTGCTAAAAGTTTGACTGTCTTTCTACTCCCGGCAGTGTGTGTCCTAATCGCATGCTCTGCTTTCAGCGCTGTCAGGAAGTGCAGCAGCAGTGCGTTGTGTCTTTTGTAAAAAAGCAACAAGGGTTTAAGTTTTACATGTCGGGTCAAACCTAGCAACAAGGAACACATGTATATTATAGTTAAATAATAGAACTGTGCTTTTTCGTGTACATTTGACACTGTTTAACTAAATGGGGAAGCAAGTATTTAATAGCATTGATGACTGACTGGCACATAAATGATGCATTGACTCATAAGATAACGTTTCAGAAAAGTAATATGTATGTCTCTAAGATAAATTAAAGGGGGCCATAAGCTACATTTTAAATCAGCTTATAATGTTTCTAACTATACTTAATTATGAGAGTTATGGGTTTATATTGCGAGCATTTCATCTTATATCCCGCTTTTTAATTTGTTTGCCTCCATTAACATTTTGTAGTGAACTGAATTGAAATCCATTGTATGTGTATGGACACTTTCTCCCCATCCATTTTGTTTCCAACTCACTTGCTTTCCTAAATAGACTTTAATATAAAAACATGCGCTTGAAGAATATTAATGTCTTTAGTGCAGCCAATTTTAGGAGGTTGAATACATCACAGATTAAGCGCAGACTTTTCCTGAAACTTAATTGGCTATATTTATAATCATACACACATCATGTAAAGAAAATGATGGATTTTGGGAATCAGTGACTCAGTAATTAATATGGATTTGGGGCTCACGCAAAACATCATGTTTATACATAGAGTCGCAAGGAGTCAAATGTCCCAGCAATTCTCACATTTAAGACTTTGGTTATTAACCGGTGAGATAACTGAGTTTGGGTTGAACATGAAAACCTGCTCCACTTTTGAAGTTTTGTTTGATCTATGCATGACGTATGTGTTCTCTAGGTGAAATTGTCGTCTTTGCATAACCGTGTAACAGGATTAACCCAGCTGGGTTAGATATCTCTTCCCACTATCTCCCACTGGCAATGCAGAGAGTGTCAAGCTGAGGAGGCTGTCAGTGGGTGGGCGACATATTCTTTGCAACTAGAGGGGGATTTTATAGAGTCTGGCAACCGCTACAAATAGGACACAGGCAGGCAGCTCCCCTTCCTCTCTCAACCTTCCTCCACCGTCTGGGCTTGTCACTACTAAAAGGGGAACAAACACAAGGGCAGCCGAGGGATTACATCGTTCTTGTTTGGAGGAGAAATGTGTCGTTAGTATGTTGCTAGCATCGTTAACAGGTTGTTCTGCAACATACAGAACATGTTTTGTTTACAATTCTTTATTTAGAAGACAGTTGAGAACATTTCAATGAAATATACTTGCAGTTACAGGGAGTAGTAAACCTTTTCAATAAGGGAACAGTATTGAAACCCCCCCTTTCTTATTGTCCTCTTTTGTTCTGATGTGCATCTTATACAATGTTCCTGTACTTTATACAATAACAGAAGGGATGTTTCGTAACAGAGGCATAGTTGACATAATGTGGGACAAATCTTGCAGGTGCAATAACAGTCAAACAAACAAGAAATTACAATATTTTGATAATTAGACCAAGTAACCTTTTTCTTTTGGTGATAGAACTGGTTACAGAACATGGGTTTATTCATGCTCAAGGTGTGCACGAAGTTGGATTCAAAACGTGCACTTGCTCCTCGTTTCCTTCCCTCCAGATAATCAACTCCTGAATATTCTCACTTGCTAATGTGAGTTGAGAATATGCGGTCAGTGATGGCCTCTCCCATGTATTTTAAAGCAGACAGGCATGACCGTTAATGCGGGCACAGCCAGAACTGCATCAACACTTTGTCTCTCTCAAATGAACCTGACATGTACGATGGTGTTTGACAACACAGTGAGAGTGCAGCGGACAGCACCGTGACATAATGTGGACTAAACTGTACGTCTCATATACACAAACACAATGGCAATACAGTAAGCATCTACATACAACATTTTAAAATGCTTCATGGTCCAAAAAGTTATGTGTGTTAATAATATAAGCATACATGCTGATGAAACAGTTCATTCATTATTCATTGATTGGTAAAAACAAACATTTTAATAATTAATTAATGTTTTAAATGATTTATTAACCAACTATTCTAAAATATAAGGACATATATTGTAAATGGAGTATTTTGCACTTACTTCTGTGTGTGTGGGAAATTATGATGGGCATTTTTCAGTATTTTCTGAACTGATTAATGTGAATAATTAACCAATTATTCAATGGAAAAAAGAGTTGCAGCCTTACGGTAGATGTCATTGTACAGTGCAATCTATTGATGCAGAAACAGAACGGAATTATAAACACACACTCAGAGAAGAGGCCACGTGCGCAGACACATGCAGATGCTTCAAGTGTTGTTGATTATGCTCATTAGCACTCATAATCCTGGTTTCTGTCATAAAGTGAAACAGTCATTTGTTGTTATTTTTTTTGCATTCAAGGCTGTCAATGAGGAAGATTTTATGAGGCAGGAGACTCGTGCCACTTTTTAAAATCACTTACTTCTCAATTAACAAAGGCATGCATTCACCCTCTAAGAGGAAATGCTGTGGCACGCAGGGGCAGTATCTTGTTTACTCTGAGAGAGAGAGAGAGAGAGAGAGAGAGAGAGAGGGGGGGGAGAGGGAGGCAGCGAGGGAGGGAAGGAGGGAGAGATATGGAAGGACTTCCAATGTTTTTCTGTTGAGCACTGAGGCATGGATAAATATTCTACTTGTAACAATAAGTGGAAGAGACAGAGGTTGTCTGAGCAAACCGCCTTTCCTTTCCTCTGCTCTCCTCTCAGAAGAGATGTTCTGAGTCTGCATGACTAAGCAGTTTTCATTTGTTTAGGCCATAACTGTCAGTTCAACTAGCAGCACAAAATGAGGATGCATAGCACAAACACTATTAGATGGGATACCCATATGTTTTATTTCTAATTCCATGTGAACATTTATAGCGGTATAGGCTTCTACAAGAATGTCCTCTTTCTGTATAATGTATTTTACCTCTATCGGCTAATACGGTCATTATTCAACCTAGTGTCCATGTGTG
Organism: Gymnodraco acuticeps; assembly: GCF_902827175.1. NCBI lineage: Eukaryota > Metazoa > Chordata > Actinopteri > Perciformes > Bathydraconidae > Gymnodraco > Gymnodraco acuticeps. The sequence goes on along the minus strand of NW_022989890.1, from coordinate 2,684,803 downwards.
AGCCTATTAGCCCTGTAGCTTAACCAGTCCCCCACACACACACACACACACACACACACACACACACACACACACACACACACACACACACACACACACACACACACACACACACACACACACACACACACACACACACACACACACACACTCTCCAGAATATTCAATCGCAGCAGCAGCTTCCCCAGCAAGTACAGTATTGGTGACAGTTTTATTGCGGATTTTGACAAGTTCCTTGTTGTGGAGCAAACACGGGCATTGATAATTCCCTCGACAATTTAAAACTCCGTACATGTAGCCGTGCTGAAGTCACTGTAGTGTGTTAGGCTATAGCTACAAATTAATGGCTGTGAGCACTGCAGCGTGGAAGCGGGGAGAGTGTCTTGTTGGACATAGAGGATTTGAAAGCCAGCATGTTGTCGGCAGAGCTGGACGCATTCAAAGCTCAGTGGCTGCAGGCTTTATCTCTCCACAGGGAACTTTAGGCAGAAAGACAGAAATACACTACTAAATACCCTCCAACACAAATGTATTACACAGCATTATACACACGATGCACTCTGCTGTGTTAAATTATACAAATGTTAATGGTTACATGTTGAGGGCAATATCAAGACCTCCATAACAGCAGACCCAGAGGATGTTTTTCTCTGCATGTTGTATCTTTCTACTACATTATCATTGTTCATCAAATCATTTTTCCATCACACAAAGAAAGATATAGACAAACTAAACACGATTGAATCTTCTGTGAAATATGGTGTTTTATGATATTGGATGGACTCAGTATTGATGTCGAGCCGTTGTTCTGCCAGTTGGTGGACCGACAGACTGGCGGGCAGGCGCTCTGGGACAGCTGCCTCCCCTGGGTCAGTGATGAGGGACCCCACAGAGGGGCAGCTGACACCTGGGTCACTGTGAGAGAGGCTGCACCTAATCCAACCTCTTTGTTTCATTTTCCAATACTGATGTCCACATGTTTCAGAATGTCATTCCTGCATGTATTTTTCCCCACACTCAGCACAGCACATTTCCGTGTTTACATGCAAACGTGAAATATTGGCTTGGACCTAGGTTTGTTAATGGGTGCAAATAATGGCAAATGACAGATAAATCGGGTAGGGATTTCCAAATAGACCGCATCGATGTTTAGACAAGCTGAGAGAATTGAGTGCCACTGTGAAATGTGAACTGTACTCTAGCTTGAAGCCAAGGAGTCAAGTAGTTAAAAAAAACACTGATTAAACACAATATTTGCATCACCCATACAGTCTTATCTCCCTTTACAATTAACAGCTGCTGGTTGCGATGATGTGATATTATTTCTCACACAGAACGGTGTGCATCCTTTGATAATTGCACTTGCATCTCCTGTAACTCTGTACATGCTTCACTACATATAATTGTCTGAGAGCAGATATTTCTGCCTGTAATAATAGCATTCTCAGCAGGGTTGAACCTAAAGGCACAAACAGTTGCAGTTCCAACCCATTGCTGCCTCAAGCCCATGTTCTCGTGTTAAGAAGGGATGAAAGGGATGAAACAGTGAACCAAAAAGGAGGTGCAGCCTTGATCAGAGCAGATGTGACATGTCTGTCAAATGACCTACTTCTGTCCCTATTATGAATTAAAATTGTATGATGAAGACTGGGGCATTTAATGAATAATACATGATGGGGGTGGGGCCAAGTGGGTGGAGAGGGAAAACAAAAGGTTACATAAAAGTAAATGTTTTTTATTTAATATGTGTGCCTATGCTGTGATAAATGTGTAAATAACACATTCCAGTTCATTGTGCCATAGTAAGATTGCATTAACCTAGAGAACAAGCATGAACACAAACATGCATACTGACCCACACACCACCTGCCAAGCCTGAGCGCTAATGGCACTTTAATTGGTTGAGTGTTTGCAGGGAGGTAGCTGCAGACAGATGTTATCTGGCCCTGCTCTCTGTAGGAGGTGAGAGTGGGGCTCTAATGGTCTGTGCATATGGAACCAGGACTCTGTCCTGGGGCGGACACACAGCCTGCTGATCTGGCCCCTTTAGCTACTTAGCTGCTGAATTAGTTAGCGTAGGAAGAAAGTTGACTTGAGGAAGATTTATTTCCACATTTTGTACCAGATCTTATTGTGCTAGCATCAGCAAATAGTGTGTCCACTGCTTGCAGAAAACACTACACTTGCCCGTATGGACAAACACAGGCTTTGAGTAGGATGCTGTGTTTGATAAATGGACAGTGGCTTCTCTCAAGAAAAGTTGTTTGTCTTTCTTAGTGTCTCCTTCCTTCCATCATCCTCCCCCACTTTGTCTCCCTCCTCTCTCTCCATCTCGCTCTCTCCCTCCGGCTCAGTGAGGCACAACTGTGTGTCGTGAGAGATCATATCCTCTTGACCTTGCTCCAGGAGTTCTGATATATTTCATCTCTCATCGATTTCCTATCCTCTGCCATTTTTTTATTGCCCACTCCCTCCCTTCCATTTTCATCTTTCTTCCTATCCACAGAATCATTTTCATCTCTCATCCTATACAAACATACCAACAGAATTTCTATTAGTCAGAAAAAAAGCCTGGAAAAAGGCAAGAAAGTGAGGGAATGGGACAAGATCGCATTTTCCATCAGAGTGAATTCTATTGTTGATGTCCACAAACAAAAATAAAAATACAGGTATGCTTGCAAAGTATAGATGAGAAAATAGGTGGAAAGGAAAATCAATACATATGTGCACATACTGTACTGTAGGTGCAAACACACACAAACAAGCTGTGGTTAATGGATGGCAAAAACAGCCATTTACCTCTATACAAAAACAGCAGCACTTCACCCTGTGCTCTCTAAAGGATTGGGAGTCAGTACCTGTGAAAGAAAAGAAGAGACATAAAACAACTTCTTTCACAAAGTGACTTTTTGACCTTTATGCCCCTGCTAATGTGTTTTGACTAACACAGTCTGTCCCATTAGCATCCGTGCTGTTGGGGGCCACAGGTTCACGCACCGCATGGTGTTACGGTTAGAGTTCAAGGTTATTGTTACGCGGGCCTCATTGGCGTCGTGTTTACTGTCCACGGAGGTGACTCAGCCCACGACCTGCCGCACCTGGGGTCTCCCCGTGGAGCGGCTCTTTGTCGCTTTGTGTATCCGACCTCGGCTGTCACTCGCATCCTTTCATCACCTCTCAGCGGTGTGCTTCATGCCTTGTTAGGGATGAGAAGTGAGAATAAACACAGGATAAAAGATGGCAAAACAAGCGACATCTCAAAGGAATACGATGGCCAAGGTTTTCCCTGTCAACCCATTTTTGTCTCATTTCATCAGAGACATCCCTGCAGTGAACAGCTCAGCGACAGAGCCCTACCTTTTCCTGTGCAAAAACACGAGTGAGTTTCAGGCGAGGAACAGACTATTGATTTGTCGCCTGTATTCAAAACAGGGTTATTATGTAACATCTTGCTCCATCTTTCTCGCCACTTAAACTAATTATTGTCTTTATTTAGCTATCAACAGAATGTGCTATGTGCGTGTGCAAAACGAAGAGCTTATATAATCAGATGAAGTCCTGCACTGCCAGATATATTTATTATAAGAAAGATGGATATTTAGAGTGTTATCTATTTCAATGACGTTTCAATTGAGCACAAATTGAAATGATTTGCTGACACACTTTTCACTGTTTTGTAACAATAATGTTGTCCTACTTTGTGTTATCCACATTTTTTTGTTGTTGTTTGTTATTTTCCTTTTAATAAGAGGAGACAGCGGGGTCACTTAATTGTCAGTCCATGATGAATCTTTAAGCAGTCGCCACTGAAGTTTATATTATGATCAAGCAAAAACAGACAAGGCACGGTATACTTCTTGTGTGTGTGTGTGTGTGTGTGTGGTGTGTGTGTGTGTGTGTGTGTGTGTGTGTGTGTGTGTGTGTGTGTTGTGTGTGTGTGTGTGTGTGTGTGTGTGTGTGTGTGTGTGTGTGTGTGTGTGTGTGTGTGTGTGTGTGTGTGTGTGTGTGTGTGTGTGTGTGTGTGTGTGTGTGTTGATGTGTGTGTGTTGATGTGTGTGTGTGTGTGTGTGTTGTGTGTGTGTGTGTGTGTGTGTGTGTGTGTGTGTGTGTGTGTGTGTGTGTGTGTGTGTGTGTGTGTGTGTGTGTGTGTGTGTGTGTGTGTGTGTGTGTGTGTGTGTGTGTGGTGTGTGTGGTGTGTGTGTGTGTGTGTGTGTGTGTGTGTGTGTGTGTGTGGTGTGTGTGTGTGTGTGTGTGTGTGTGTGTGTGTGTGTGTGTGTGTGTGTGTCCCCTGGCAGGACTGTCTGGCCTGCTGAAAAGGGAAAGGTTACAGCCCTGGAACATGCTAGCCTTTCCCCTAATTGGCATTTGTAGAGAGACACAGATAAATAAATAAGCAAATAGGGAGCTCAATAGACAGCAGATCACATCAGTTCCTCTGTTAGTCTATTGATTTCATATTGGACTAGCAGAAATAATCTTCGATGATGTAGAAAAGACATTCAACAAGCTGATGATCAGACATGGCCACTTTTCTGGAACTAATGACAGATGCGACAGCTATATTACCTCACAGTTCACTTTAGTGTTTTGGCTATTAAAAATCAATTGTTCTCTCTTTTGTGTCGTTTTCTTTGTAACTCTTATTAACTTGACTGCTGTCTGGAAGACAACACGATGCAAATTGATTTAAATTCAGTCATAGCTGAGGAGGAAGACGCTCTCTGTGTGCTGACGATCCAGCCTGCATCCATTCAGCCTCAAATCAGATCGTTCTGAATTCCTGTTTAAATATAGGGAGAAAACATTTCTTTTAAATCTATGGATCTTCTGTCTGCCCCGACCCCAGTTACATCTTATTGAGGATGGTATCGTCTTAAGAGTAAAGATACATCTAAAGAGTAAGAACATTTTTTCTTTTGTCAGATATATCTTTCGTCCAATAAAGCCAGTTTTCATTTGATGTCTATATTCATTTTTGCTGTAGTCGAGGCTCGCTCTAATATCTGCTCAGGAAGCCAGCCATGTGTTCATTAGGCCAGTTAGAGAGAAATGAGGAGCTTCATTGGTGTGCTGTATGTGTCACAGGCTCGGCTAACAGTCTGACAACTCGACCTGCGGACATAGCTTCCTACATTTCATTTGATTCCTTCATTTTGTAATAATTCAAGGAGATGGGAGCTGTTCTTAAAACGACATGTTCTTGCATTATACCTTAATAAAAAATACAACCAGGTAATATATTCTTCGCTAAACTGCCAACTTACAATAACGATTGTATATTTAAAGCAATCAAACATACTTTGATTGATAAGTTATGTCTTTCTCTTTGATAATGATCTTACAAGAAGATATGAGGTAGTAACCATCGGAGAATATATGTGATTTGTTTTATTTTGTGTTTTTTAATGGGGTGAACCTCACCTAGCAGGATTTACAATCAGAATGCGTTGATCGCTGCAGAGGCTCCTTTATCAAGGGATGTGGGAATATGTGCTTGCTAGGAGACTGTATTCAGCTCTCCTGTTTATTTAATGGAATTACTGAGTTCACAAGTCATTCACAGATTTAAACTAGACAACATTTTTGTTTTTCCACAGCTGGTATGTCGCCTCAGTTTAATTGCTAATGAACATGTTTTGTTAGATGTCTTCTGAGCACTGACCTGGTTTCCTGAGCTTTGAATGTACAGAATATTTTTAATAAGCAAGCACCGAAGGCTAAATAAGGATGGTGAACATTTTCTCCTGTGTATCATCATAAAAATACAACAGCTAGTCTTGACTAAACGACTTTGTTTTAACAATTTTTTGGTAGAATGCAACGTGATTTGGCATTTCTGTTATAATCTTTGACTCGCACATCTTTTTGGGAACAAAATATTGTACAGCAATGTTTAAATCTTTAGAATTGTATTTTACTCTTCACCACATAACACGGGTGAGTTGCCGATCCTTTACAAAATGTCAACACCCAATCCTTACCATGCTTCCACCACTATGTTCTAAACGGTTGTTATGGAAATTCCTTTTGTATGGATCACTTTCCTTGTATCGGCTCTGTGGCCTCCCCCAACCCTATCCGTCTCATCAGAGGGAGTGGAGGACATGGTGGGAAGCTTGACCTCTGTGTATTCTCATGGTTGACTGGAACAACCCGAGTCTACCTGTCCCTGTGGAGTAGGAGAGGATTGTAGAGTGCAGGCCATGACAATCTATTCCCTTTGTGCACATGGTTAGCCTCTCGTGGACTGCCAGTTCTGCAGCTGACATTTATGCACAACTAACTCAGCACTCAGAAAGTAAAAAAAGATTTGCATTAAGTAATATCTTGAGTTCAAACGAAGGTCGCTTTTGCCCAATAATAGCACCTACAAAGTTTTCTTTTGGTATGTCTGCCGCGCACTAATGTGTGATGTACTGCTGCTGTCACATGATTACAAGCAACAGATATAGACTCAGCTCATTTGCATACTTCTTGTTACATTAGCTACAAACAAAATTCTGATTATCACCAATTTAATTCAGAGCGAAAATGACCTCCCGGATGTTTTACTGTTCCTGTTCATTCTGCTTAAATAAGCAAACATTTAAGCTGTAGATAATTAACTATCTATTTAAACAATGTGTCATTTTGCATTTGCATATATAATGTGTGTGTGTCTGGTAACCACACTGTCTGTTTTGTTGTTGAAAGTTAACACGACAAAGTGCTCAAAATACTCACTTTTCACTCTCACTTTATTATGTGCAGTTGTTTTATTTGGCTCTAAATCACTCTCTCTTTTTATTTCTCTCATAGGTGAGTTCCTCGGTGCATGTCTCATGGGTGCGAAAAGGCTCTCGGTTGATCGTCACAGTAGGCACTCAATTTACATTCACATTTGAATCTGCTTCCCTAGATGCACTTCCCTAAATTGACTGTGATACTTGAGGGCATCTACACTTAACTTCAATGAGTAATGGCTGATTATAGTTGTAGGCGCTACAATAGATAATCATTAGACATATGCACTGTGTACTGGCATTGCTCAAGATTTAGAGTGCTGTCCATGGAGCTGAAAACAAATCTATCGCTGCCAATACATTTGCGCTGAGTTGTGTAACAGGTCTATTGTGTGTGCAAGAATCTGTGGGAGCATGTGCCAGTGCTTCCTTGTCCATCTTTGCAGTGTGTATGTATGCATGTGTGTGTGTAGCTCCATTATCTTTGCGTCTGAACAGTTTTGCCGTCCCATGCATCATCCACCCCCGTCTGTCTCCATGTCAGGCCTGATAACAGCTCCTATTGCCCACAGAGATGACTAATCAATAACACACAACCATGGGAACAACAGCTTGCTGTCTACACACACACACACACACACACACACACACTGCCTCACACATGCACACACAAACACAATGCGGAAATATTGGCTCACTGTCCGCAAACAATGCAATGACTGCTGTAGGCTGACAAATAATCTGTTGTTTTCTGATTTTAAGGATATTTGGAAGACTCACACATCCACAACACCTCCCACCACTGGTAACACTCCCACACACGCATAGCTGTAACACACCTTTTCATAAAGAATACATGTGCACACACACGTACACACCAAACTGCCAATAGACCCACATCAGTCATGCTTTATCAGCCTGACAGTCTCACTATGTGGTGCCGAGTATGCTTCTTTTTACAAAGAATCTTCAGTTTCTTTCTCCTTGCATCACGCTCACCATTTGTTCTGTTGCCTTCTTATCTATTCATGTTCTTCACTTTAATACTCTCCTTGTACGAGGCCTGTCGACTCCTCTGCAAGCTAAATCAGCGCCTCAGCTGAATGGGACTGCTTACTGATTTCACTTGATTCAATGCCCCTCACCTTCAATCAGTGTCTCAGTCGGCCTCAGAGGAATAACACAGGATAGATGACAATAAATGCATAAAACGCCTTAGAAGGTACGGACAAAGCACTTTACCTCTCTTCCCCTGTTCTTTTTTAGTCACTTTCACCTCTCAGCTAGGTGTAATTCCCACAGACAGACTGGCCTGTATAAAAGCTCGTCTGCTGTGCTCATTCCCCCCCCGAGGTGCCATTCTGACCCAATAACTCCTTCATTCCATTCATGCTTCATTCAGTCCTCTTTCTGCCGCCTTTCCTTCCTCTTATCCTGCTCTCACTCTCTCTCCCTCGCTTGCTCGCTATCCCTACGGTGGCCACAATGCTGTAATTGAGTTTTTTATTCAAGTCAATTAAAAGTGCAGGCCCAGCTAGAGACCAAACAAGTCTGCCTAGTCGCTTTATTCCCCTCGGGCGGCCTTGTTGTGTATTCAATCCACTCTTTATGATACTAAGGAGCTAAGAAAGCATGGGGTGTGTACTTTCATTTCATATGTGTCATTAAACTGTTTTGACATTGTTTACAATGTAATTTATCGTTCTCTATGACGCCTTCCCTTCCCCCAAAAGAAATCCTATTTAAATGGTAATTCAAACTTCCATTAAGTTGGGGCCTTTGTGAATGCCATACAGAAGTTGCGCTCTTCCCTCCCTCCGCCTCAGCAGGCTTTTGAAGCATGATTGTTTACTCCCAAAAAGCCAAATATTCATCAAACGGAAACGCCAGCTATGTTGTCTTCAGTTGATGGTTTCCTATTCTCATTTAGCAACGTATTTGGCTAGCCACTGAGGTGATGAATGACGGTGCTCAGTTCATAGGAATCATTCAAGATAATAAAGCATCAAAACTATTTGTCTCCTGCCGACGCACAATACCTGGCTGTCATCATGGGAAGGTTTACCGAGGTTGGAGCTGGTCCGCTTAAGATTCACAGTGGAATTCTGGGTACAAATTGAAATGCGAATGTTGACACAAACTGCACCACATATCACCGCTTAAATGCTTTTTTCTCCCTCGTTTACCGAAATCTCAATTTAGTTTGTGCAACATAGAGACAGCGAAAGTGAAGGTGATGCTTTTCATATGCAAATGGGAAACAAACTGTGAGATTTGCAGCGTTCATTAAGGAGCAAAAGATTTATTGTGACTGTTGGGGACATTTCGTTAAATGCTTTAATCAGCAAACAGTTTGAAAAGCACAACTCGGAAATGGAATTCTGCCTCTACACACACTCACACACATTTACACGGCTTACAGTATATTCCTGTTACACAGAAGTAGGTTACAGGGTCGAAATGGAAAGTTGATGTTTTCCAGGTCAAATGTCTGTCAGTTTCTCATTCAAGAGCAGATTTGTGCTACATAAGACAATTCAGTCCAGTCCTTCATTTTACCCAGACAATATCAGTATTGTATTTGTAATAGCCCAATATGAAATGCTGAACTTCGATTCAGACATATTCAAAGCTGAATCTCCCATTGTATCATTTAACACTGAAAGAAAGAGTGCAGAATTGAAGACTCTCTGTTCTGATGAAATTCTTCAGTCCCATTGATGTTTAAAGCCTTCACACTATCATCTCAAAAAAACCCTGATCTTCTCTGATGTTGCAATACACTCTTCACTTTTCTTTCACCAGCAATTGACCTTGAGTAATAGCGGTGGTTGCGGGTGTTGTAGCCATGTAAGTGAATAGTGGTATGAGGGATCTGAGGTGTGGGGCGCCTGTGGACAGTGAGTGGAGTCACATATCTGAGGCAAATTCTTTAAGCAAGCGTATATATTATCTCAAGGAGGACTTTCATTTTGATAACATGGTTGTATCCCTGTCCTTCCTGTCAATGCAAGCCTACAGTTTACTTTTACATTGCATTGAATTGTTCATGTCTATACAAGCACACTCTTCAATCATTCCTTGATCCTTGTATTGCTACTTAAGCTGTTGCCTAATTTTATGCATTTAAACCCTGATAAAGACGTGTCAGGGTTTAAGTCATTTGTCGTGACTTAGACGTATGGGAAAGTGAACCCCCAATTACAAATCGACTGCTTTCTTCCGATAATCTAAAAGGTGATGGATGGGTCACAGAAGCAAATAGTTTCCAGCTAACCTTGAGGTGTGAACATTTACAGCTAATATATTTTGGTTGTGTCTGTATGAATGGAAGCCTTTCATTATTCAAAGGACGCTTGCATGGGAATAGTGGAAATGCTACGAATAGCTGAGGTAAGATAATTAATGTTAGCTTTAGACTGGATAGGAGAATATTCCATCCTGCATCAATATCAGCTTTAACAATTCAACCTTAACGGCCAGTCCACACGGCAGCGGACGTTGCTTCAACGGAGACGCTTCCCATTCACGACAGGCTTTGCCGAACTGCATTGTGGTTCCGTTGCGTCGCTTTGCCTCCGTTGCTCGCTTCAAAAGTTGAGAACAGTTCAACTTTTCAAGCTTCGACGAAAGCGCCAGCCAATCAAATCATATGCCAGTACAAGCGCTAGCCAATCAAACCGCATGATTGTGTGTCCGGGGCGGGAGATTAATGTGATTGGTTGTTGGTCGCACACCAGACACGCCCACCGGCAAACTTCGTGTGGATGTACCGTAAGCGAGGACTTAATACAATGTGGTTCAGGTGTAACAGGGCTGTTGTGTTATTTAACTCACATAGACTAGTCTGTTTTGTCTGTTTTTCACTAAAATTGTTCACCTTTCCGTTATGCATGCTTTATGAGTTGGTATTTTCATATTCACAGCTTGAAGAGATTGTAAACCACAGCTTCAGATCATTTGACGTTAGTAAGCAATGTTGATTCTAGGCGGTAGGGAAGCTTGGCAGATTGAAATTCTCTTTTGTTTTGTGGGAATCAGGCATCCATTAAAAGTCCCCTTGAATAGAAAAATAAACCATATTCATTCCTCTCTTATTGTCCCCCACGGTAGTTCAGGGAGCTGGCTGCTGATGTAATTGATGATGTGTAGCTTCATGTTCCCGTTGTTAATCATTCGTAGGATGGTTCATCATTATTTTCGACATCCAAATGAGGTTTCTGATTGGAAGCTCATCACAGGTTATGGCACAAAAGATTGTTACATTACATCCTGTTTACTGGTAAATACCACTGCACTCCATTTTAATTGCTTTGGATGAGAACGCCAGCATAATTACCTAAAAATGTAAATGGAGGCATTCTTGCTTTTAAAGAACAAAAACAACATTCATGAGGAGAGTTGACATGCCGAGTTATTTTCAAAACATAATTCAGATTATTAGGAATGAACATTTCAGGTGAGATATCTCACCAGATCACAGATACTAAAGCAGGCAGTTTTTAGATGATGATAAAGCATAAACAGAGATTAATGCACAGCATCTTCTCGGCCCATCTGCCCACATAGTCTGTGCTGTTAGACTGTTAAATGAGTTCATTAACACAAATACATTAACTAATACCATGAGACAACTGAGAACTTACTAAAACATTGCTACCATGTATTATTTTTCACATTTTAAATTATATTAAAGTAACTTTTCTTTTTCAAATGTGACACAATCAAATCACCGGTAACACTTTCTTATGAAAGGAAAAGACAGTTTGAATGCTTTGAGATATTGCATTTGAAAGGGGCAAGTCATAAGCCTGCTGTTATTAAAGCTTTATAAAGTTTTTTCATCCATTAAGCCGTTTATCTGCCCCGAATAAACACAGAAGTGAACCAGTTGTTGACATTTTAAAGTTCCTTAAGCTTATATGAAGTGTTCCTCATATACATTTTCTCAGTGACAACTTTTAAAGAGTTTTAATTGAGTGTGATGCTAGGAGGAGTGTTGGTGTTGTTAATAACAGGCTGTGGGAATTCTCTATTATAATGATGGATCCATCCATCTGCACGGTACAAGTCTTCCTCGTTCACCCACCTTTCTTCTTCACAATATCTCTGTTTCCATGGTTACTGAAGACTGTAAAAAGCAGGTAAAAAGTAGGATACGCACTTTGAGTCTCTTCACTGTTTGGACTCAACAGGCTTAACTGAATTGTCCTCCATCATAAGAGTCGTGGTCGGGGTGGACGTGGGTTGCTGTTCCTAATGCATTTTCATTGTCAAGGCGAGTTCAAATGAGGCTTAGAAGGGAAACAGACCCGACGGTGTTTTTTACCATGCTTTTTGTTCAGCCTGGTTGTTTGTGGGTCATAATAAAAAAGGTTTCCTGTATGAGCTCTGCAGCAATATATCACATTAGTGTAGCCACTTTGTGTTTACACGGCACTCACAAGCTGGTACGGCAACAACTCTACGCTATAGATAAGATTTGCATGAATGTGCCGGCTCGTATTGCAGCTAGATCAAAAGGTACGCTTTGTCTGAGGCTTTTTTTGTGTTTGATTAATTCAGCTGTGAGAAAAATGCATAGCAGAAACAGTCAGTCAAAGTGTATTGTCAATCTCAAAATAAGTTTGTACACACAGAAAGATTGAAATACTGTTTCCCACAGTCCCGAGTTATAAAATAAAATAAAACAAAAAAACACAAAAATAACAGTTTACTTCAAAGTAAGCAGGATATATAAAGAAAGATGGTTCTACTGTTGCTGTACACTAAAGCAACGTTTCTCACAATGTAATACACGTCTTTAACTGTATTCCACAATATTTATATACCCATTTATTGTACACTGTTTTATTTATTTTAAGTCCTGAGGGATGTATGTATTTATTCCTTCATGTACAGTAACACTCCATCTTCTCCTCTTAAGTCAAATCCTCTTCCCTCACCTCCCTTCTCCCCCAGCTGTCGTTATTTTAAGATGCGGGTCTTGGAGTCTGAATCTCTGCCACATATCATTTCTTTACACGTGCTACAGCCACTGAGGATCCTCAATAGGCTGTTTTCTGTAGCAGTGATTACGTTTGTGTCTGAACTATTAGATCTGAGTTTGATTCATTGGTTTCCAGCCAGAAGGTTCTTGTTATTGGTGAGTGTTCTGCGGTTTGACAGGACAGCGTTGAGGTATTGGAATAACTCTCCTTCACTCAAACACTGAAATATGATTTGCTCCATGGCGGGGCATCTGCTGATGTGATGTTTTGACAGATTGTAGAGAGCTTTATACAACAGTAGCCTTTTTCCTGAGAGGTGGCTATGAAGCATACTGCCTGCAAGTGTTTTCCTTTCCATTGTTGTTTTCTTTGTCTGTCCAGTGGTCAAATCATTGGCTTTTATCTTTGTGTTGAGTAGCTGTGATGTTGTGAAATATATATTGTTATAGATACACATATATATATTTGTATGTTATGCATGTTTGTTCCAGCTTTCTTTGTTTTAACTCTTTTTTATAAAGAGTGGCTGTCAAGTTAGATGAACTTATCAAGTGGCCTCAAGTTAATTATCTTCAAAGGGCACATTTAGAAATAATAAATAGACTTATAGATTCTCAGTTAATGGCATAAATAACAAGAGTCGTGCTGGGTTACAAGCAAAGCTTTTACAATTGGATTATGAAGAAGGAGAAGGCCATTTGGAAATGAATAATTCACTGCACAATCCTCCTAAAACCCTCTCATGCCCTTCACAAACACGCATTGCCCTCTTTCAGATCCATGCACACTGAGTCTTGGCATGGTAGGTACACTACAGGGTGGTGCGGATGCAGACCAGAAACCTTTGTCAACTCACCTCAGCAGGATCTAATGATATTGATGACAGGAAGTCATCATGGAGGACATGTATCACAGCGGGAAATGTCTGAGGTGAAACATGTCCCCTCTCTGCTCATCAATTCTTTAGCAACCTGCTGTCATCTCACTCTTCTGGGTACAGCAGCATATATCTTACCCTTGCTCTTTTTGCACTCTGTCCCTTTCTCATTCTCAGAAAAGCACTCTCAAACCCAGTGAAGAGACCATAAACAACAATCTGAGTTTCAGGGGCACACAAGAAACCATAAGAGGAGTGAAACAAAGAATCGTGACAGCGTTTGACAAAACATGGACCATTAAGAATAGACACTATAGTCGTGTAAGGCAAAATGAAGGTTCTACCTGAAATCACTATTTGTGTGTAGTCAAAAACGATGAAAACAAGTCGTAAATGTATCAGACCATTGCAACCCTGTGTTCAAGTTTATATGATATATAAAAGAGACTTTTCCAGGGGATTGAACATGCTAGATGTTTAGACTCAGCGGATCGTGTGTTTTGTAGCAAGCGAATGTTTCACCTTCTACTTCTATTTCTATTTACTGCTTTCAAGGCCTGTATTGCAAAATGGTCTTCACCTACGTATGCTGGACTGGTACCCTGTCAAATTATTTAAATATACCTTTCTTCCTTTTGGTTTCTGATTTTGGACATGTGATTTACATATCAGATATGTATACTGTCTGAGACCCCAGAGAAATTGTAATTTTTCATTTAATTTCAGGTTGCCTTAAAAAACGAATTTGTTGTTGTTATTACTGCTGCTGGTAAAGTAACATTTAACAGTTCTGCTCACATTTATACAAATAATTATTATTCAAAAGTCAAACGAGACAACGGATAGCATCAACTAAGCATTATCAATCAACAGGGAGGCTGTGGCTCAGTGGATAGTGTGCTGGACTTTGAATCAGGGGATAGCAAGTTCGAGTCCCACTGCAGTCAGCATGTCGTGCTGTCCCTGGGCAAGACACTTCCCCCCCCGAATTGCCCACAGTACTAAATGTATGTAAGTCGCTTTGGATAAAATAATGAAATATACAGTACGTCAAGGTTGAAAAGATGCGTAGCATAACTTAAATAGGAAGGCTTAGCAGGCTGAAGTGGAAGGTTTACTCCTGGTTATATGATCTGTACATGGATATCTTACCTGGGCAAAGAAAAACACACATAATGCAAGGTATACTGTTAGTGCCCGCAACTTGCACTGTAATGTGAACTTGATCGTGTTTGCCGGATCACCTCCGGATGCCGTCTGCCTTGAATCTTTTGCTTGAATGTCAGCCAGGGTCATCCAGGTGCAAATGCAGTGTGCACTTTGTTCATGTGATTGGAAAGTGTTTCTCATAGGGTTGAAAAATGATGATGCACCTATGTAACCTTCCACACAGCTTTACTGAAAGGTGCCATACAATCTCCTCCCTCCTGTCTATGCTCTTTCCCTTTCATTCAAAGTGAAGAGGTCTCTGTGCAAGGCTACATGGTCTCCGTGAAAGGCTGAAAACACTTAGCGAAAACAACCTGTTGTGCTACCTGATGCACCCGATGATGCTTTTCTCTCATTTCAGCTGAAACATAATACAATGTTGACAGTTTTTTTTGTATTCTCCGGGTAGAATATCTGCATTTAAATTATATATTATTGTCAGAGGAAAATGTGGCTCGGAAAGGGTTTTTATACTTCTGAAGGTATATTGTGTTGGTATCCCAAGGTGCTCTGTGGCAGGTAACTCGACATGTTGCTCAAGTACACCTTTGTACAAATCACATTTCCCTTTTTTTTTTAATATGACCTAATTATTGTTTTATTATCTGTGCTAATATCTGACAACTTAAAAAACAAACATATTTTTCTCTCTTTCTCTGCATGGGTCCGCATCTCCCACTGTGCTGCAGAGAGTCTAGCTGTTCAGCTGGATCTACTAGTGAATTAGCAGCTCTACAGCCTGGCAGGTGCCTCATTACAAATATATTAGAGCTGTTATCAGTAACCCAACACTCCCTGTTAAAATGTGTGTTTGTGTGTGTGGTTTAACTGGAGCTGAATTAATTTGGCGCAGCGGTTATTTAATACAGAAACTAAATGCGTTGATTTTCAGTCTTTTTGGTGTTGAGTGCCTCTCGGGCAGCTGCGTGTGCGAGGACTGAGGCGAGGTTTCGACAAGGGTCTTGAAACTTTCATGATAATATATCCGATGTTTAACAGTAACTCAAATATTCTAAACGAATAACCTTGACAGCAACTATAAACTAGTGGGTAAATTATATTGACCTTTTTGTATCATTGCTAAACCACATTTGTCATAGCTTATAAAACACTTTGAAAAACAACAGTTATTAGAAATACTCACTAGCTCCAACAGTAAAAGCCATCTACTGATACTGATAAGAGTGAATGTACTGCATTGTGTGTGTGGCATGGGTTGAAGATGTGTCCTTCTCTAATGCAGAAAGCATGTGACATATTTGTTAGGGAGGTTGTAGTGGAACTTACATTCCCACAGACGTATAAAATAGGTGGACGGTATTTAATCTCTTTTGGAGGCAAGCGAAATTCTAATTTATTGAACATATTCTGACTCGGCAGGGGAGTCTGTGATCCTCTTCCACGGCTGTTACACTTCATCATTCCCATACATTTTGTTTAAACAGCAGTGTGCTTGGTGAAAAAATCCTTTGTTGCTCTGGAGTTTTTTCTCTTTACTGCAAGTGCTGTTTAATTCCCTGCTGAGTTCAGAATATGATGACGTATTCCCATTTGTTATAAACATAATTACTGCGTTAATGATAAGGGGCGGTTTGAATATGCATGTAAAGGGTGGTGCACATGTTGTATATGGTTTTAGCCTCAACACAACCCATTTTAAGGTCCTGTCTGTGCAGCATGACCTAATGATATCTAACTTCCTGTGTTACTTCTCAAATGTAATCCCATTAGAACATTCAGTTTAACATCTCTCACTACAACCAGAACCAGAAGCTAATAAATAATAAAGTCTGCTCTCATGGGGAAATGAAAATACTGTTTGAATGCAGTTACCATTTTAAATATGTTTCCTTCTACCTTGATTGTGATGATACATGCTGCAAGAAAACATTGTAAAAAACACTTTTAATTGCAATACAAAATAGACAGGAGGGAAAGCGTAAGGGTCCAAAGTGTGTTTGTGTAGCTTAAAAAGGTTCTTCTTCAGTGTATTGTATTTGCACTTATTGTAGAAGTCAATGCCATTATTAGCGGAACATTTAATGAGACAAAATAACAAAAGAAACCAACACATTTGCTTTGCTGTTATACTTTTGACTTCAAACAAGGTTTTAGTTATTTTGCAGTGTTTGTGTGTCAGGGCGAAAGGAAAGAGGCTTTGTGGTGAGCCGAGAAACACTCCGTTAACTACAAAGTGTGGAAATTGACAGAGTTTGGTCGTTGGCGGCTGACGGAGTTAATTGGAGTGGAGCCGAAGGTTTTCAGGCGGCTTCCACAGACAGTGAGATCGAGATGAACCAATACTTTTAGACACAGTGCAACATATTGATTGACTCGGTGTATGTGAACAAGGATAAACATAGAATATCTGGTTGTTGCAGACACAGAAGCACATACACGCAGATGGAGAAATGACTATTCCACAAAGCTGAACGTCAATTGAAAGCAATCACAATTGGGCTTGTGGTGTGTTGTGAGAAAACGGGAGAAAAGCAAATTACACTGAGTATTGACGGCATTTAAAGGGGACCTATCAAGCAAAATGCAATTGTTGATGTCTTTTATACATAAAGATGTGTCCCCGGTGTGTCAGGGAACTCACGCAGTGTCAGAAAATAAAACCCTCTCTCTTTTCCTCCGTACCCACATCTCTAAAAACGGGGGTACAACGGAGCTGATCCAGATTTGCGTCCGATATGACGTAATATTGGAAATGCGGACCCACGGCACAATCAGAAAGTTGCTATCAGAAACAATGCCCGACTGTTTTGGACGTAATATGGTCGGTGTTTACATTAGCATCGCTAACACTCAGAGCTAACATGTACTGGAGAGCATGTGTGTGAAGAAGCAGGAAATAAAAAGGAACTCACCTTGTGGTATAACCGGCGAGAGAGAAAGCCTTTGAGCTCCATACTGTTTCAGAAATAATCCTTGATAATCCATGATATGGCGTTTCATCACGGCAGGTTTTAGTTTAGACAGTTGCTGCCGGGTCCCGCATGAGCTCAGCCCCCTCCTTTTTAATCTTTTATCTTTTTTTGCTGTCTTCGGGGGCAACTGTTGTATGATAAGATTAAACATATGCAGGCTTTAAATAAAAAAATAAATCTGTATTGATATTGTGAACCAAACCTCATAATAAAAAAATTTAAAAAATCTTTAACCAAGCTTTGTTCTGTCATTAGATAATGTGGATTTTCAAGGATTATATTTTGGATTACTACCAAACTGCTTTGAACATACATTATTTGTGTATTCAGCGCATCTATTTAAACATCAGGGTTGATAGCAATAACTCAACAATTTAGATGCAAAGTGCTGATGGTTACAGGCATTACCAGGCATTCACCTCATATATTTACTTGGCTTATTTTTTTTTGTGAAAGTAGCCAACATGTGATATTTGCTTTTGAAGAGTATGCATGAAGTGTCTTAAAAGTAGCATAAAGAAATGCACAAATTGCCTAATGGATGAATGTCATTTGCTGATAACTTGAGGCCCCTTCTCTAACCCTTTAGCTTAGATTGATGTAAAGAAAAGCAGCTGAATATAAGAAGCTTCCAGACTAATGGAGTACTTAAGTAAGAAGCACATCTATTGCGAAAATAGAAAAATGAAATGGTGTACACAGGATAGAAAAATAACCACTGCAAAGTGCTACTAACGCTGGAATATGTTGACGGCATGGTGTTTTGTATGCTTTTGTTTTACATTTGAATATGCATAACTGGGCCAGCAGTGTATTGTGACAGGACATGTGAGGGGGATAGAGAGAAAGAGGATTCATGTATGTATGGGTCCAGTAAATCCACTAAGATTTATTCTGACAACAACTTGTGTTGAAATGTGTTGTATATGTTTGCCACCAGTCAAGGAGGAAGTGGGTGAGCAAAGAATCATAATTGTATTCTTTGGTGGGAATGATTTTAAGTATTTGAAATAGGGTCATTAATATAAGACTGTCATTCATTTATTTTATTCAAACCTAATTAGAAATACACTTGACTTGAACCAATGTAGTTATTTTGTGTGTTTATGAGATCCAGACAAACAAAACCCCAGACCATGCGAAAATAATAAGCATCTTAAACCAAACTTTAACTCACACCAGCATTAACCTGAGGTGAGATTCTTAAAGAAGATATACAAAATAAGCAAAAATATGTGAACCCCAAAGCATGAGCAGTCCTAGTGATAACACCTGAGCTGTTTTAATAGCAAGTCGAAAAAAAATTCTTCATCTCATTAATCTCTCTCACACACTCTGACACACTTTTGTCTCCTTCTGTTTTTACACTGTGTGCCGTGATCATCTTGGGGATTTAAAGCAGTCACAAGGCTCCTCAGAGGTGTGCTCAGACTGAACATGACTTCAGACACTTTCTTAAGTGGATGAGGCTGTGAGCGTGTTTGACAACAACCATGTACTTAGTGTCTGAGTTTCATGTCCTGTCCAAAGCTTCATTGTCAAGTCTTCACAAAACAGAGGGATGATACAGACTGTCTCAGGCTGTATAATTAGTGGCACCATATAGCCTCACAGTGTAAATCCAAAAAATCAGGGCAGGGCCAACA
Organism: Gymnodraco acuticeps; assembly: GCF_902827175.1. NCBI lineage: Eukaryota > Metazoa > Chordata > Actinopteri > Perciformes > Bathydraconidae > Gymnodraco > Gymnodraco acuticeps. The sequence continues at coordinate 2,665,426 of NW_022989890.1, read as the reverse complement.
AGTACATCTAAATCTTGTGTTTGAAAGTGCTTATAAATAATATTTTGAAAGATATTATTTACTTTTACCAAATGAATGAGTAGCATATAGCTTGTAATGTAGTGATCAGACTTTTAAAGGTCACCTATTATGCAAAATCCACTTTTTCAAGTCTTATATACATAAACATGTGTCCCCTCTGTGTAAAGAGATTCTGAAAGTTTCAGGAAAAAGTATTCTCTCTCTTTTTGTCCTGATCCATTTATATAAAAACCTGTCTGAAAATGAGCTGATCAGATTTCGGCCACTTTATGATGTCATAACGATTTTTTGGGTTATGTAACCATTAGCCAATCACCAATCAAGGTAACCCCCCACGTTATCACCTGAATCTCCTCCTAGATCAACATTAGCTGCTGTCACACCAAGTGCTTTGCCGTACTTAGTTCCCAGCACTTAGTACCCCCATGGAACTAAAGAGCCGATCGCGTTCACACCGGAATAAGTTCCCTGAGGGAAGATTACGCAAATGAAGCCGCTGACGTCACTTCTTCTTCTTCTTCTTTGGGTTTACTGGCAGGCCTCAAACAATTTGATGGCGTATACTGCCACCCGAAGTCCCCGGCCGGAAATCCCCGGAGTTGGGGACTAGTCCCAGCAGCTTCTACTGAAGCCTTCCGAGTAAATCGCCAGGACGCCGACACCTCCTCATCACTCCACCGCTCCCATGTTTTTTTTTGTGTTGCCATAAGTTATTCTCTCTCCGTTGGTGCGCGGGGCTAATGCTAATAATGCTAATGCCAGCAAATACAATGGCGGCTTAAAAAAACGTTTCCGAGTTTTACGGGGCGTGGTTGGCAATTCGCCCAGCCAATCAGAAATTGGAACTTTTTTCTCCCCAGGAAAGTACCACCTCTATAGTAGGCACTAACAAGGGGGTACAAGTTTCAAATGTTAGTTTTATAGATCCTAATCTGATTTCATGCTGCTCCTCTAGCAGAGATTTCCACTCATTGCCTGCTCTGCTTCCAGTGCAGCATTAGACAATGCAGACATTAGAGCTCTTGAACAATCACATCCACATGGACACACTTACTTTCATCCTGTCAGCACTTGCTCCAGATGTGTCCTGATGGGTAAATAATCCATTAACACATTAGTGCGTTTTGTATCCATGTCAGTGCAGCTACACACCCCGGGATGTGTTCCTGCGTACACACAGCTCAGCTTCCTGCTCAGACCGAGCTGAGCGTGTTGCGCAGCTGCAGCAGGGCACGCTGAGACTGGGTATTTGCTCATAGTGATGTAAAGTCAATTCATTGAGGCCTTAATGTGTTTACTGAGGAAAAGTAACTATTTTCCACCTGCTAAAGATCACTTTGTTCACTGAGGTGAGTTTGACTGTTTAATGTTAGGTTTTATGTCATTGACCCGAGCTAATGTGAAAGCTCCAGTTTGGCACAAAAGCTATAGTAAGGCATCTTAAGGCTCCCTCTTTGTGCCTCATTAGTTTTGCTATCGTTTGATTGGAGCAGATGAGCCCGTGCTTTGCTTTTGGCTTCAGACCAGGGCTCATTACCCCTCCACTCTCGATCTGTCCATGCTTACAAGGTTTTTTTCTTCCTTGTCTCTTTCTCCCTTAAACACATACACATAAAACCTTTCAAATAGCAAGTGGAACCAAGCATTTTAAGAAATGCCATTAATGGATTTATTAATCTAGTCATTTATACAGAGCACAATCTGTTATCAATAGCTGCTAATACAGTCAAATATATATATTATTTTTTTCAAATCACAAAACAGAGCCTTCTACGTAATTCGGAGCTGCCAATGATGACTGACACTGAAGCGCATCTATTAACATTTCACAAATGCCAGGTTCGCATCCACCCACTCTCACACAACGTCCTTGGAAACACAGATACAGAAATGTACATACGGCCACCTTTTATTTTCTAATAAAAACACTCTCCAACCCTCTATGATCTCTATCAGTCACTCAGCAGTCAAAGACGGATAGTCTCCTCTGATCCACCTTCACTGTTTACTCACCGTTATGAAGGGGAGAAACCTTACTGTTGTTTGTGAATGTGAACATAATGAACACATACAGGTATTTGCAATATTTAGGATATGCCTTTGTCTTGAATTATTATTGTGATATACACATTTGTTGTTTTATAAAATGGTAATGGCAATACTATACGAGAAGTTCATTGTTTTTAAATGTGTATTGATGCATTGAGGAAATAACTCTGTTCTTCTTTTTTTCCTATTCTGTTTTGTTTCCTCTGTCTTTCTCTTTCTCTCCAGGTGAGTCAAACATGTGTGGTGAAACGTCCTCTAAAGCGCAAAGGATTTGTGAGTTAAAGGGGACTTATCATGCAAAGTGCACTTTGTGATGTCTTTTATACATACATATGTGTCCCCGGTGCGTCAGGGAACTCACGCAGCGTCAGAAAATAAAACCCTCTCTCTTTTCCTCCGTACCCAAATCTTTTAAAAACGGGTGTACAACGAGCGGACACAGATTCCATCCGAACTGACGTCAAATCGGCAGCGGACCCACAGAAAGTTGCTATCAGAAACAATCCCTGACGTGTTTTGGACGTAATCTCGTTTTTGTTTCCATTAGCAAGCCTCGCTAACACTCAGAGCTAACCTGTACTGTAAAGCACATGTGTTTTAAAAAGCAGGAAATAAAAAAATTACTCACCTTGTGATAAACCTGCAAGAGAAAAAGCATTTGAGCTCCATACTATTTCAGAAATAATCCTTGACGTGGTTTGAACAGGATGGCGTTTTATCACAACCGAATTTCACTTTATCTCCGGTAGAATTCTGATCAGGCATTAGCTCCGCCTCTTCTTCTTTCTTTTTTTCAAGCTAAGGACCCAAGATCCGCGTTTCTCTAACAGGGCGGGTCAAAAGAAGGGTTTGAGCAGTATGTGGGATGGCTACAATGGGTGATCTGTTTGGTATTTTGAAAAAAAAAATGTGTATAGGTATGGCCCTACGATATATTTCTCAAATATAGCATGATAGGTCCACTTTAAAGAAGATACACACTCTGCTTATTTGAGCAGTAATGTCCACAGATTTTTTGTCTATTTGAAAAACTTTTGGAGTTCATCATTACATCTCAACTTTTTCACGTGCCTCACATCATCAATTCAGGCTAAAATGTAGCTGTACATCATCTTTCCTGAGCTCCCATGAAAAAAATCAGGTCTGTCCAATCGTTTCCAGGAAGTCTTTTAGCAGTTCTGGGCGGTTTTCTTGCCGAGAGCCATCACAGATACATTTTCACAAGAAATGGAAGAGTCCATTTCAGTTATTTGAACATGGGTTAACCAGGGGAGATCACCTAGCAATATTTTTACAGTACACAGTTTGACATCTCAGCGGCAAAAATACCCTTGTAAACCCTCAGAGAACCCTCCTGCATTTTCTCTCACTGCCAATGTTATTGCCCTAAAGCAAGGAATAAGCAGCACGATTCCTTTCCTTTTGCTTGAGTTTAAAATGATCCATCTGCCTGCTCCTGGGGCTTAACTTCTTCTGTACAGGCTCCTAGGAAAGATGTACATTGGTTTAACATTTTAGATAAAATATGACATGATGGCAATTATTTAAAACAGCGCTTTATGAGCTCCTGAGCAGTGCTTCTGTTTCCAATTCAACACATCCTAATCAGCTCTCAGAACAAATGAAAATACATGAACAATTTTCCCCAAAAGCCCTTTCTTTAAACTTGTTATGCTTCAACAGACTGTAACATTTTCTGTCCTTTGTTTATAGGGTCAATTGGTTAAAAACACAGAGGGATTTTAGCTTAAGATCCTCATGTGATCACTTCCATTCAGAGGGTCTTTGCTACACATTGCAGGCCATATTTTATACTTTCATTAATGGCTCTACTTCTTTACATGTCTCTGCTGTTTTGTTTTTTTCTTTCCTTTCATACAACCATTTTAGTACTAGATTTAGCTGAAGGCACCATGTTAAAACTCATTCAACTTTGAATCAGGACAACGATGTAATCAGAGACACAAACTCAGGGCAGCACTAATGCAGTTACATTTATAAAGAGTGCCACCTGCTTACTCTAAGCATGTTTGTCGCTCTTAATTATAACTGGAAATACACACAGCAATCATATATTTGCTGTTAATATGTACACTGTTTAATATTTATTTTGATAATAGCTCTTTGTTTACGGTAATTCTCTTGTGGCTTTTGGAGGGTGTGTTTGGTGATGGCTGGTTCAGTTGGGAATCTCTCCGTTGCAGTCTGTTGCTTTGAGACCGTTGACTGTGTGTGCCTCAGGTATTTCAATTGGAAAATTGCTTCTGACTTGATTTGCATTAACTTTCTTAATGGGTGGTAATTTATGTAGTTTACCACCTAATTCATTAAGTCATGGTTACAGAAGTAATTATTGTGTCTCTTAGTAAATACGGACCACATGTTTAAAAAACGTGCCACGTGAATATTCCTCATCCTGAAGATCTGTCAGCTCTTTCCCTGGCATCAGTTTTTAATACTTGGAATAGTTTTGTTTTACAGTGTTTAAAAAATGTCCCTAGTATAAAGCTTTTGTATTCGACTGGTAGTTCTTTGTTCTGTTTTTTATATGGCTTTCTTACATGCATTATGTAACCCCTGCAAGAAAAGAACAATAAAGTTAAATCTAATATAACTTTGCTAACATTTTACTTGAATAGTTAAGTTCTGCCCAGCGGTAACCTTTAACTAATAGAGTTGAACCTATTTGTCACTGGCAATGACCCAACACCCTTTTGACCCTCCTCATACTGAATCCTTACTATTTTTCTATCCTCAAACTGCTTACACAGATCTCAGTGCTACCTTCGGAGTTGCACACCACTTTGGCATTACATTTTAAAATGTTTGTAATATTGTAATCCAAACCTGTTTTCCAACAACCCTTCAAATCATATCCATTCTGATAACAAGTGGCCAGAAGGCTTCAACGCGAAGAGAACATTTCTCTCATTTTCCGGGGATGAAATTAAAGTCTATTTTTAGTAATTATAGACATTTTCATGATATGAGAAAAGCTATGTTTTTACAAGATAAAGCATTGACCTGAGCTCTTACAACTAACTCTACACCATTACACAGGTGAGCACGTTTGAGACAACTTATCTTTTAAGCGGAGTGCAAGCTTCCAGTCCTCCTCCCAAACCGACCCTATTTCTAACATTAACTCAGTGCCTCAGATAAACCCTGACCCAGATAGTCATATATTTTCACTGACATTACAGTCGCTTGATAGGACATTTAAATGGGGGACTATCATACTGAAATCTGACCATTACTACTTTGTCTTTTACATTTGGGCTACATTGTCTTTAACTACCAACAAACTCACAGAGGGTGCCTTAAACTAAAACTATCAAACTGTACACACAGTATTTCTCTCAACACGGCCCATTATACAGAATGTATGCAGCTGAAATCAGTGTTATTGGCTCCTGGATAGCTTTACATTAACTGCGTTGGACAATTTAATTCCAGTAGGATAGAATAAGGATAAGGATAGCTTGGCACTGCCGGTTACATTATTAAGGTGTCAAGTTAGCAGCTGCTTAGCTTTCCTCCTCAGCCACCAACAAAGTCTCTTTCTCCCTTTTAATATCTGCAAAGACACTCTTTCTGTGGATGTTTGTAGTAACATGACATGAATAACTCTTGTCCTAATATTATAAAAAAAGCCGTTTCTGTGTCATATAATGACTTTTTTTTTATCACATTCAGTTTTTTTCCAAGAATCAAATCTCGAACTGGATTATCGGTTTGTAGCATGCCCTCAATGCTAGAGCACATAACTGAACAACAATATTTTGTTCTTAACCACTAACATTTTGAAATCAAATTAAAACTGAAGAACATACAACAATTAAAAGGAGAAGCCATTTCCCAATGCCTTCTCTGTAATATTGAGGTTATGGCAATGAGATCAAGATCAGCAGACCCTTCACTAACTGTATTGGGATTTCCCCACAATTGACTCCCCCATACACCCTAATGCAAACAAATACAGACTCGTCTTCACACACACACTTGTTTAGATGATATTTGGTGTCCTCTTTGTGTCCTCTTCTTCCAATCATGCTCCCTTTCTTCCCTTAATGAAGCTGCTGGACTGAACTCAACCAACCCTCTGTAACCTCATTAAACCTCTTTCAACCAAGCAGCCCCTCCCAATGTCTTCTGTCTTCTTTTTATACAGACAAAAAGGCTTTGGAGCACTCCCCAATAACCGGGAACATTTCCGTTGGTCTCACACACACACACACACACACACACACACACACACACACACACACACACACACACACACACACACACACACACACACACACCACACACACACACACACACACACACACACACACACACACACACACACACACACACACACACACACACACAGACACACACGCACAGACACACTCAGACTCATGCACAGACACCCTCCCATCTGTCTCTTCTAAAACATTAAGCACTCAGACGTTTGATCATGCAGAGTAAGCCTGACTACTAAAATAGTAACAAATGAACCCTCAGCAAAAGTGAAACTGTTGTCCCATCTCGGTGTGCTTATCAAACAGCAGGCAAACCCACCGTCCAAATAAAAGGCTGTGCCGCAGTGACTCCATGCTGTAGCAAATCACATACATCTGGTCTGCATTAGCACAACATTACTCATCTGGGATCTGCCCCTGCACTGGAGCCCACCCTTCAGTTTTTCTCTTTCTAAGTGGTTACTGGATTCATGAACTACTGGTTTGGCTCGTCATAAAAGAAAATACAAATGAAAGAGAGAGAAATAAAGAATTATTATCCACTGTGTATTCACAGAGCACGTCCAAATTGGTCGTAAAGGGATATTTTTAGTTTTTATATGTTCTTGTGGGATTAGGGAACTGGCCTTCTGGGTGAGTTTTTATGATGTGCTACACCCAGATGTTGCTTGGTCATCATATGACTTCATTTAATGCTTGAAAAGACCCATGCGCTATTCATATATCCTTTTTCTTGGCAGCCAATACGTTTTTACCAATGAGAGAGCCACGCTATACTGCGTTGTCTCTGCTCAACATTGACCTAGACGATGATTAACACGGGCCAGTAAACAAATACTGTGCCGAAAAGTCATTGAAAGACTCAAGAATGGAAGCCAGTTGTCTTTGGTTTTCATGAACAGGGGATATAATCACACAAACAATAGATACACTTGAAAGCTGTCAAATCTCACCACCCTGTGTGCCATTTCCTCTTCCTTCCATGTTTTTTGTGTGAAATATCACATATCGGGGTGTAAACAATCACCAAACTGGCTCAGGACTTGCCCATGCTCACTTTGCAGACACCAGGAGCTGTCGAATCCTTTTATACGCCTCATCAGATCGGGAAAACAAACACTTCGCAAACCCTCCCAACCCTCAGGTTATTGGAAAGATTCAAGCCCATGGAGCAGTTGGCACGGCTAGGCTCCACCAAAGCACGAAGAAACACATCAAATAGACCCAAATCTGTGACCGGGTGGGCAAACACCAAGACAACGGCAGTTGGACTAAAAAACAAATCAGTTTTAAATTACTCTCGAAATTCTAACTTCTCAGTTTTAGAGCCGTTGGAAGAAAGCAATTCATACACGTTAACGTAGTCCAAACATAAAAGTGACTTACATTCTCGAATTCACTCATTTTCAACTTAATAGTTGAGTAAGCTCATATGTCAATGTGCAAATTAAAATCAGCTCATTAAGTGTAGTGGGCGATGCTGAAATCAGTATGTAAATCAACACTCTGTGCAGTCTTAGTGATCCTTTCTCATGCTTCTGCAACACACAGACTGTGATTAAATCAAGGTTTTTTTAAGGCCTAGCAGGTATGCAGCTGAAGATACTCTGCTCTGTGAGAAGTATAGTGTGAGGTTAGATAGGGAGGATGTGTGTGTGTGTGTGTGTACATGTGGCAAACTAAGGGAGGTTCAAGAGAAGAGAAATTGAAAGGCAGACGGAGAGGAGTAGGAAAAGTGTGTGTGCAGTGTGTAGAAACGTAGCCATGTTTCTGTTATTGTATCTCTGAGGTTAACCTCAAGCTGCGTGACGGAGCCGGCAATAACAGAGCTCAGAAAACCACGGTACAGTGTTTGCTGCTTTAATGGCCAACACAAACACGGGCATTAACAGTATCTGGGAGCACTATAGGGCAGACGTTTGAGTCATGACACATAGCGGGACGGCATAGCTGTCAGTGTGACTTACATGTTTCTAAAAGGTGACAGATCTGAACCACTGAGCAGTCAGTCACACAGCCTACTCACGATACACTGCACTTGCCAACTCTTTCAGTTTAATTCAGTTCACCTAGGCTAATTTGTTATTAAAAAATATGACAAACCAGTAACATCTAAGCATCCCAGTAGCACAGCATTTGTGCATCACATTGGCTTTACATGTCCATCTTTAAAAAAGGAAGAAACTGTGCTTGCGGCACAAAGAAAATACACACACCCACACTATCCATCTTTAAATGCTTTTATGTTGTAATTGTGACCTGATTAAATCATTGTGTTGGTAGGGTACAACTTTACAGCCTCCACACACATACAGTCAACACAAAAGAAAAAACTGAACTGCTAGATAGTATTTGGATTTACAGAGTTTAATTAAAGGGATTAGCTGTGTTGTATAATACCATTACACATGTCCTGTAAGATTGTAAGAGATACTGCCAGTTCAGATGTTCTCTATTTCACCACAGAGCATTCCAGTTTATTTAATTGAAGCACAGAGCTGTGTGGTTTCATGTTGATTTGGCTTCCATGTTTACTCTGCAGGTTGTCGGGGGGAAAAAAGAGCTGTTTCATTTCTTTGGATATGAAATCATTGTGATTGTATATCTTTGGGTATAACACCATTGTGTACTAGAGCAGAGAGGTAGGGGGTAAAGAGCCTATTTCTGCACTCGGTTATTTTCCTGAGAGGTCCACATATGCGTCCCGGATGAATTACTTGAGATAAAAGTAAGGCCCCTTTGGTGGATGTAAAATGGAGTTGGATTGAGTGGGAGGGAACTGTGGCCTGGGTCTTGGCTTTGTTGCTGTTAAATATAGGCTTGAAAAACACCACAAATTGAGGGCCTAGCCTTTATATTAAATCATTCTGCGGCCCTCTTGCACAAAAATACACTAATGAAAAACATACTGTTATATATACACACACACACACACATTACTGTAAATTGTTTTGCTTCCTCTCCCTCTGTATAACACAAACATTACATAGAGGCTTTAAAACTCTTGGAGAATTGGGGAAGATCTTACATTTCATTGAACAAGAGAACTGGCTGAGCCCTGTTGCTTTGCAGGAGTAGATCTAAAGCATAGCATCATCTGGCTTCACTTTATGTTTTCCTGTGGTGTTTGTTCCACAGTATAAATTCAGTGTGGCATCTTATTAGTCTGTCTTTTCTACGACTCCCTCCCTGATGTAGTGAGCTTCTAGAATTTGGTTTTAATTACCTCAAATGTACAACTCCCGCTTTGGAGGATTTCTGTTTAAAACACAACACACATACCTGTGAGGTGTCGTGATATCAATATCACAAGCAGTGCTGCCTCCCAGTTTCCTTTGTACCGGGCTGAGATCAAACACAGCGCTGATATGAGTTTGACCTGAAGGGGGCAGGGACTCCCTTGGGAGGGTTTACTGTGGGCGAGGGAGAGCCTATAAACACTCCATTTAAACAAAGCGATTCCAAGGAACAGGCGGGTATTTGTGAGTGCTCACATGTGTGTTGATCCTCGCGTCGCATGTGCTCCACCTCCGAAGTATCCAGCGACCCTTCAAGATTAGAGAACCCAGAAATTGGCACTTGTGAGCACCATTTACCCTGCTTTGATGTAAAATAATGGGTGAGGTTAAGGAGAGTTTTATTGGTTGAAAAAAGGTTCCAAAGTTGAATTATTCCCCTCAACTTTAACAGGGTTTGTGTCCTCGTTTGTGTTTTTTTTATTGATTTTTATCTCTGTGTGGTCTCATGAATCGTTATGGGGCAATATTACTGTCCTCTGGCCCATCTGAGTCCACATCGCCCGGCATCGAGAAGAGAGGTTTGGGATTGAGGCTAAAAGGTTGATTGCATTAGTGACTTCTATCAGGATTCATTTGAAGACGGGTTGAGAAACAAAGTGATGGTTTTTTAACTCTGAAGGTGACCTTGACATTTGGGTGTCCGAGCAATCTTACCCATGATGTGTGTAAGCATGTGAGTGTATGGACTCGCTGCAGTAGATCCAGAACAGCAAAGAGGCAGAAGAACAGAAAAGTTCAGCTATTTATTTTCTTCTTCTCCCCCCTGGTTGCAACATTCATTCATTAATTATGTACGAAAGCAAGTTCAAATAGTGTCATATTTGGGCTTTTTATTTTAACGGATATGATCTGGCAAACGGAATTATAAACATGTGCAGACGGAGAAGAAATGGAAGAGACGGGGAGTTTAAGGACACACGAGGAGAACTAGATCAAAAATGATAGGGGTCAAAAGAAAACATTCACTTACACACACGCATAGATACACACGTGAATGCACATGCAAATGTACGCATGCACACCCCTGGGGGCGCACACATGAGAAGCTCTTTGCTATGGGCTCGCTGTGAAGTAGAGCGTAGGTAGCCATGACGATAGCGTATATCATCATGGGAGTGGGAGTGAAGGAACAAAGGATGTGAAGGGGGAAAACATTTAAAAACATACCGCAATTCTACCATTATTTACCTCAACTGCACTTAGAATCTGATACATCATAGATACTTTACTGTATTCCTAATTTTACTTTTAAACTATATCATATTTTATGATTGTTCTAATCAGCACATAAAGCCTTGATCTGACAGGTACTTTGAAAGGTAAGCCACCATTAAATTCAAAGTTACAAAAAACATGTTTACCAATAAACAAAGAATATTTCAGCCAGCAGATGTCAGCTGCTGTGTGTGTGTGTGTGTGTGTGTGTGTGTGTGTGTGTGTGTGTGTGTGTGTGTGTGTGTGTGTGTGTGTGTGTGTGTGTGTGTGTGTGTGTGTGTGTGTGTGTGTGTGTGTGTGTGTGTGTGTGTGTGTGTGTGTGTGTGACGTTTTTTAATCTAAAGGCAGTTATAGGTTTAAAAGCAAAGCACATTTTCTCATCTGCGTTATGATTGAGGCAAATTGTATGAAGGAGAGAAGGTTAAATATAAAGGAAAGCTTATCTTCGAAATAGTGACCTACATGGCAACATACGGTGAAATGCTTTCAGCCTGCATCCATCCCTGCCTGCTACGTCACTTTCTTCCCCAGAAGGGACAGGAGATTGGAGACGGGCTGGATTGCAACCTTCCGCTTTATCCTTCACAAAACAATAGCTTTAATAATCTTGCTTTTCCCCTGAGGTCATCTGTAACAACACACTGCGTCACATGGACACCAAATGAGGAATTTGCACACATACAGAATGGGAAAGATGAGACTACAGATTCAAATTGTCTTCAGAGGAGAAGGAACACACAGGAAGTTGCCACTGAGTCATTTGGTAGGTGCTATTTAGATGCATTGTTCTTGCCTCTATTCTTGTCTACCTTCCTCGCCACTCCTCTAGATTCTCCTGTATGTGTGTGATGGATGGGCTGCTTTATCATATGAGTAATACTAATATAGTCCTTTCTGCATTCACTGGCTCTGGCCCTCGCAAATTGAATTTGTCAGGGGTCTTTTTTTCTCTGCCTGTGCTTTTTTTTCCTTCCAATGCACTCCCTCACCATTTTTTTTACCGTGTGTGTCTAAGAGTGTGTGACTAAGCTGAGTTTTTACACCATCTCAAAACATTTGCGCTGCTCTTTTGCGGTTATATCATGTGGTTGTATGTGTGAACCTTTTTGAACAAACCATTCTGTATTCAAATGACCTTGTATCGACCAAGATCATCTGAGCTTTATCTAGTGAGAAAAAGACAGAGTGCTGAAATCACAGCCATTTATTTTCTCATCCACTCTTCATTCTTTAACTTTGACAAGTCCCTGCCCATGTTCTCTTTATTTTTCTCATCTTCAAACCCCTACTTTTTTTTCACGAGATCTAGTTCCAAAATATTTTTGTGGTTTTACTACCACCCAGCTCCAGAACACTGACGGCCCGTACACACAGCAGCTTTTGGCGATTTGTCCACCGCTTCCAGCGCGTCTCCGCCCATTGACTTTGAATGGGGATGACGTCACTTTCCCTCGCTTGTCGCCGAACTGCATTGTGGGGGGGCGAGGCCAAGATTTCCAGGATTTCCAGGATGTTCAGGATTCCAAAGTTGAACAATGTTCAACTTTTGAGGCTGAGCTGGAAGCGACAGCCAATCAGATCCATTTATGCAAATCTGACAGTTCAAGCGCTAGCCAATCAAACCGCGTGCAAGCTGGGAGAACCAGACCGCAGTTCATTTCTATATTCCACAAAAATGGAGGAGAAGTTAGTTATTGCGGTAGCAAATCACCCGGTTCTTTATGACCAGTCCCTATTTACTTACCGGGATACAAACCGGAGGAACCAGGCATGGAGGGAGGTGGCAGAGGCAGTGGGTGAAACTGGTAGGTTTTCGCTTGTTTGCGGATTTTATATCCAGTTTACTTCGTTGCTAGTTTACTTCGTTGCTAGCAAGCATAGACAGTATCATTAGCCAGCATGGAATGTAGCATACAATAGCACCATAAACATTAATCTCATAAATGTTAAAAAAAAAGAAATAGTGGAGAAGAACCGGGGTTTTTTGCTTTGTATGTCGGGGGCGGGAGATTCATGTGATTGGTTGTTGGTCGCGAAATCCCCAAGCTTTCAGACACGCCCAGCTCCAAGATTTTCAAGATTTTTGAAAAGCGTACCGTTACGGCCCGTCCACACAGCGGCGTGCGTTGAAGCTTCCAACGCTTCTGCCCATTCACTTTGAATGGGGTGACGTCACTTTTAGCCGAACTGCATTTTGGGAAGCGACGTGGAGCGTTGCTGGCGTAGCTGGCGTCAAAAGTTGAGCAATGTTCAACTTTTGACGCCTCGACGGAGGCGTCAGCCAATGAAATCCCGTTTATTCAAATCTGCCAGTACAATCGCTAGCCAATCAAACCGCGTGTATGCTGGGAGAGACTACGCAGGTCATTTCCTCATATTCAAAAAAATGGAGGGAAAATTCATTATAGCGGTAGTGAATCACCCGGTGCTGTATGATCAGTCTCTGTTCATCTACCGGGATACAAACCGGAGGAGCGAGGCATGGAGGGAGGTGGCAGAGACAGTGGGTGGAACTGGTAGGTTTTCGCCTGTTTGGGGATTTTATATCCAGTTTACTTCGTTTTAACATTGCTATTGCTTTGTATGTCGGGGGCGGGAGATTCATGTGATTGGTTGTTGGTCGTGTTGCTCGCAAAAAATCCCCAAGCTTCAGATACGCCCACCTCCAAGCATCAACGCACGCTGCTGTGTGGACGCTCCGTTACGGAGCGTCCACACAGCAGCGTGCGTTGGGCGTGTCTGAAGCTTGGGGATTTTTTGCGAGCAACGCAACCAACAACCAATCACATGAATCTCCCGCCCCCGACATACAAAGCAATAGCAATGTTAAAACGAAGTAAACTGGATATAAAATCCCCAAACAGGCGAAAACCTACCAGTTCCACCCACTGTCTCTGCCACCTCCCTCCATGCCTCGCTCCTCCGGTTTGTATCCCGGTAGATGAACAGAGACTGATCATACAGCACCGGGTGATTCACTACCGCAATAATGAATTTTCCCTCCATTTTTTGGAATATGAGGAAATGACCTGCGTAGTCTCTCCCAGCATACACGCGGTTTGATTGGCTAGCGCTTGTACTGGCAGATTTGCATAAACAGGATTTTGCTCAACTTTTGAAGCGAGCAACGCTCCACGTCGCTTCCCAAAATGCAGTTCGGCTAAAAGTGACGTCACCCCATTCAAAGTGAATGGGCAGAAGCGTTGGAAGCTTCAACGCACGCCGCTGTGTGGACGGGCTGTTACCCTTACCAAGTAGCCATTTCAAAAAAATAGGCCCTTGTTTTTTTCTCCTTGTACCCTCCCTGACTATGTCTCTGTGTGACTCTCATACCAAATGAGCTCCACTGCTAACAGGGAGAGAAAAGATGGACAGAATACAGTTGTTTACTTTCTCTCCTGCTGTCTTCCCTGCTGAGCTGTAATCTAACAGATGTGTAAAACCCAAATGAAATAATGTTGTCGGTTTCTCCTCATCTGTGTGTGTGTGTTTGCGTGAGTCGACGGACAGGTTGGTCAGCATGTGATGTGTGATCACGCATACACCTGGTGCATTTACACTTTGTTTGTCTCTCTCAGCCATCAATATGCTGCTGAGGTGAGAGCTGGGTCCGATGATCCTGCTCTGGTTGGCCAGCAGTCTGTTACCCATTTGCTTGTTTGGATAACACATCAAGTGGGGAACACAAATAGATATCATGGATTCCTCTCTTCTCCCTGCTAATGTACAAGCACCGTGTTGCTGAATCAGATCTGAAAAAACACATTTCTTATGAATCCAGATCTTTTTATTGGTCACATTGCAGTTGTGTTGTTTATTTGTATCTACAGTATCTGCTTATCACCCTCTCTCAATCACCCTGTCTGTTTGTGTTTGCTGCACAAAGTAAATAGTACCTCTCACCCAAGCCTTTATCAATTCCCTTCCCCTCTCCTACCTCCATCTCGTCTCCTCCTTCACCTTCACTTTAATACCATCAACACTTTATTTCCAGCCGTTCTTTCTATCCGTTCTTTCACCTCGATGTATTTCTCAACTGTTCTTTACATGTCCGTTTTGCTACACTCATCTGTCTGCCGTCACTTTACAACCTTCCCCTTGCTCTTTTTGAGCCTATCATTAAGGACCATTAAGGTTTCAGCTGCTCCTCAGAGAATGATGGAGTCACTCTGACACCGTCAGTGGAGAAATTAGGTAGGAGGTATGATGGAAGAGAGCGAATAAGAGATGATAATGAAGTGAGCAAGTGAATACAAAAAAAATATATAAAAATGTATTCTTGCTAATGCCAAGTACAACTAGAAAGACACATGAGCAAGCGTGGCAAATACGTAATATCAGATTGATGATTTAGGTGATTAAAACAGGAGGGAAACAGTGCGACAATGTGAGTAATGGTGGTGATGATGAGGATGCTGCTCATGCTTGTTATTGTTAAAGGAGCAGATAATATAAATGTGTGTGTGTGTGTGTGTGTGTGTGTGTGTGTGTGTGTGTGTGTGTGTGTGTGTGTGTGTGTGGTGTGTGTGTGTGTGTGTGTGTGTGTGTGTGTGTGTGTGTGTGTGTGTGTGTGTGTGTGTGTGTGTGTGTGTGTGTGTGTGTGTGTGTGTGTGTGTGTGAATAATTCATGACTTTCAAACACTTGGCTGCTCAACCATTTTATTTGACTCATGCAACCCTTGTTTCATGGATATACTAGCAATTATGTTGAACTGCACTAGGGTTGCCTGCACAAAAACACATTGTACAATATACTACATCAGTACTGTATGTCAGGTTACATATACCATTGAATCGGTACATGTGTGTGCAAGAGAGAGCAGGAGAAGGAAAGAGATCTATCAAAATGACACTTATAGGCTGGCAGACTGGTGTGCTGCTCAGCCAGAGTGGAGTAGAAGTCCCCCGGCCTGGTACTCACACATCTATTTTAATTTCTCTGCTCACTGTCAGTCTTCCCTGACTAACATGTGATCAATATAGGCAGACACCTATGTAATTATGATAAATTGGATTTATCTGAGCATGAAACTAGTGACGTGCAGCAGGGGGATTGTGACATGTTGAGCGGGACGCTAGGACTGCTCTCATTAGACTTTTGGTACATTGGAGAACGTCTGCAGATCACCATGTTCTCCTACATCTGCTGTTCACATCATTCATGCAGATCAACCCTTTTGTATTCTATTCGTACTGTTCAGTTATTGCATAAAAAACATCAGTATTTGGATATCCTGTAAATGATTTAATGTTTTGTGAGTTCCTTCCGTACCTTCGGAAAGAAACCCTTTTTTCCCCATGTGCTTAGAGAACAAAGATTGAAGATGTGATTGTTTATGTGCTTTGCATCTTGTGCACTTGTGTCACTCACTTTTATTACTAGTGGAGCCTTCATATTATTCAACTCTCTGGTTCATATGCTTTCTAATGGCTTGTTTCCAGCATAAAATAACATATTTTATGGAGATAAATAGATATTGCACTTCCTAGAAGAGGCGCGCCTTGCTGGTCTAATGGGTCGAGGAAGATGGAAAGCCTATATAATAGTTCACCACAGTTACTCTGCTTTCAACAGACACTCCTTTAATATTCAGATGTTTTAAATCCAATAGGAAACAAGCTAAAATGTGAAATCAAAAGGCAAGTGTTAACTTTTAACATCTCTCAAGATTAGGGAAACTTTAAAGAGATATGTATGTCAGACAACAGATCATGTAGAAATAACTCTCTCTGACTTATCTATTTGGATACTGTAAGTTAGTGAGGACTGCAATCATCAATGGGGCTTTTCTACGATGACAACAATAACCCTAATGAGGTATGAAGACATGAGTACAACATTCGCAACCTCCTTAATCACATTTTTGAATAAATGTCTGGTTAATTACAAATGTCAGTTGTTCAGATTTTGTGTGAGTGATGTGTGAGACCATTTTAACATACAATAAAAGAACGCATCCAATGTGGTTTTAAATGAAGACATATTTGAGTGATTTGTTTTAATTCACAATTAACATTCAACAGTCTCTGCTTTGACCTTTGAAGTGTACTTGTGGTGAAGTGGGATTCAAAGAATGTGGCCTCCAGAAAAAAAGTATGCCAGAATTCAGTAGCAACAAACAATGAGGAATAAACTTAAAAACAGATTGCTGCAAAATACTCAAACAGCTTGGAGATATCAGAAAACCTAAGTACCGTAATTTTCGGACTATAAAGCGCACCTGCATATAAGCCGCAGCAGCTAAATTGAATGATGTGTACATATATAAGCCGCACTGGACGATAAGCCGCAGGTGTTTTAATGTTTAATTACCATATGTAAGGGTTCGTGCACAGAGGGGATTGTCGGGAAAGAGATGGCTGTTTGAGGAAGCTCCCATTTATTAACATTTCAACAAACAAGTTGCATATTTGCATAACGTATTCAAGTGTTACCATTTAGTGCAATAGTAGCTACAGAACATGTACTGTGCTGTGTAAACTGTACTGTATCACATAGCGTTTCAGACACACAAACTTTTCAACTTTCAAACTTAAACGGTGCGCTCCCAGCGCACGTACCGGCAGGGTTTGTGCATGAAAACTTCCTTTGCACAAACTGTCTCGCTCTCGTAATGTCTGTCTGTCTTGCTCTCGTTCTGTCTCTCGTACCACTCTCGGTTCCACTTTTACTTTGGCGCGCTACCTGTCTCACTCTTTTCCGGCCTCCAGTCCACCACCTTAAAGGTGGTGGACTGTAACCTGTAAAATCCATAGATTTAGGAGGTTCCCTAGTGGCCGTTAGCTGTAAAAATCCATAGATTAGCCGCACCGTTATATAAGCCGCAGGGTCGAAAAATGGGAAAAAAGGCGCGGTTTATAGTCCGAAAATTACGGTATGTGACATCAGTAATAATATGTACTGTGGATAACATAAAATCAGATGTTTTGTGTGTCTGGAACAACTTTCTGGGTTTGTGTGTTTTAGAAACACAGCAATACCAGAGATCTCGGCTAATAGAAAATGCAGACTAAAAGAAAAGGTATCTCTGTAAGAGCTTTGAGGAGGTCTTCAAAGTCACAATTGCGTGTCGCTCCTGCTTTTAGAGGGATGGTCCTCCACAGTCTATGATCCCCCTTGTGTAGCAGTTTAGACCACAGGAAAGCCAAAAGCTATACGTCAGACGACAATTAGAGATCTGGAGGAGTCTTGAGGGGTTAAAAGACCTGAGATGTATGACAAGATCTCACTAAGTGCCATAAAGAAAAACAGTAAGATGAATAATTGATCACACTAGAAGCCAGTGAAGAGAGGCCAGTGAAGAGAGGCCAGATCGGGGGTGCCAGGAGGAAGTCCAACAGCAGCACTTTGAGGAAGCTGAAGCACAGCAGGGACTTATATCAACAAAGGAGTTGCATAAGTCTAGCTGAGAGGAAATATTGCTGTTAATAACTCTAATCAAAAGGCAATAATGAATACGATCGATCATTCTTATGGGAAATCCTAAAATAAGGCCCAGGTTGACTATAACTCAAATGAACACTTTATCATATTTAGGATGCAGATGTACCATTAAAATGAATTGATACACCTTGATGCGAGTGTGTTGTGAATTGAAGCACAGCCTGAGCTTTGGGGCAATTTGAAAGGATCTGCAGCAGTGCACCTCCACAAAGACAGACTGTTTTAGTTTTGTTGAGTTTGATGATTCAACATTTCCTGTGCTGACAAGCAAACATCACTGAATAACTCAAGCAAAGCATTTGCCAATCAACAGACAGTAGCGCCAGTAAAAACATGCAGATTATTTCCCCTGTTTGAATGGACTCCAGCAGGCCTTTTTGATGCTGTGTTGGCACCATGTGCATTATCCAGTGAATAACAAGCAAGTCACACTTGTTTAGTTCATAAGAGGTACACATCAAATTCCATATGTCAGTCACAAGCAGCCAGTGAAAAGCAATGTTCAGTACTCCAATCTATTATTCAGTATGTTTATTGGCACTGCAGTGTTGGAAGTGTCAGTTTCTAACATTACATGAGACCTTCTGACCACAAATAGGCCAAAAGTTACAATATTATCTGTTATAAATATGATTAAAGTATTGTCAGAATTGAATTTTGTTCTTGAACAATAATGGTCTGACATAATACAGATCAATGCCACAGTATCCGCTGCAATTCATCCAGCTATAATAATATAATAAGAAGAGATGGCAAGCAGGATTATGCAAAATCAAGAAGATATGTGCGAGTATTTATTTTTACAAGTTCTAAGTGGAAATCTCTACAAGAAAATCAGCACAAAATCATACCCGATTAAGAAAATGAAATGTATCAGCACAAAGTTAGTAAATACATTGAATGTTCTTGTATAAACTTATGAGAGATAACAATGACTGAAGGCAAAACCTTGATTTTATGCAAAACAACTACAGAATAATATGATGCACATAGAGGCTTTATTTAAACAAAATAAAAGCCAGTGGACTTGTACTAATCTAGCCCGGTAGGACCCAGCTAAGGTCAGGTTAAAGTTTTGCTTTAATTTTCAGGTTTGTTATCGCATTAAACATGAGGGCATAACATATTTTTTTATACTGTAGTCTTCTACAGTATAAAGAAATATGTTATGCCAACTAAGCCAACTCAGGAGATAAGACAAGTAACATATATATCTATTCAGAAGTAGTTAATATTATAAAGAGAGTGATACAAGGCAGTGTCTATACATTAGGTGGATCTCTCTGTGTAATGTAACAAAGTAATTATTATATAGTGAACATTTACTGTGAGAAAAGTGGAGAACTACAGTAATGATGCCACATAATGTCAATTCTTTCTGCCATAATATTTAAACAATAATCTTCTTCATATTGCTTCAGGGTTTGTCTTTGGAAGCAGTTTATATATCTTTATTATGTCATCTATCAAGTGTCACTGGTTGCTTTATTGCCCTTTGTGCTGCAGTAGTGCTTCATAGCAGAGGAGGAGTAGATTAGTGCTGCATATTTTTTTTTTAAATGTACGTCTCTGTGTTAAGCTGTTGTTATTTCTGCAGAACTGAAAAGTTCACAGGAGCAGGGGGAAATGGCAAAAATAGTTTATGGAAAAGCGCTGCAGAAATTCAAATACTAATTAGGAGGATGGGGGGGTGGAGAGAGCGGAGCAGAGGCGACGCGTCAGCCGTGCTGCCAGACAGCCGAGGTTCACCTCAGCACCCCGCTAAGAGGGTACTGGGCACGGGTAGAGAGGCTCGCTGTTCCTCTGTCTGACTCTGTCACAGCCTCCCTATGGGAGTCTGCCATGTGTCAGCAACCTTAATTACTACACCTTATCTCCACAAAGATTAATGATGCCTCTGTTCTCCCACTATTTATCATCTTATCTGCTCATTTACATTCTGCTGTGCACATACTGTACGTGCCAGTGTGTGCCAGTGTGTGTTGCAGCTAGGGATGTCCCGATCACCTTTTTTTGCTCCCGATCCGATTCCGATCATTTGATTTTGACAATCTGACGATACCGATTTTTCCCGATCTTTATGCATTAAGAGAAAAAAGGTAACAGATAACGGCTGGTCATCCAACGCGATGAATTCAGCTATCTTGGCTGTTATTTGTTTGGCCTTTTCACTGTTCTGGGGCAGTTTCTCTTTCCTTTTAAAGTCTCTGAAAGTGTCGGTTGTTACAGTGCCGTTACCTGAGTGGCCGCTGTGTACTCGTTGTGTTGTTGTTTGTGTTTGTTTCTCAGGTGGCGTATTAGATTGGTCGTATTGAACGTAGCTCTGTTCTTCACGCGGAACCTCCGCCTTGCAAACATTGCATCTGGCTGTTACACTGCCTTCGCTTTCAATTTTATAATACTTCCAAACTCCTGACATTTTCTCTGTCCCGACTCCCGAGTCACCAGCTGAACGCTCTCGTTAGCTTACTGCTACTATTCGACACTGCGCCCACTCTGTTGCCAGATTTGAGAGAAATAAGCAACCAGGTCTGAAAACAAGCCCAAAAGAAGCAACTAAGGCCTCAGGATGACTTTAAGACGTGAACATGGTCATTTTTGTTTTGTAACATTAAATAAAATAATTCAAATATTTTATTAAAAAAAAAAAAAAATGTCCCGATCCCCGATTTTTTTCTCACGATTCCGAACTTTTGAAAATCACGTGATCGGCTCCGATCCCTGATCACGTGATCGGATCGGGACATTTCTCAGCCAGAATGAAATGCTCATTCTCTGGTTTATTTTCGTATTTGTGATTCCCATTTAAGACTGCACTTGCTGAAATTAAGTGAACTGTCTTGAAAAAGGAGCATGCTGTTGAACTCATTTGTTTTCTTAATTACCTGCCGTGCGCTAAGATCCTGTTTGCCTCGATGTTGAGGCCCAGCCCGCTCTGATTTGGCCATTGTTAGTATGATCTCATGTTTCATCATTAGTCTTTTTATTCCTCGCAGCTTGTCGTGCGTGTTATCGTGTGAAATCTGTCTCTCCGTCAACGCCATCAGTCCCCCATTGTGTGACAACATGTGCATGTTTGAGGCACCAGTTTGCAAATATTTGTGTGTTTAATTAAGATTTGCATGAATTATTTGTGCAAATTGAAAGCTAAAAATAAACCTTTCTTAAATGAACTTGATCTCAGTGTAGCTGCTCAACCCGAAGCAGACTTTCAGACACTGTTTTTACAACAAGAATACATCATGTTATAAGGTCAGGAGGGTCTGTCTGCCTCTGTCATCTCCTGCTCACTTTATGTAATATTTATGTAGCAACTTCCTTGCTCTGTGGCCCTTTGATGCACACACCATGACCTGCCATCCACATCACTGCTCTGGTTCAAATGCCAGTAAACTACAGTCTAGTTGAGGGACACTGCTCTTCTGTGTAATTGTTCATTTTCATCAAGGGATCAAGAGTCAAGCCTCCTTCAACTGGCTACCTTTGTGCGCCTGTCTGAATGTGTGGCATGGTCACGAAATCCATTCTAAGCCTTTCCCCTAGTGGTACATATTAATTTAAATCATTGTTCAGATGTGAATTGCTGCGTTAATTAGCCCTAATTGTCAGGCGCCAGTGCAATTGTATCCTTGAATAATCTTTTCTCTTTAAGTGAGCGAGTGTTAATTTCTCTCAATAACTTCACACATATACACTAAATGTGAAAAGGGCTGGGCAAGGTGCTGCCAGGCAAATCACAGTTATTGATATCAATTTATTCCTAACCTCTCATCTTTCCCACAGTTTTTGCATAATCAAGCTGTCATCAAGCAGAGATGGGGAGGATGTGGGGTAGAAAGGAAACGTTAAATAGAGAGATAAACATAGTTGGATGATCCTCGGGGAAAATGTATTTTTCTTCAATTTGCTCGGCACAGTAACTGAGCCGGCGCCGCATGGAGTCTGTTAAGAGTTTGAAAAGTATTGAGTGTGTTTATGCAGGGAAGCACTCACTTAGAGTGTCTTACAATCCGGCAGTGGCTCAGTAAGCAGGGGCTTGGACTGGGAGCTGTAGGGTTGCCGGTTCAAGTCTCCGACCAGACCTAACATATGAAGTGTGGACTGCTACTTGGAGAGGTCCTAGTTCACCTCCTGCCCTGCCGTGGTGCCCTTGAACAAGGCACCGGACACCCCCCTTCCCCCCCACTCCTATTGCTCCCCGGGCGCTGTACACTAGCTGCCCACTGCTCCTAGTACTAGACTCCTGGCACTAGGATGGGTAGAGAGCCCAAATGTCACTGTGTGTGCTGTGCGCTCTGCATGTGTGACCATTAAAGAGGGTTTCATCCCTCCCAATTCTAATTCTAATACATTAAAGGATATGTGTACATAATGATCAGAGCTTAATAGACATCTGATAATGTAAAGTGAAACCATCTGGGAGAGAACATTTAAATGTCCCTGCTGCCAAAGATGACAGTTTTTTTTTAATAATTCTTATTATCTCTGATTATCTTATGCATCAACTGAGAAGGATCAGTGTGTTAATTGATTGAAGATTCGTTAATTTACATCATAATGTGGCGGAAAAAACGACAACCCCGTGTGACAGATGATGATAGGCAACTTAATTGCCGGGTAATTAATATGTGCAGCAGCATTTTCTGAGATATTGCAGTAAGATTTTTACATATTCTTCCCAAGATTAAACTCCAGATTAGAATTTTAAAACGTTTGTTGAGGTTTTTATAAAATCATGATATGGACCGTAGTGACAGATAGCCCTGCATTCATGTGTACTTTTTAAAACAACAACATGAACAGATGTAAATATCCAGTGGGGTTTATTTGTAATCATTTTGTATAATCACACAAATTCTGTGTTCTTCATTTTATTGCATGTTCAATACCTGACAAGGTCGGAGATCAGTGGGCGGAACCTCTGAAGTGTGGTCGCTGTGCTCAGGAGATTATTGTTGTGAGGACTTTCCCTCCTATATATTGTGTCCCTCACGTTTCCTCTTCCCTTTTTGTAACTGTCCATGTGAGAGGAGTCACTGTGAGGGAAAGCTAATATAAAACTGATCGTTATATCTGTTGTCAGATTGTCAGTAATAAAACGGAGATTGTCAAAACTGTATGCTGGCTCGGGTCATCCATGAACAACGCAGAGACCGCTTAACGACACAGATCCTAAAGTCAGTCTTGGTTTGGTCCAATAAGTATGTAACATCATGAAGTCTATCATGAACAACTAATTCCTCACTTTTGTCATACACCTGGTCAATCATCCGTAATTAAATATTATCACTGATTTCCAAATGTTAATTAGCCACAGTGTATAGGTCTGGAACTGACACATGCTATAGCAATTAGCCTTGAGATCTTTGTACGTGACAGTATAGGTCAAATCGGTTATATCATAGCCTTACGTCAGTGTGCACAGGAGGTTGTGTTCACCTGTGTGGGTGTGCAAGATATACAAATAAATGCATTTTGTGAAAGAAGAAATTAGGAATATTTATGTTTTCATTCAATCTTATTTCAAGTATTTAACATTTCATTTGTTTTATTTAAATGTAAAATGATTTATTGACAACAACTTGTCACAACACAGTTAACATTATTTGCTTCTGTAAATTAAGGTAATGGATTTCCTATATCAAGACTTTTTAGGTTCACACTGCCATCACTTAACCTTGCAAAAGGCTTTAAAATCAACTTGATTTGCACTTAAAAACCCATGAGCTTATAGCTGTATTTTTAAGTATTGTGACATGCATTAGGGTTGCAATATTCTTATGGAAATTGCACAAGATATTTCCAACTAACCTTGGGCCGAGAAAGGACTGAGGAGGGAGAGGCAGTAGCAAATAGGAGTATTAATCACAAGACAACCTCACCAACACTCCCTACTCCCATCACTTCCCCACACACACACACACACACACACACACACACACACACACACACACACACACACACACACACACACACACACACACACACACACACACACACACACACACACACACACACACACACACACACACGGAACTCCCTGCCAGACAGAACCAATCATTATCGGCAAGCCAATGAGATCCCTGATGAGCAGCATCAATAGTAATCTTAGAATTTGCCATGACGGTGATGGATTTTTATGCCTTTTTGCCCTCATTAAAGGCCAGTCTGATAGCTTAGCTAAACTCATATTTACATGGCTGAACTTTAAACAGTGGCATCAGTATATGTATTAGTGTATATTATAAGTTTAAGTATAATTATAATTATTCAAAAATTGGAAAACAATAGTTTTATTTTATTTACCAGATTTCCTTTACTGTTATTTTGCTTACTTATTGACACGGCAGCTGATTGCATAACACACTAAACATATTGTATGACATCTTTTAAAGTTCAACTGTATTCACTTTGGTTATATTCAAAACATACCATTTTAAATTCCAGCTACTATTCATTATGGCTGTAGTGCATAAACAGTCAGTTTCCCCTGAGCTATAAATGAAGACGTGCATTCATTTGACCTGAGTAGGCGGTTTACGGTCAATAGGCCCTATCTTTGATCCAAATGTTCTCTTCGCTCTAAGAGACTACAGCTTGGCTGAAGTAAACATTTAATTTGTCATTTATACATTATACTGTAAAACAAACATCCCTATTAAGTAAATGCTGAGGGGTTCCTGCCATCATTTGGCTGCATGGCAAAACAGTTTGACATTTTTATTTCTAAACGACACCGTAAAATAAATGTAATATTCACACTTGATTAGCTTCTTCCAATGAATGTCAAGGAAACCTCACAGCCTGCCTGTGGTTATGCAAGAAATGTCATTTTTTAATCATTCCATGTCTTTATGATCATCTGAAATAAAAATACTCACATTTAATTTTCTAAAACATGCCTAAATGGATCACCTAGTAATATAGTACAAGTTCAGACTGCTATGCCACCCTCAGTTGAAATAAATGTGATACCATTTCAGAATATCAAATGTATTACACCGCATATACTGATATGCTACTTTAAATGTGTCCGTCTTTATCTATAAGCTATTTATCCGTAGATTAACACAGGGATATGTGGTGAAATGAAGTCAGATGTGCAGGGGCTTGGGAGAAAGTGATGGAAAGAAGGAGGGAGAGAGTGCAAAGAGACCTTTACCAGGTCGTGGAAGAGTGGAGAGGGTATCTGAAGGTTAAGCTAAACTGTTGGGTAAACAAACACAGCCCTGCAGTGCAGAAGGTCTGTATGAGTGCTGTTGTGTGTGTGTGCATGAGGTATCAAGGGTATTATAACCTTTGTTATAGCAGCACACAAATAAGAGCATTAGGGTGCAAACATTACCCTAATTGGTCATTTGGTTCCATTTTTTCCCTGGTTACGTGCACAGATTAAATTATAAACTGCTATAAACCACACGGGACAATGCTTAGCTCATCCTTTGCTTTTGGTGGGAGTGCATGCGCCCACTCATATGGAGCTGTGGAGATCTTCTGTAAACACATAATATCAATATATCAGTGAAAACCCACATACATCAGCTTTTTAGTCCCATGTCTCCAACCATTCAACTTTACAATACTTTATATCCTTTTTCCCAGTGGCGGTTCAAGAACATTTTACATGGGTGACAAAGGGGGGGCAAGAGGTCATGCCAGGGTGGCATGGGAGGACGGACAGTACGTGGTATTATATAACCTATTTATTGTTAATTCATGCCCTAACACAAGTGTTCTTAATGCACAAGAGAAACAAGGCGTTCAGACAAAGAAATTAAAATATAGTATAAAACAGCTCATGATACCCTAGAATTCTGTTTACTGTAAGTACAGTAAAGGTACGTAGTTATAATTAAGTACACAAATGACATCACCCATCTCTTCAGAGAGCTAAAGGTGACCTGTGCAGCAACACATTTCAATACATATTTGTCAAAACTAAGAGCCGCTTTATTGTGCTGCTGTAATGGAATATGTAAGGAGAATAAAAACACTGCCTCTGTCCCTCTTTCTGATACTTCATCTTTATCCCTCACATACATTTCTTCTTCTTCACTAATGTCTTCGTCTCCTCCTGGCTTCCTCCTGCTCTGACCCTCCTGGTCTCTTCATCGCTCTTTTCCTTTTCCTCTTTCTGTTCATCGTGGTCACTTCTCAGATATGTCTTTTTGTTGTTGTTGAATCACTCCAGCTACTCTGGCCTGCAAGAGTCTACTTGTGAAAAGCACTGGTAGCCTACAAATTATTGTATAACTTCACACGTTAGGGCCATGTAGCTAATAAGTAATATATAATAAATATTAAATCAGAAAGTATATCAAACGCACACAGGTTTAGACCCAGTTTGACGGTAAAGGATGTATCCTGGTTTAATGTATCTGGCCTCATTGCTGTGATGTGTAATTTACGTGGATGTAATAGTAGGCTACCGCGTAGTTTAGCAAATAAAGTGATCGATCTCCCAGCTGCCGCTGACTGTGTAGTATTTTGTAACGTAACGTCCCAAACAGCGACCGTCTGTTAAACGCTATCGATTCAAAAAGCAGCGTTTTATTAATATTTTGTTTCAAGCTCTTGTCTTTAGTAAAAACAAAACTAGTCGAAGGGGAAATGCTCCCATGGAAAGCTGATCCTCCTTCAGGTGCTGGGACAGATCGCTCCCTCTCTGCAGCTGTGTGAGAGTCTGTGTGAACGCCACTCCGCAGTTTAATGCAGGGCCGTAGCTACGTTTTTAACGGGCCTAAAATGATATTTAAAATGATTCACTTTTAATTAATGAACTGCTTGTTTCGTTGCTGGAGAAGCTTGTGGACATAGTGTAGGTTTGTTTCTACAAGTACAGTTTTAGGGAAACAAAAGTTAGGGGGGCAGCTGGGGGGGCAAGGCTCTACAGTGGGGGGCACCCCTGCTTCTTCCTGCATAGGTCACATTGTCATGCATAGCGCAAATACACAGACATGCGCAAACACACACATACACCGTGATTGCCTCAGAGGAGTAATTAGTGATAAACATGAGGTAATCATTGTTAGTGGACATGTTTTTAGACTCTAATTAAACGCCGTACCTGCAGAGAGGGCACAGCGTGAGTGAGCAGGACTCTGTTGCTCTTCATAATTGTCTTCCTCTCTGCTTGTTTTCTTCCCGCCTCATAACACGTACATATACTGTGCCAGGGGCGGACTTAAAATCAGCCCGGGAAACTCGACCGGCCCAACTCGCTAGTCAATTGTCAACGGGGGGGGGGGGGGTGAATTGTCCGGGGGGGTGAATTGTCCGACCGGCTTCAGTACCGGTAAAACTCCCGGTATTCCCAATGGCCAGTCCGCCCCTGTATACTGTGCTACATATACCTGCAGTCTTCTCTAGATGTTTTTTTATCTGAATATATGTTTTTGTTTGAGTGAGATGACTGAATCAATTCGATGCATTTTTTTTATGGTAAAGCTCTGCTCCTTTTTGATTATGGCATATCTAGAAGTATTGAGCAAAGAGAAAACTTTTGTTTCTGACAGCGGTAAGATAAAGGAATAATAGCATGAAATGATTTCATGGAAAACAGTTACACAAACAGAAGGAATTGACTGAGTAAAGGTTTAAAGAAATAATAGAGATAGTTAGAATAAAGAATAGAGAGAAAGAGTATATTAGGTTGTTATTATAGACTGTCTAGCTGTTGTTTCCAAGGGAACAGCTATACCATGTGTGGAGGTTGCTGTAACCCCTGAATTCTCCGGCATTACGTTTGGCTATGGCCTGAAATTGGCTGGGATATAACAGGATAACATCTAATCTCTTCAATTAGATCCACCAGGGGGCTTCCCACTGTGTGTGTCTGTGTGTAGTGGCTTGCATGCTTTGTGTGTGCGTATATATTTGTGTGTGTGATAATGGGGGTGTGGGGATAGGAGGAACAGTGTGCTCACTCTAACAATGGGTAAAAGGAACACATTTGTATAGGTAGGCATTGGATGTATATCATAGCAATATCATCAGCTCATTGCAATGCATTACAGAGCACATGGCTGGCCAAAATAAATCAAGTTATGGTCTGTGGAAAATGTGCTCTTTATTTAAGTGACCTCTCTTACTAATATGTAATCTTTTAATGTCCTTCTTTCACACTCTTCAATAGCCATCTAAGTACTTTACTTTACTTTTACTCTTTACATTAGCATACATAATGTATAATTATCTATGCTCTGCGCTCCTTGATGTGCTGCACTTCAACAGATTTTCAGACTCACTCTCCTCTATACTCTTTCCTATTTGTCCTCGAGGCACAACATGTTACCCTCTCATCTCTCGTGAGGCATACTTCTCTCTTTCTCACTTTCTTCTTTTGTCTCCCACTCTCGTTGCTCCCTGTTAGAGCCATTTTCTGTGTTGACAATGAGTGTATTATTTTCTTATTAATTTAGATCTTAATATATTCTTTCCATTTATGTATTAGTACCGAATTAAATATTCGGAGAAAAACCTTGATTTACTGCGAGCCACACCTGTGATATAAGGAAGGGGTGGGACTGAGCGTGAGTAGGAAATTGTCTCCAGCAATGAACGGGGAATCGGAACAGTCTTTGACCTCACGTTACACTGATCATTTTGTTTATTTTGTTTGTTTAAATATATGGAAGTAAATAAATCGGCCAAGGAAGGCAAAGAAATCAGCGCCTACAGAGCTTTATTTGGATGGTTTTTAACGTGTGAGTCAAGAAGCGGATCCCTGTTGACGTGGCACAGTTTTAGATATCCCACAAGAATGGGCCACGACACCTAGTAATGTGATGTGAATTACATGTAAGCAAATGCTTTCTATATGGCTCTATAACTGTAGATCCTAAAAGTGTTTAGTACAATAATCAACTTAACTCAGATTGTCAACTTTTCTAAACTCCAGCTTCTACTCTGGTAAGAACATATAAACATGAATTACAT
Source organism: Gymnodraco acuticeps (assembly GCF_902827175.1). NCBI lineage: Eukaryota > Metazoa > Chordata > Actinopteri > Perciformes > Bathydraconidae > Gymnodraco > Gymnodraco acuticeps. The sequence goes on along the minus strand of NW_022989890.1, from coordinate 2,636,213 downwards.
TGTTTATACAACATTTTATGATGACTTTAGCATGCACATCCCTGCACATTGATGACATCTGAGAAAGCTGCAATGAAAATGTTTTACATAGCTCAAAATGTTGACGAATGATGAGCTATTCTTAGTGTTTAATGATTGAAATCAGCAGAATGCAAATTAGATTGAAAATTGTAGCCATAGTCTATTGACTTTGCTTAGTTTCATCTTTGTCTAGAAAGGATAGGGCACTGTGTCTCTCTGTCTGTCTGTCAAACATAATATAATGACACCACTTGACTGACTTTAATGAGATTTGAGAGGATGATGGATTCAAGAACTGTGACATTAAAAAAGGCAGGTAATTGGAGGTAAACTTTTCCAAACCTGAAAGGCCTTAATTAAAGCAGTAGTCTGATTGATTCTTTCGACACACAAACATCTTTACTATGTCACTGATCAGTCTAAGAGAGGAGGGTAGATGTAAAAGCAAATGTTGCTGAAGAAAACACTAACTTTTGTTTTGATTCTCTCTTAAAAATATATTTTGCCGAAATATGTATTAATTGACTGTAAGTGGACGTAGTCACTGCTTTGTCACCTGTTGGTCTGTGGACTATGTTTTGAAGTCTTAGCCTCTGGGTTTTAAGAAACCAGAAGAGGGTGGGCCGATGCACTTCGCTGAATAAGACATTTGAATAAAATCAGTACGCACATTTTAATCTAATAATGGCCAAAGATGAAGTCACAGGGTTAGGGGTAGACTGTAGGATAGAGAGTGCTAGCCAAGGATCCTTCATTCATACAGATGTAGCCTTCTGAAAGGCTCTAGCTTGTCCATTCACCATTGTAACATAATGAACATATTCTTTGTTAGTTCAGATCATAATGGATCTAAACAGCTAATGCCTCTCTCTATACTAGATCCAGTATGGTTGTACAGTGCTTCTGTCCCCTACCTCCTTTCTTTTTGGAGGTATTGTGTGCTATCCTTGGTTGTGCTCATTGCCTTATTAGTCTTCAAGGTGCAACTGTGTAGTATTTTATGACCTATAGCATAGCCTTTTTCTGCTTTGATTTTATGGGGAAGTACATGAGAATACACTTTCTAACTAGTTACTTTTTAATTTAAGTCTGCCTCGTTTTATTTTCTGCAAAGGCAGGACAAGTCAAATGCACAATGTCGTTTGCGTCATAGCGGTATATAACACCACCACCACCACCACCAGCAGCAGCTCTCGCAAATGAGATGATCAATCATTAGGGATAATCTGATGGTTCTCTCCCATGCATCCCACATAGCTGTCTTGGGCCTTTGATTGTGATACATTCCAATCCTCAGAGCACAGATAGGAAACCGCAGAGAGAGACACACACACACACACACACTCACACCATTAATGCACACACACTAATGGACAGCACAGATTACGAAAGCAGTCACAGATAGGTCCCCTAGTGAAGGACAACATCCTACAGAAAGGACACATGTGTTTCCAACCAGTATGAATACAAAAATATACCTATCAGTGTTTCATTTGAACAGCTATCACTAATCATCAGTAAAACACCCATGAAGAGATTATTTTTCCATCAAACTAAAGTCAAAATAAAACTTTTTTATTTTTATTTAATATGTATTTAAGCATGCATGTGGTTCAAAAAGACCTTCCCTTTATTGGTTTGATTTACATTTGTTGAGAATACACGCAAAGTGATTGCTTTGCCACATGAGGCGTGTCTCGAATAAAAACCAAAAAGTTCTCCTCGAGGCAGCACTTTCAGGAAAGTGGTACATATTTCGATTTACAAGTAATCTTGATGAAATGTTCCATTTACCAGCAGGGATTCAGGTGATTTCCAAATGTTGCAATGTGAGTTAAAGCTGTCTTTCAAAACATTGCACATGTCCAATGAGGAAAAGAGGCTAGACAGCATGCCTCTTCAATCATGGTGGGATTTATTTTACGATCATCTGATGTCTGTTATTTTAAAAAGAAGGAAATTAGTCTTGATCCATGCTTCAAGGCTTACCCGACACACACTGCAGTGCCATGTGTATAGCTTTAATGTAACTGCTAACTTAATACTTAATGTCAGACATACTAGTCTTTTTATAGTCCTGTAAGGCTATCCCCACCAATGGAGACCTGCGGTATAGAGCAAGGTGAAATGCTGATTGAGTCTGGTGAAACTACAATGTATTTTTAAAAGTATTTTTATCTGTACATGACACCTAAAGTCCAAATCTCCTATACTTTTAATGACATCTCCTATGAATGGTGTACACATTCAGAATGCACTCGCATGACTTCAGCATGTTAATGAATGTGTTGATTGGAAATAAAAAAATATCCCAAATTGGAAAGATGGCAATAAAAGCAATCCGAGCAGCCAGGCACGGGAGAAATGAGTCTGCAGCTGTCAAGGATGGTTAAAGATGCAGCTATTAAAAGAAAAAACAGCACATGGAGGAAAATCCTAGATAATTAGCAAACTGAATTCCCATGCCTAGACATGTATTTAAAAAAATAAAATTGACCAGCATTAAAAAAAATGACAGACTAAGCTGTCCGTATTACCATCTCAAGCTGTCTATCTGGTGGAGCAGTCATTAGCTGTTTGAGAAAGCCACAACTTCTACCTATGCGTGGCAAAAGTTAATCCGGCAGTTTTCTGCATTGAATGAGGGAAAGGCACTATGCATACTTTATTGCAATCACAACAATTTATAATCTGACTAAATATAGCCATAGCCCATAGAAAGAGACATTAATGTGCTGCTCTATCTAATGAGTATATGGGGAGGATAGAGGAAGACACTAAAGGAAAGCTGTCACTCACTCTGCATCAGCTCATCTACCAACAACATGTCTTAACACATCACCCTCAGTGGGGTTAAAGTAGACAATGTCTTCTTTTAAATATGTTTTTATAATGACATTCACATGCTGAACTACCAGTGAGAGGAAAATGTCATGGATTATGATGCCAGCGCCAAGTTATTCTCCCCTACTAGATATTCCCCCTCTTTCCTGTAAAGCTGTGCGACCTTTAAATGTGGTTTAATCGCAGTTTGCCCGTCTGGCTGCTGGGCCTTAATCCACTGACTCTCTTTATTCTTTATCCAATCTCTTTATTCGACACTTAGAGACCCAGACTAATCTTCATCCAACAAATGTAACATACTGTGCCCACTATCCTAATCTCCCTCACTTTCTCCCTGAAATCACAGGCAAACATTTACCTATTTTTTTCAATCAAATTGACTTTTTTCCAGTTTAATTTGCCCACAGTACTTACGCATACACGAGATAAATGTCATTGAAACAGACGCTCTACGTTTATTTATTTGATTTAATCAGAATACCGAATAAAGTTATTTTGATTCTAATTTATTTGTATGCGAGTGAATGACAGTTGTGAACATGCATTTTAAAGATAAAGGTATTAAATGCAATAGTTTGTAAATACGCATCAACTTCTGATGTGATGGCAAAGTTTAGCTAGAGGGCTCTTTGATAACAATTCTGCAGCACGCTGATGCTCGCACATTGGGAGAGCTAGAATGAGGCTAAGAGGTCTGTTGGCTCAGCGGATCGGTGCGTTGGTACTGTAGAACAAATAGCTGTTTTTTGCCTCTGTGTGTTTGTGTGTGAGTGTGCTTGGAGAGCAGGTGGGTGAGCGGAGTCTTCTGTGAGTGTTGGGCTGTGAAGCAGCTGTCTGAGACAATGACTCTGAGGAAGATGGATGATATGGCTACACGAGGCGCTGTCCACTAGCTAGGGTACATACTGCCCTAAAGCAAAACAATACAAACAACGACACACATACGCTCATTATGTCACTTTTTAAATGTTGTTTACAGTGCACCCGATCGCAGTGTATCTCAGAAGGTAGCTCTGAAGCTCCACTGTGTTGCTGGAGTGCTGAACTGGCAACCAGGATAAATGGCTGCTCTGAGATTAGCTAAATCTGAAAATCCTAATGCCATGCTTGTCTGTGCCAGTTGACACAGGACCAGACTTTCGCGGACATACAGAGTGTGGTTACAAACAAACACACACACACACACACACACACACACACACACACACACACACACACACACACACACACACACACACACACACACACACACACACACACACTGAGCTAGCCTTACAGCAGACTCTCTATTTCCTGACACATAACATATTCATTGGATTTGTTTGGATTTATTTTTCAACTATGGTGTCACCCAGCGGTCATCACCGAGTTACAAGTTGCCAACACGCTCAAGGACAAAGATCGCACTGATTCAACCAACGGCACAATAGCTAACACAACAAGGCTGTGATTTTACGTTAGAAAGATACAGTTATGAAGAGTGAAAGAATGAGGACTCATGTGCGTATCTTATTTGTCCACTCCATTTGAGCTTGAGGGTTTTTCTTTTCTTTTTTGGGGAAGGGATGTTGGAATGTTGGTTGACAGGTAGACAGATGAAAGGAGGCAGAAATAGAGACAGAGCGAGCAAAAGTGAGACTAAGGCCAGGAGTATTCACACACAAAGTCTTCCTCAGTAACACTCACTCCCGTACGCACACAGGCACACACAGAACGTGAGAGGAGCTGTCGCCTGTCACTGCCAGTCACTTAGTCACAGAGGCGTGGACAGCCACCTTGTACAGAGTACATTTATATACAAAGGGAAGACGGACAGAGAGACAGGGTGAGGGTGGCAGGGGCAGAGAGACAGCAGTTTAGGGTGCAGAACTCATGGCAGGAGTTAAAATGTAAAGAAACGAACACTGGCAATAAAAAAGTTGTTATCATAGACTTTAGTGGATTCAGCCACGTGAACGTCACCCTTTAGTTTTTGCTCAACTATCTTAAAACTAGGGCTGCTCAATTAATCGTATTTTAATCGCAATTACGATTATGGCTTGCAACGATTACGAAAACAACATAATCGAAATAAAACGATAATTTGTTTATTATTATTATCACTTTTTATTTATTTTGTTTCAAATAAAAACATTTTTTATTGGTTTTTCAGTTGAATTATACTTAAAGTTCAGGGTAATCAACTGTTAAAAACATACTGTAAATATGTTTTCTCCAATAAATTGATGTTTTCAAAGTAAATGGATAATCGTTTTTAATAATCGTGATATCAATTATTGACCCGAATAACCGAGATTATGATTTTTGCCATAATCGAGCAGCCCTACTTAAAACCTAACGTTTGGCATTTAAGTGGTCCCCATCTTGTAGTTTTTTTCCGAATAAAAGGAACGCAGATGGGAGCTTGATATTCATACTCAATGTCATGCCTCTATCCTCATTGACATGTTGCTGTAGTAGCATTGTCAATCAAAAGGGAGCCCCTCCCTGAATCATACACGTCATCTACTTGACTCTGAAGGGGACCATCATTTACAAAATATAGAGCCTGCAGTTTTGAACAAGACTGGAAACTAGTGATTGAAACGCTAAACTCACTAGGTAAATGTTCACTGAGGTAATTAATCAAGTGAGAAGTACGTTCATTATCTTGTGCATTTCTACCTTGACAAAAAATAGGTGTCGACTTCTTGTATACAGTCTTTATTTATCAACGTCTCTACTTTATGTCTCCTGTGGTATGTGTACTTTTTTAACGCAGGGTCTGTTGTAGAATTGCACAATTATGCTAATCAACTAATTGCTCATACTTTTGGATTTCTTCAAACTAATTCACAAAGCAAAGTTATTTTTGACTTACCTTCGAGGCAGCCACTTGCTTCCATTCATGCCCCTGGAAATCAGCTTACAAGTGGGAGCTTGGGTGTTCTGTGCGGTTGCTTTGGTATTTGGAAACGTTTCTATATGAAAGTGTGTCTGTTGTGTTGGTCACAGAAAAGAAACATACAGTATCAAGTGAATCACGTAAAACAACTTTGTTGGCGAAGTGCCTCTGTTATTTTTAGACAGACCCCACTTTCCTCTGAGTTATACTGTATGAAGAGGAATGTTCTGATCCCATTTATAAACATGCTGCTTGTTAGGTTCTAAATGGTGTTTACCGTTCAGCTCTAAGGTTCATTACTGTAGATAATAGCAATGCTCTCCACTCCATTTTCTGTAATAAGGTCAGTTGCTCTTCCTTGATTAAGAGACATAATAACAAACTCTATAAACTCTATATAATAAAAACACCCTTATTTAAACTACTAATCTGACTGGATGATGAGTCTGGAACCTATTTATTGGAGACATTACTGTGTCTCGTTTTCAAGAAGCCAAAACTGAAACTATATTGTCTTCATCCTAAACTGCCTTGTTAATGCTTTTACTGAGCCTGTTTTATGTCTTTTGTTGACATTTAGTTTAGTCTGTTGAGGAAAATCCATCCCTATGCTTAAGGTATTCAAAATTGGCAGACAAAATAGTGTATCAAAAATACTACATATGTTTTAAGAGCAAAGAAAGAGCCCTGTTGTGGCTATGTTGAAGAAACTCAACAGACATGCCTCCAATGGCTAACTAACTATGCCTTGAGCCTTTGTTTTCAGTACATTATTGTATGTATCGTCAGATGAAAGAAGAAAAAACGGTATATGTAATAACAGACGTAGTTGATGGGTAACAAAAATGGTCTACTCTAACTGTTCTATTGAAATATTCTCTTGCATGCTCCCTATTGTGTTTTTACTGCTTTTACCAGGACAACATAACTTGTTTTCTGTATCCTGTGTGTTGCCATATTGTTTTTGTGTGTTGTGTTGTAAAGTCTCCACTGCCTGTGAACCTGTTAGCTCGCTTGTATTGTTGCCATCCTCCTCCTCTCTTACATTCACCAGCTGATGTGAGGCCAGGCCGCCTTGTAGTGCCTGCTGTCTATTTACTCCCATTCAGGGGATTCACTTGAGAGGCCACAGCTCAAATAAATTCACTCAACAGCCACTGCTCAGTAGGGACCTCTCTCTCCGTTCCCAACTCGCTCGCTCAGTGTCTCTCCGAGCCTCTCTTTCTACCTCCCTCAGACTCCTCTATTCTATCTCTGCATCTTTTTCTGTCTTTGTTCATTTCTGTTTCTTTCTGTCTCACGGGTTTATTACCATTCTGTTTTTCTCTTTCAAACTGATGTAGAGCAATCACCCAGCATCACACCAACTGTGGTGCTGTAGGACTTAAAGAAAAGGTTCTGCTGGGTTTTCTTATATTTATATTACTTGGATTGTGCTTTGTGAAGGTGTTTCTGTTGCGGGGTTGAATATGTGCTCGGTGTATATGTTGGTGTGGTAAACAGAAAGATAAACCTTTTGCAGAATCCATGTTTTTCCCATCAAAGCTTTTGGCCATTGATTATTCAGGACATTTTCAAAAGCAAGACGTATTCCTCCTCTGCTGAGTTTCCTTCAAAAAAGGCACATGACCATGAACACACACATAACTTACATGCTCATCGGCTCACAATAATACACACATGTGCACACAGAGACAACTGATCTTGTGTTCCTCCTTTCCAGAAGGAGCATGAATAAAACAGGAGAGCAGAGACTTAGTGAGAAGCGCTGAGAGACACGGGGTGTACTGGCAGTCCTCTGCAGCAGGAGTAGTGTGTTCGTGACAGAATCTCCGTGTCTGGACTTACAGGATTAGCTTGGACGCTGTCAGCTTGGAGAATACACTCTAACCTGTCTGTACAAACCATAGACTGTATGGTACAAACATACACACCACGTATGGACAGACAACCAAGCAGACACACATGCACGCTATACCTGGAAGAATACACTTAAAAAAAGCAAAATATATATATTATTATTTTCTTTCTTTCTTTTTTTTAATACTATTTAAGTTAGGATCCCTATTCTTCTTCAAATTATAAAAATGATAACATTTGCTCACTGTATTTATAGATATATCAGAAATTAAATGATGTGCCCTTCCCCTTTGTAATATTGACATCAGTAGACTTACACTGTGTGTGTGTGGTGTGTGGTGTGGTGTGTGTGTGTGTGTGTGTGTGTGTGTGTGTGTGTGTGTGTGTGTGTGTGTGTGTGTGTGTGTGTGTGTGTGTGTGTGTGTGTGTGTGTGTGTGTGTGTGTGTGTGTGTGTGTGTGTGTGTGTGTGTGTGTGTGTGTGTGTGTGTGTGTGTGTGTGTGTGTGTGTGTGTGTGTGTGTGTGTGTGTGTGTGTGTGTGTGTGTGTGTGTGTGTGTGTGTGTGTGTGTGCTCCTAGCTGGTCTCCAAATCAATACCTGAAAATCTCCAGGGTTTCTTTGCCCTCCTAGTGAAACGGTTATGAATTCTGAAGACTCAGCTGACTGAACCTCTGACCCTGAAAATCGCCCACTGAAAAGAAATGAATGCAGCTACTGTGTTATTTCAGTCTCTGTAAACAAATGAAAGTGGAGAGAAAAAATGCAATGCCTTTCAGTACTTTTAGGATTTGATTCTCCTGAGCGCCCTCAATTATCTATAGGTCTGAAAGAAGACCCTTATTTCAAAATGAGATATCCAAAGAAAAGTGACACCTTTTTCTGAAAGCATGAAAAGTTGAGGAATAAACTGAGAGCTTGGCAGGTGGATTAAGTTCTTGGCTGAGGGTAGATTTTAAAGGTTGATTCTTGAAGTCAGGCTGATTGTAAACATCCTTAAACAGTCATGCCTTGTTGATTTAAGTTCAGGAACAATACTTAAGAAAGAAAAGCTTCAGGTAGTTGGAAGATTTTTAAGAAAAAACAATCCTAAGAAGAGTGTATTTGCACACTATGCGAATACATTAGTTACCATAGTACCCTCCTCTTTCTCACTTGTTTGCTTGTGTTGTTTATACAATTACAAAATTATACCTAGCGCCTTTGTGCATTGTGTCTGTGTGTGTATTCAGGTTTATAAAAATGTTTGTCTTGCCTCACAAGTGTGTGCGTGCAGCTTTGCTCTCCAGTTTGCCAGATAAGAGGAGCGGTGGGAAGCCTATGAAAGCTTAATGTGCAGCTTCATATTTAAAAGGAAGTGCATTAGGGGCTCTCTGCCCCCACTGGTCCTCTCGCAGCATCCCTCTCCTGCCTGCAGCCCTGCTAAAATCCCTCTCAAAACAAGCGACCCCGGTTCACTCCACCTCTCTCGCAGCAATGGAAGGCAGTCACGAATGAATGAGTGTGCATTTAGTTGAAAATGTCCTCTCAATAGCTCAGTTCAAGTTAGCAAATGCAGCAACAGTGAGCCAATCTGTTGCTGACACTGAGCGGAGGCATGGGCAGACAATTGTGTTTTTGTTCAAATTTAATTTGATATAACTTTGGGCATTGAACAGAAAGATGGCAATCACAGCAGCTCATCAAATAAATCAAATAGATGTCATGGTTCATTTGAAAGGATATTGTTAACTGATAAACATGTTTGACAGCAGCCAACCACTGAATGGGGATAAGGATGTCGGTTGTTTGCTTAAAGTGACTCTTTGTACGTTTTGCACACAATATTAAATGCTTAAACGTAGTGTTTATTAGCACAAGTGGGTATACGGTCATGACTCACTGAATTTTCTAAAGGTTCCTTTTATGCTTATAATTGTATCATTGGATTTAATAGATGAACATTGCCTTATTTATTCTGATTCACTTGAAGTCGACCACAAATAATTCTTATATTTCTCAGAAATCATTTTACTAATACCTAGAATGAACAGGAAAGAACCACAATTATGTGATTGTGCAGTAATAGCAGGAGACCTCATTTCTACAGTAAAAGAACAGCAGGAGATCCTGTGGAAGCATTGAATTATTGGACCATAGCAGAGAGAGGCTTTCAGTAGAGATATTTAAATCTTTGATATTTATTTCTAAGGCAAATGTATCCCTGTTTTAATGTTGAATCAAAACAAAGTGGCAAATCCATAGAAAAGAACCCTTGCACTTTGAATTTACCGAGTTGACTCTAAAAACAGTTGTTTACTGCTGTTGTTTAGATAAGTACATTACTTAATGTGTTGAGTTCACAGTTGCAAAGCACCATTACTCAGGTTAAAATAAATAACGTTATATTCAACGGATGCATAATGTTGGAGTCCCTCTCTTCATTCGCTGAAAGCTCTTGAGTTTGACATGCTGTATTTCAAACAATCCATAGTTTCTATCTAACACGTGCATTCAAATCATCAAGTGTTTAAGTCGAGCAAATACTGCTTAGCCGTTTCTAGGCTTTACATTTCATGCATTTGAGGAGCTGTTTAGTAATGCTGATAAACCAAAAAGTCTTCTTCAAAGGGCTACAGCAGCAGGAATTGTGGATATCAACCCACAACAATTCATTGATTCCTATTCACATTACTGCAGGAAACAGTCAAAAGCAGGACATATGTATCTGCTAATGTTTTCTACAGTGGGGTTCCACGGGTGGCAATAGTCAACTGTAACTTCTCTGCTAGCCTATAAAGGATGATGAAATAGCCCGACTCATGTTGTGATCCATTTTCCCTGTTGGTCTGCTGTTCGTTTTGGGTATTGTTGTTGTTTTGATAAAAGCCTAGTCGGGGTAACAGCAGGAATCCAAAGCCTGTTTGAAGTGATTGTGTTCCCTGTAGTTAGACCCTTTTTGAAGACACGTTGTCTGACTGGTGGTGTTAGGTCTGGATTACTCCCAGTATTTATTTCAGTGCATGGTGCGAGCCATAAAAGGGTTGCACTAGTTTGCATTTGTTCCCTGTACAGCCTGGTGTCAGGTTTATCTTGTTCTTTTAGAGCAGCGTTCCGAAAGGTCAATTTGTTGTTTCACATCTTCTCTCTTTTTGATGTCATGTTGATGCATGCTGAGAATCTATCCTGGTTTGACCACATGTCAGTAAACAGGCACTAAGAGCAACCTCTCAGATCAAAAACCAGGGCTAGATACTAGTTTACACCCACAGGACTATGAACAGCTTTAGGCATCATTACATCAAGGTTCAAGGCTTTTATTAGTCATACGTAGCCTATATAGCTACAGTGTAGTTATGACGAGGAAAATCTTAGGTCACAGAATCCTCCAACAGTGCAACACAATAAAACAGAAAAACAGAAAAAATGTAAAGTAAATACAAAAAGAAAAATAGTGAAATATACAGATAATAGTTTGAAAGAAACAATAAGGAGACCACATGCATTCAACTGAAGCAGCCCATACTAAACAAACGGGGTCTCCTGTCTGCAAACATCATAACTTGGCAATTCTTAGACAGTTGAGTCCAATTCACAACCTGCGGGACTAGATTCCCCCCCAATCAGTTGGACATGTTTGGTGTACGTGAAAACTCAGTGAATCCAGTTTAGGATGGGTTCAATCTAGAGCGGTCAAAAATGTTATACCTCATGGTTTGTGCGTTGCTTTCGAATGTTGTCTTTTCAGTAAAACACAACAACAGTCTAGCTTCAGAGAATGACAAATGACAGAAGACAACAGAGGAAAATAAAGAAGCTAAATTCTATAGTGTTCGATCCGATTTTTTAATAGACTAGTGACTTTGGAGTTTTGATCGAATACTAACGATGCGATATCGGATCAACATTTTAGGGAACCTGACACCCTGCATCTTAGTTCTCTTTTTGCCTGCCCACCAAAACCTTGTGTTGCACTGCATACCAGGAGTTATCATTAAAGATATGATTGTAGTCAAGTTGTAGTATCGAGCAGAGACACAAAGACTTTTAAAAGGGAGCCATCGTTTGAATATATGAGACATTGCAATTAAATAAAACGTGAACTTATCTGGAATATGGTCATGAATGAATGTGTTTTATTATAATAATAGTATTGGGAAATAGCTTTGATCCCATTTGTTTTCCCTTTTCGATTTAACTTAAATTAAGGTGCAGGAAGAACTAATTGCATTTCTTAAGATTGAATCACACAAAATGTTCTTTGATTTGTTTATCTTTATTTACCAGCTAATTTCTTTAATGTGTGCTTTTACTACACAATGTCCTCTTTGAATATTTTTTTTACATGGTGATTGAGACCAAAAATGTGAATCCCCCCTTCTGCTTTCTCCCTCCCTCTCTCCAAGTCTTCGTCTCACTCGTAAAGTATTAGCCTCACACTCATCTCTTCCCTCGTCCTGCATCATAGTCTCCCAATTACTCAGAGTCAGTGTGGTTCAAGGCTGAACAAAGGCTAATTTGAGGCATGTCAGTAGCTAATTTGTGACATGTGGGTAGCTCTTTGAAATGATATCACACATAGGCTGTTGGTTGTCGTGAATGAATCAAGCTGGGGAAGGCAGCTCTCCACTTTGATCTCATTAGCAGCCTTTGTTCCACTTTGCTTCTCGTTGCAAGGAGCTGGACTCACTGTTTATCAGCTCTATAAAAGAAGTTATATATGAGGGGATGCTGAGCCACTGATTTCTGTATGAAGTGTGATAAGTATCATCATTATATAAATGTGTACGGAGTGGTCATGCCTGTTAAACCTAAAGTGAGGACACCTTAAAATGATGCAGACTATGTATATATATATATAGATTATAATCGACGTGCCATTATTTGTTGTTTTCCCAGTACTATTGTGTAGTATCATATGTTATTTATTCACAGTTAGTAACTCACTGTTGCTACAGTCTGCTGTAAATGCACACAAACCACTTCCTTTAGCTGTTTTACATAAAAAGAGGTTCAGCTGTTCAAAAGCCATAATCCTTTCCCTTAATGGAAGGCTATTACTGTAAAGTATCTGCAGGAAATATGAGCTTCAGTAACAGCAGATTCACACAGGTATTGAAAATGATGTCTAGCCGAGTGAGCTTGCAAGTCAGCTGCTGTAGGAACCAAAATGCTTATTTAGCCGTTGTTTTTCGTTATTATCTTCATTTGTTTAAAGCACAATTTCAATCAGGAGAGACAAGTTACCTTTTGATATAACGATATATATGTATTTCCGGGAATACAAAGATGCATGTAATGTAATGGTGTTTGGCGATTAGACCCTGTTGTGCTGGAGTATCATTCGGGAGGGGACAAACTGAACCGATGAATCCCCCCCTTGGGTTATAGACACTGGTGGTGGTGATGGAGGTATGACGGGATTGATGGAGGTCAGTGTGAAGAGTAGTGGTTTAAGCTTGACCCTGGATTTGGAAGAAAGGAAGGTGGAAGGGGTGGAGGAGGTCTGCGTTGAGTCACCTGAAATGACAACTGTGTGGAAGGGGAGAGAGCAGATTCAAAGGTTTAGCAGAGCGCTATAGGCTTGTGGGAATAGAGGCGAAGTGATAGGTTTAGCTGGAGAGTGACGCCCCAGATCACTGATTGAGAGGAGAGAAAGTAGTAAGCTGGGAATATGTGAATTAATGACTCAAGATGGTCTTCCTGGTTGAACTTGCGCTAAGCTTCATTTGTCACTTCCGGCAATTGTCGGCTGTGGTTTAAGGTTATTCCACCTGTGTGCTGGGCTTATGTGGAGAGAGAAAGAGGGTGCTTTGGTTCAGATATCTTTTGTTGACAGTATATATCTACTTTGGTTATTGTTCGTTTTCTTTTCTTTATTTAACATGGTGAAACTTTACTTCTTATAACTGCTTGTTGGGAACGAGTCACACTGATGAGCCAAGTTTAGCGTCTTAATCGACATGATTTATTGTACGTTTTGTTGCTAGAGCTACTATATCCTTTAGCTAGTGTAATCAAGTCCCAGGATGATATGCAGTGTGCTAAATGTCCAAAGGCAATACAGAATAATAGCAATGAAACAGCTCTGAAACATTACAGCATGTTGGTATCGTCAGTCTTTTAAAAGTATTTCACGCACTCCATTTATACCCCACTGCCACGCTAACCTCAGATCAAAACAAAGCGCAAAAAAAACTTCATTTGAATAACATGAGTTGATTTCTTGATTAATGGATCACTTTAGTGACTCTCCAACAAATATGAAAAACGTTATGGGTCCCTCTGAAGTACTCTGCAATTTGCAAACTTTTTAATCAGCGATAATCAGCGATAATCAGCGATGATGTTGTTTAATTTCGGCCCACATTATATCGTCGGTGTGTTTAGCGTTGGTGGCTTATGCATGTCTTGATCCAAATGAGACAGGTTTTGTTCTAGGCTCCTTAATTATCTTGAGTGTGTCTGGGAAGGGAAGGAGCACAGGGCTCTGATACATCCTCTGATACCCTGACGTGACCATGAGAAGCCTTTTCTGGTTGGGCTCTAAACACTAAATGATGTCTTCACCCTCTGTGGGCCAGGTGACCTATCACGTCCTGATTCGAGAGGCCTTACCTTGATCGACCCAGGTTAAAGCTTTGATTTTTCAAAATGTTCCTATTAATCTTGTATCTGACGCATATAGGCCTAAAGTTCGGAAAAGATCATTGCAAGCAGAAGCTTTGTATATTTCCAGTTTATAGTCTGTTCAATTTCAGATCAAGAAACAGTAAGAGAAAACTGATCATAAAGAAATAATGTGCAGCAAACAATAATGCACATGCCTAAATACAAATATAACTTAAACCAATGAAAATTCTTTAAATTGTGTTCATTTCTCTGCATTCTGTACAGAAGCCCTACTTAATTTGAATTTGAATATACTGTATTTCAATAGTTTTTGTAGATTAATAATAATGATTTCATTTATTTTCTCCATGGAGAATATAGCACTATATGTATTTTGTGTGACTAGCTTGAATGACAATTATAAAAACACATATTATTATTAGTATTAGTATTTCTTAGCGGATTGAAAAAAAATATGTTTAACTCCTTGTTCACAAACAATTCTAATTTAAACATGAAAAGCTTTAAGAAGAAGAAGATGGACCTTTGTTAATCCCCCGAGTGGGAAATTCAGTTTCCACTCTGTCGTACACACACATGCGTTTTTATACAGGTACATACAGTACACACAGTACACACTTTTATAACATTTACATACTTTTAACATGCACATACATATACAAATACACACACAGTTATATGTACACATGCACATGCAGTTGAGAGGTCAGAGCGGAGGCAGCCAATCTAGCCGGCGCCAGTGAGCAGTTGGGGGTTAGGTGCCTTGCTCAAGGGCACTTCGGCAGTGGCCCAGGAGGTGAACTGGCTCCTCTCCAATCCCATACAGACTGAACCACTGCCGCCCCTAATTTATTGGGTAAATAAAGCAACCTGTTGGTCAATTTCAGTAAAAATAAGGGTCTTTTTGTGGAACATTAATGGTTGGTTCAGTTCTTGTTTACTTGTGAATCTGTATGAAAGCCCATTTATACATAAGATAACCCTTAAGGTGGGGTCATCCATTTTCTATCTGTCTCTCCTCTGTGTATTTTCCTCCACCTGCAGCTTTCTGTCCCTTCTTTGTGCCTTTTCATAGAACTCTATTGAGTCTGTTACAAAAGGTTTTCTTTCGTCCATCGTCCAACACTGAGAATACTTGTTCAACCTTCAAAAAAAGAATGAAAATGTGATATATCATATTTTATAAGTTGCCTCCTGTACTGTTGGTAAACTTTGTGTCTGCGTCAGTGAGTATACTATGAACCATAAATCAGCCACCTTTCACAGCCTCTCGGTTAGTTTTCATTGTGCTGCTGTAACAACCCTGATGATTTCACTGAATGAAATGAGTCATTTTTCCTTGGTCAGAAAGGTGCCATTTACTGTAAATGCTGCCAATTACTGGAAACGTCTGTGTCTGTCTGACACTAAACGCTCCAACTGATCATTCCCGACTACCAGAGACGGCAGCCGTGGGGCTTTGTATTGTTCCTCCGCAGTGGTTAACTATATATTTTTAATAGGAGATGGGAGAATTATGCTATTAGAGACTGCAGATCTGTCCCTCTGGAATGGGGGTGGGTTGGTTTATAAGCTCACACTCATCAATAATCTTTCAGATCCCATGCCCCCATGTGATAGTAAAAGCCTTTCCTGTCCATCTAATTGCAATGTTGTTTTGCTTCGTCCTCCCTGTATGACCGTGACTCATGCACACACACACTACAAGCTTCGCCCATGGCCTCCCAGTGGTTGTATTTTCTTACTTTGGATCTCCCAGCAGTTACCCTTTGACCTCCGCTTCCTAGCTACTGTATTGTTCGGTGCCTCTCTGTTGTTAGTGAGTCACTGCAGGTGTCCCGGCACGGTAAAAAAAACATCCTCCCACCAATGATGAAATATTGAACAGACAAGGCACTGAGATGTCTTCTCTGAGGAAGGAGGTTAGAGAGCCAGAGGGGTTGTGGCTGCAGAAAATAGAGAGGAAACAGCACTATGGTTAGGGTGAAACAGAGTGAAGATATGGGCAAAGGCACATCCCCACAGAGAATCCAGTTGGAAGAAATGGCACTAAAAGGAAAGAAAGATGGGAAGGAAATGGGAACTGATAATGGACTGCAGGCACTCCTTGCTCCTATGTCTTTGTCCCTCATGTCTCTCACTCTCAATAATTTGTATATAAACTGTGTACAAGAATAGAGGTGGATGCAGGTGGGCTTTCAGCTTGAGATGTATCTTGGTCTGGTGTTGTTGATTCATTAGGCCCTTGCTGACTCATTCTTCACAAAGCAGCACACAGCCTCTCACTATCTCAAACCCATTGTCACATCAACACTCTGCATGCCTGGGAGGATGCAGTGGCAGCAAAGAACAGCACGGCTCTCTTTCACTCTTTCACACATGCAACAGAAAAGAAGTGAAAGCTGTTATTCATGCTGTAAACACTAGTTGCTCATATGTGTGCTCATGTATTTTATGATCATAACATGTGCTCAGGGTTAGGACGTGGATGTTGAGACTATATTTATTATTTCCCTCATAGATCATACACATGCTTTTGGACACTGTAAACCTTTTCATTGTAACTTTCCACCCTGATTATAAAGGAGTGAATTTAGAAATATGAAGTAAGTAATTGAGAAATTACAAGGGAGTGTTTATATTTCCTCACTAACTCAGAATTAGTACCAATGCTTGTGCATCAGGTACAGAACATCCAATAAGGTGTCCAAGATGACTCCTTCCCTTGCCAGAAAATGTTTAATTAAAGTTGTACATTAAATATTGCATGACTATTGTTTGCATGTTTAGATAATGTATTTTTGGATAACTATTCACTATTCGTTGTGCCTCCATGTGAAAAACTTTTCTTTGGCCTTTGCCTGCTTATCAAAACTTTTCAAGCTGGCAAAACTTGAATATGCCTGCTTCATGCACACTGACAGAAATAAAGTAAAAGAAAGCTCAAGAATATGTAATGTGGTGGTTTTCCCTGCTGTGTGTTAATATGTCATTTTACTAACCCCTTCCTGTGTAACAGAACAGCAGGACAGTAATTACTACTTTTCCATTGTGAATCACAGGGGAAGCAAGCACCTATAACAAACCTTAAATCAAATGCCTCCATTATTCTTTGATTGGGCTTTGTACAGTCTAAAAGGCTACTGCCGCTGCAGTATTTTTAAGTTGCCTCTCAGGATTCTGTGCTCAAAAAAATACTCAAACATTGAAATAGGCTGATGCTTGCACAGTGAACAGTGTGTACCTGTATGCAGGCGCATATGTTAACTTCAATGTATTCAAGCCTACATGCAGGCATATTGTTCTTCACTGAAATAAGTGAGAGAAGCTTTTCAAAGATAGAGGACAAACTGAAGCTACACTAAACAGATCCAAAAAATAAATAATGATTTGTTTTGATTGCCACTTAAATAGTTTTTTGCCTCAACACAAACTAGCGGAAAACCAAGTAGTCAAGGCATACTAAGCATATAAACTGTAGCACAATTTGTAGCATTTCCTCTTATTCTTTGATTATTATTTTGTGTGGAAAGATAAGCATAATATAGCTAAATGAAGCTCACCAACCTTTATATATTTACAATTATAAATTGTTCTGTGTATTTCATTTCATGTATGACTTTTGAAGTTGCAGCATGCATTCTTCATCAGTGCAAATCATGTTTCCCTCACGTCTTTTAGGATTGTAATTACATTAATGTGATTAGATAGCTGCTGTATTGCAGGCACTAATGTCAGCATTGGCTGTAATGGGAGGTAATGATGCTGGATTTGATGCTGCCAGACAGAAGGACATGAATCAAAGGATTAATGGACTCATTCAAGCCATTAAGCATTAGTAGTTAACTGAGGAGAATCAGCGGACACAGCCCACAGGCTGAACAAAAGGAAAGGGCGGTTTCAATTGAATCTGATTTCATCATATTTAAGATCTCAAAAAATGTATGTCTGCATTTGTCAGTTTGAATGTTGCGACTCTTGACATTTCGCACAGACTTCCTTTGGAAAAAAGCCGGAATATAAAATGTTCCATTTGACTTAACACATTCTAAATGTGGGACAACAAATCTTCATTTTAATTGATTCTCTTTAGCTTGGCTTAAATATTGGCAGGTCGCTCTCATGAAAGTCTCTGCAAGTCTGAATGACAACTCCAACAGGCAGGCCATCTGTACACCAAACTCATGTCCAAGGATGGAATAGTGCTCAGGAAATCTTTGTTGGTACACACTTTGCCCACAGATACCGCTTCCCTCCTATTAGCATTTACCATTGTATTCAAATGTACGAAATCAGTCTGATAGCTTCATCGTTACAAGATATTGCTTTCAAGACTCGCCAGGCTGTCTTTACTGTATGTAGAATGGAAGATTGATTGGTTGATATAGAAAGGCCTGCTATCAAGCGTTCTTTATAATGCTTTCAGACACAGGCACCCCCTCCACTGGCTGATTGGCCATCTAGCTATTGCAATCATTATTACAAATGAAAAGTAAATACAAGATACAAATCATTTTTACAAAGCTTCACCACATCGGACCACCCCAGATCTCTACATTTGATGTATCACCAACAAATGATTCAGTATTTTATTGCATTTTAGAGATTTATTTCCCAGCAACATTTTGTGATTTTAGGTTGTTTTGGGAACTAGAAGAACACGACATGTTATGGGTGTCTATTTGCATGCAGGTGTGTTTGTGTTTATGCGTGTGTATCTGTGTTTGTTAACACATTTATCCAAAACGATTAATTCAGTTGAGGAAAAGCATCTGGACTTGATGGTTTTTAATTAGTTTTTATTTCCTTAGCTGTCATTATCTCTGTCACACTTCTGGCAATCTTGCACCGGGCAATTTTTTAAAGTTTTACTAGGGGGATGCAAGAAGAATATCATCAAGTCATTAGCCAAAGTTGCGACCAACATATTGTTTACCAATTGTTATTAGAGAAGCACTTAGATTCTAACTTTCTAACCTCAAGGCCTTGAATATTACCCCTTTGTAAATAAGACTCGCCTTGCACTTGTTAATTATTTTACTCTAGGATGGCAACGCGTTTGGAAGTACTCTGTGAATGATTGTAATTCCTCGCTTAGAAGTGACTCAGTGATTGCTCACATGTAATTATGTAAATATTTGTTATTTCTCGCTCATGAGTACGTTGTCCCTGCATAACTGACTTCACTGAACCTTCCGCACAAGTGAACAGAAAAACAATTTGTTGCATTGTTTACTTTAGTTCAAACATTTTTATTTTTGTCATCTACTTTACAACAAAACTTCAAAAACAACAATCCTGTGTTTGCCTCCGGATATGTGCACACTGTTTATTACTGGGTATAAGTTCTACCTGCAGCTTAGACATTGACAAATTGTGGAAAATCAAAAACAACATGGCAATAAACGAAACAGCGGAATGACACACACATGCTCACACAAACACACACGCAGTAAAGCATCTGGTGGTAATATTGTATTTGCCTTTTAAGTGACTTTAACAGCTGTCCCCTGGTTGATTTGTAATTATAAAGCTATTGATTACACTCAATACCAAACTTCCACTTTAGGCCTGACTAGCAAACACAACAGATGTTTGAAAACATCAATATGGGAGTCATTATTTAATGAATGAAGTCATGAATTCACTTAGTTTTAGTACCCTCTTTCAAAACACAAGCACCAGCATTTTCCAATATTAATGAGCTACTGGCGCCAGCCACCTCAATTTGAGACCAATATTGTTGTTTTAAGAAGTTTCAGATTTCTTTAGCAACGTAATATAAAACTTGAAATATAGCCATGTGTCGGACGTTTTATAAATGGCCTTCACAAAATCTGTTATCCACTGGGAGTGAAAATCATTAGCTTATTTTATAGTTTCTCTCAATCAATCAATAAGTCTATACAAAGAGAATTACACAGCAGTTTGAATAATTTATGAATGATGTATTTGATTTTTTTTAAAGGAATTGTGATAGCACTTTTGGAACTATATTCTGAATGTAAGAAGATATGATCTCGATGACATTGTATAGAAAGTTATTGCTCAAATAAGTATTCATAGATTTATCAATAATTTAGGATGTATCTCACCTACAAAGAAACTAATTGCCAATTTCACAAAATTCAAGTTTACTATAAAGGGGTGTGTGAGTCCAAGTGTTGTTTGGGAGGCTATGTCCTGGGGAGAAGGACGACCTGCTGCGCGAGGCATGCTTTTGATGTTGAATTTTGATTTACAAGTTTTGACAGCTATTAAACATGCCTCAGGTTCAAAGTTATGTTTCAACCAATGGTGCTTCAGTCACGTCTCTGCATCTGGGGGTCGCCCTGCAGAGGGTCCCTAATGAGAGTGGATATTTTTTCACTTTTTTTTTTGGAACATGAGTTTGTGTGTCAGCTTTTCTTCCCCACAGGGAGGCAAACAGACAGACAGACAATCTGCGGTATAAGCGCACACTCCTAGAATTGGTTCAGATTTAAAGTGTCTGTGTCCACTGGTCCTGCAAGTAATATCCGGTCATGTCATTAGTCCAGCCTCGTCAATAGTCAATCGGTCCTATTTCCTGTCAGCTGATTATGACAACTGTTGTATTGACCGTCTGTTCCTGCCACCTGCACATGCTGCACTCTTACCCACACAAACACAACTCCACACACAGGCAAGATAACAGTGTCTGCTAAGGAAATGGAGTTGAGGTGCACAGCCAAAGTGGTTGTTGGAGTCACTCCTGCACAGTTATCAGCATAAAAAGAATTACTTGAGAAATGTGTTAGTGAAAAGAGAAAAACATTACATTGCTTCACCTGTAAATGCATTCAAAAGCTTATTCTCACAATGTGTTACTTTCAGTTTGTAATTATACAAACGTGATCATCTTCCCTCTCAATGAGTGTGCATGTGTGTATCCAGGCCTGTGCATGTGTATGTGACATCACACACAGCAACCCCTCACTAAAGCCTCTTATCCTTCCTCCGGGGGCACAGCTTAGTGTAAACAAAGGGAGAGAGCGCAAAGAAAGGGAGAGGCGGAGTGGATTATCTTCCCTCTCCTTTTGAATCCGGTAGAGATCAGCCAGTCATTTACACAACATAATTCATTTTAAATGTAATATTCCCTTAAAACTAATGGACTTAAACACAACAGCTGTTGCCAGCTTATGAACAACTCCGGTCGGTTAAACGGTTAAAGCTACTCCTCAAAGCTGCAGTGTTACAGCATTTTGGTGTCCCAGCGTTTCCCCTTGGTGCCCTATGAAGAATCACGTGTGCTTTTCTCTACCTCTTTATTTCTTCTCACCGGGCTCAAATCCTGAGCTTCACTTAATATCGCTCTAATGAGACTCGGGAAGGAATTCAGTACTGTATTTACTTCTTTCATACAAACACATTTGAACACACACAGCTGCCCCTTAAGGTCCCTTACTGAGTGCAAGGATATTTTTACTATATGGCTGTTTTTATTTTTATTAATTCTTACGTTTATTCTGGTTTGTTTTGTGTTCGTATATTTTATGTGATTTTATACTTATTGTTATGTTTTGTGAGCTGAGCTGTGTGATTGTATATGTTATGTATCTCTCCGTACAGCACTTTGGTCTGGAGGTTTTAAAGTGCTTTATAAATAAAGTTGGATTGGATTGGATATGTCGTTTTATCTATGACTAATTTGTTCCACAGCAGAGAATCACATACAACACTAAATAAAAACGGCAACAAATAGCATCATGCCTACATGGAATTGGTTATCATAGACATTGTTACCCTGTTGTTTTGGTATTTTAATTTAGCAAAATAAACTGTAATTTCTCTTGACGTTTTGTTAACAGTTATCCTAATTTCTTCTCTTTTTGTTTTGTCTTTCATTTCCTCTCCCCGCTGCCCTGGCTGCTACCTGCTGCTCTTGTTCCATCATCAGGTAAGCGCACAATTTCCTGTCCTCTGACAAAAGTCTGTTTTTCTGACTTGGTTCCACTCCCCTTAACACATCACTTTCTCACCACCTGATCAAAGCATGTTTGCTTGGAAGGTAACTTGGCCAATATCAAATGTTGTTGCTGAATATCACAGAATATTGATAAGTGATGGAGAGCACTTTTAATCTGTTTTTGGCATCCATTGTGCCATCTGTATTCTCTATCTGCCTCACTATCTGAATTCGTCTTTTCATATAAGATTTTTATTTTACTGAGATCAAGTGTTAAGGTTCAATCAATCTTTGCAGTCCTGCCTTCTTTTTGTATTACATTTAAGCAAACAATTACCAACAGTATTTAAATGGGACCTCTGGCAAGATCAGAAATGAGGCATCTTTTTTCACTAATTGGCTCCAAAAGCTTCATTTCTTTTGTCATTAATCCCTCGTTTCCCTTTTAACTGGATTGCCATGCAGTCATGATTTCATGTTCTGTTCCAGAGCCAAGCAGCACATTACTGACTGGTAAAAATACTGACATTCAACATATACAAAATCCTATTTTACGAGCAAAATAATGAGCTGCCAAACTTTGGCAATGCCCGTTTGACCCTGGTATGGACATGGCCTCGGACACACCAAGCCATACACTATAGTCGTTTTTCACAGCATTGTATATGTTGAGCGGTTTATCAGTTCAACTTTTTATCCTGTTATTATTATTTCCCTTATTACCTATTAGCAGAACGTTCTCTGTAATCTACTCCATGTTAGATCTTAGATGAAATAGAAAATGTAAACTTGGTAGATATACATTTAAGCAGAGAAATATTCAGCTATTTTCTTTATATTCGTTTAATTGATGTGATTATAATGTATCATCCATCACAATTATTCCCCTCACAAGTACCAACTTGTTTTTGAGGAGCGATATACAAAGAAACATGACAATATTTTAATTGGATATATCAATATTTTAGAGTTTTTCCAACATGTAACAGGGGGTTAAGACTGCCTTTCTTGTAACCCAATAGTTCTGAATATAAGTACACGCAAATGTTATTGCTCATTATATCCAGCCTATTTAGGCTGTGTGTAATTGCCAATAGGTTGCACCCACAGGCATTAAAATGAGCAAGGAAACACTGCTGAATGTTTGATACTGCTGAAAACTAAGCCTCTGAATATGCTGCCGAGAGTCAAGCACAATCAATTAAAACTGTAGACCTTTAAGCAAAACGTGTCATTCTCTCAGTGCTATGTGACAAGACTTACAGTAAAGGGAAAGCAGAAGCCCCGAGCAGCAGCAACTCCAGCATCAGCTGTTTAACACATGTATCTCAAAAAGAGTGTTCTGTGGAGACGGGGCCATAGTTAGTTAGGAGTTAGAGGTTAGTGTGAAGCTTTCAGGGGTCAAGCCACTGCTGGTGGCTGCAGTAAATATCTGTAATGGCCAATAATAAACAGAGAACATATAAGGCCCTTGCTATTGTCAGCAGAAAGCTCGATACTACATCTTTCTAATGGCATCCCAAATGGACAATGTCTGCGAGTGTCTCTAAGCACCCAAGGCAAGAACAGCAGCCACTCCTTTGTCTCTTTAACTACCCAAGGCCTGGAGAAATACACCTTGTGGTACCTCATAAGATCTTACCATGCACTATAATAAAATTCACTCCAATGAAATGGTCTAATATTAGTCCTGTGCTGCCAGTTTTTTAACTGGTTTGGGTTCTTGTTGGATGGGACGAGCGTGTGAAGAGTTTACAGTAGCAGTACATTTCCGTTATGCTCTGGACTCGTAACCCACCTGCCGTTAGATCATTAATGTAGTCATTGATTCATTATCATTATATTTCCAGGGGCGACTACAGAAATTAATGCATGTAACGCATATATCGATTTAACAGAATAACTAAATCATTCATAAAACGTTTTTAATTTTCTAGTGTATTTTTTTGTGATGGATTTGCATAATAATGTGAGTTTAGGAGAGATGTTTCAGGACAGAGTTTATTTGAGTGCAAACATACAGTATGCTCTCCTACAGACATACTCAGAGAGCCATTTGTCATAGTGAAGAGCGTGGGCCCACAGTCAATAATTTTAATATCCCATGTTTTCTGCTCATATATGGTTTGTATTGCACTCCCAAAATCTCAGCGGTACACTGCCAAATGGTCATGTTCGTTGTACTTGACTTCTCTGTATACTAGTACCCCATGGAGGATACTGAACATCTCCAGTTCTGTAGCAGTCAGCTAAAAGAGAATACCCCAGACCCAAGGGAAAGGTTTAAGCTTAAAAGGCTGTGTGTAAGGTTATCCTGCTTCCCCAGGAAAAAAAAGTCCTAACACTGAAGGTGTAAAATAATGAATGTGTTTGACACAGTTATGTGATAGCACTCTTTTATTGTTTTTCCAATAATTGTATTAATTCGAAAAGAGATGTTCTGTTTCTAAAAGAAAGTGAGAGCCGCTGTTAGAAGTCTAAATGGATGGCAGTCAAGAGAATGAGAAAATGTAAAAACAAGTGTTTGTTGCCGCTATCGAACAGATGGTGAATCATGGGTCATGTTGGATTTGTCAGAACAAGTTGTGTCCATGTACAACAACTGTTTGAAACAAAACTGCAGAAGTAGAGTTAACATAGTCTGCTGGATTTGGACAAAACTGAAATGGCACTCTGTACCACTCATGGAAATTAATCTGTAAAAATTAAGGTCATATATTGAACTGTGTGATTTTACTGGTATCCATTACCAGTACATTTTCTAAGTCATGCACACGATCACAAGTATTAGAGATGAAGTTCTGAATAGTGATTGTCCTAACCCTAGCACAATATGCAGCAAGGAAACAAGCTGTGTTAAAAAAAAAACATTTCTGATTGAATAGGGTGAGGCTGATTAACCATTCATATAATACACCAATATATTTAGTGACAGAGGAAGTTAGATTGATGTTCCAGGTTTCACTATGTTGACATTTAGCATATTTAATGTATATAGCATGGTTAGCAAACAGTATATGCTGTTTAATTCAGCATCTAACCATCGGCTGCCAGCACCGGGTCCCTCATTACCCATCAGCCCATTTGCCAGCTGCCTCATCATTACCCATCTCCCCTGGCGGCCTCTGTCACTCAAAATGCCTGGGAAAGAAGCTGGAAAGTCAATTAATGGGTGTTATATGCAAGCATGTCTGTCTTCCTGTCTTTCTCCGCAGCAAGAGGGCGGGTTTGTGTTGAGTAAATAGTGTCTAGTTGAATGCAGTGGCGGAGCCAGGACATGTTCAGTGGGGTGACCAGGATAGAACCAGTGATCATTTTGGGGTGGCATTGAAATCACTATTATATGAACATAAAAATACATCTCACTAGAAAATAAGGGGTTATTTAAGGCACCTACACACCTCTACATTATTTAGGATTAAGCTAGTGGTGGAATAGATCAAATAATATTCAGTATATCTAACTATTTTTTTTCTTATACCAAAGTAACAACGAAACTTACATTATACAAATGTAGTTAATACAGACTGTTTAGCTTATGATGATCAGCAGCCCTATGAGCTCATTCTCTCAGTGTATCATCAGGAATACAGAGACACACACACATCATTTAAATAAGAGTTTTTAAATTCAATTATTGGTTAAGAATAAACATCTTAAAGTAAATAACAATAAACAATAGCCCTTAACCCTGTACTTTAAGCTATCCAAAAAAGTCAGTAAATGTTTTTGTTTTTTTAAAAGACGACATTTACATAGTCAAAAGGTCCTTTTGTTCAGCCTCACAATGCTATTGGGTAGGAAATGTGTTTATAGGTCCTGCCCTCTGGCAATACATATAAGACTAACATTCCTGACAATAGATCTCAATAGTCATCTTTCATGGTGTAAATGCCTTTTTAATAATAACATTTTTGAATGGAACATTCTCAACACGAATGCATCAATCCAAATAAATATAACTTAAATATGTGGAAAATACTCTGTTTGAAATGTATAATTGAAATGAGATGTTAGCTTTTTGTTTTGATATATATTGTATTCCAGTCTCCCTTCAGATATGTTAAGTGGCATGCAATTCAACACAATGCTGCTCACCTCCATCAAAGTGAAATTAAAAACCTCTGGATTTTCTATATAGACATTAACAGTACTTAATGTCAGCTTAGTAAAAAAAACAACATAACAATTATTATTTACAATGGACTACGCTTAGCTAACAGACTAATTTCCACCACTCATGGACCACACCCACCTTTTCTCTTGAAATACTGGGTGACATACTGTCGTCCTTTAGTCCCTCTCTCTTTTCTTTCTCTCCTTTCTTTTCTTTTTGAAAGCCTGACTTTGTGAGTCGTTGAGACATGGCACACAGGTAAGTACTAGCATCCCTGCTCCTCACATGCTCTCACTCTCTGCTAGAAAGTGCCGTTTGAAGGCGGAGGCGGGACCAAACCATTACATGTAAATAGAAGGGGGTGTACAGAGGCTTTGGATATATAACTTTTGGAAGAAAATAAGTTAAATGAATTGTAAGTTTAGTGAGTACATTATCAATACAATGTTATATTAATGTTAATTCTTGATGAATGATGAAAGGTTACTTAAACATTTTTTTCTTAATGTTCTAAAATTGTTTGGGCCCCCGTGTTTGGGGTGGCCAATAGGGTGGCCAGGATTCAGCTGGGGGTGGCCGGCCACTCCCAGCCACCCCCCAGCTCCGCCACTGGTTGAATGGTACGTATTCATTACTGAACATGACAGATTCCTGACCTTTGAGACATTTTTCGAAGATTTATGACCAATGCCAAGTGCTGCATCATGTGCACAAGGACACATTTTAGAGCACAAGCTCTGTAATCTCTTATACACGTCTAACATGATGCTATTAAGGTATATGCAATGAAATATAATCATATACTTCAGCCATTCATATTCTGTGTCTCTAACCTGAGAGACAGCCGTAACAGTCAGTCATTTTTGTTGTTAACTTTGTTTATTGTGAGTTTTGTTTACTTTTTGTTTATTACATTATTAATTGTATCGAGGCGAAGAGATTTCCCGTTCAAATAACTATACAAAAGCATATATATGTTTTGTCCCCGGTGTTATTTACCCAATATTACCATATTTCTATTATAAACATAATATTAATATTTTATTTCATAGTAATGTCAATACTGGTATATTTTGACACCCCTAATTTTAAGGCTTACATTCATGTTACTCTGGTGGCTGTGTGTCCAAAGCCTTGTACACTCCCTTTAGGTTGTGTACTGTGTAAACTGGGAAAATCCTACATTTGAACTAACAATTCTAAAGTTTCTGTGGTTTGGTTTTAGCTGTTGGTGTACAATTAAAAAAAAAAAAAAAAAAGAACTGTAATCCCAATGCATCAGCATGCATAGTGATGAACCAGCCTTCAGTTTGCTTCAGGGAACCAACACAAACAAATTGGCAAAGGCATACAAAAACAAATTCCCAAGCCCGCCAACAGTACAGTACATTTAGGGACATATATTTTGTAACCAGATGTTATTGCCAATTGGCTCTGTTGTAGCCGGTGTACCAATTTCAAATTCAGTAGGAGGTGTAGTTTGAATTTCTCAGGTCTAAAGTGTTGGGCTAGGATGAAGTGTGTGTGGGTAGTCGAGTGTTTACATCATCCGAAAATGTCAAAACGGATGATGCTGAAGTAGAAGCAAATCAACAGATGATGAGAAGTGTAGGGGTGAGAGAGAAAAAGAAAGTTTCTCAATGCCAGATGGAAGAGCAGTTGGCATCTCTCTCATTACTGTGGGCATGGATTTGCCTCTATCGCCCCCACACACACATACGGTCACACAAACAAACATGAACACACATGCAGAGCTACCTCCTGTCACTCCACACCACCTGCCTGGCACCTGGTCATCAAAGCAACACCAAGGAGGTGCTCTCGTCTTTAGTCGAGAGAGAAAGAATCAGAGGAATGGGGGAAGAAGAGGAATATGCCATATGTTGTCACCTTTGGTTGATGCAGCCCGATAATTTTTTCTTTGCTAATCATCAATTTACCTGAATCCGCTTTCTATCATCTCCTATTGTCTTTCCGCTGTGTGTGTGTTCACTCGTGGGCAGACATGTGTATCTGTGTCACGCCCTCGCCATCATGTCAAGCAAGGCCTGTCGTGGCTGCGATAAATTAAATGTGACACAGATGGGAGGAGCAGCCTCCCCCTTTGATCCAAGCGGTGCAACAGAAGGACAGACGCTGACCAACACATGTCAGACAAAACTGTTGGGCAACACCAAAGATAGCTTTGTGGTCCCATTGGATGTAGGCCATGGGGTGAAACCACAGTTGAACACACACACACATGCAAATGTTCAATTTCAGAAGTCCCATTTGCTAAAGTGTGAACAAGTGTGTGATGGTGATACAATACTTTATTGTGTTGAAAGCTACAAGCACACTGAGTATTGAATATATAATTCCTGCAAGTGTGAACTACTGTCACTTTGCTTGTCAAGCTGAATCTCCACTCCTGATGAGCTGGGAGGTGACAGTCTGAGTCAGAGCTGAACAATGTGCTCCAATCAAATCACACTCAGCTTCATTGTCTGGCGGATGTGTCACTCACACAGGAGTAGACAGCATTGAGGTGCTAAGCAGAGAGAATTATCTGATGTACAACAACATAGTGAACATGATTATTGCTGCTCAAACTAAGAGACTAACAGTTTCTTTCTTATCTTTTTCACTTTTAAAACCGTCTACATACATGTACAAATAGATTTAATTTCCATTTTACTTGAGTATTTTATAGGGAGATATTAGGTGGTATGAGCCTGGCCAGATATGGATCAATCATGTATTTTACCAAACCATGGAAAGGCATACTTTAATTATGTGTTAATAAAATAGGCAAATATATTTCTGTTTAAATTAATTTAAATAATTTAAATGTTTCTCTAATTGGGTGAAGAAAGGGTAATTTGTGTGAGAAACACAATTAAGCACCACTTGACCACTTGATATTAATTCTGTTTCAAGCTAAAGCCTGTTGAGTTTGCCTTGTGGAAAATCACAAGGTTGACTATTGACCTCCCCTTGTGAGATACAGTAAGCCCCTGATTGCAGTTGTCATTGTTCTCATTTGTGCTTGGACTTAAAGCAACAAAAGTGTATTATGCTTTGAACGACATGCTTGCATATAGGCCCCATTATGCTGTCAGATGGATGTGGAGTATGTAAAATGGCATTTTAGTGCAGCACAATAAACATCTTACAATACCGTGATTGACGGGACTTCAAGTTCCATTTTAATGACTTACATTTAATTGTGAAACGGTTCATGCTATTGCATCGAGCTTTTGTATTCAGAGGGGCCACCAGTGGGAGGCTATGGCAGAAAGACCTTCAGGGGGTCCAAAACAAAAATACCTAATAGCCTCACCTCAACCTTTTTTGTCAGAGGGCGCATTATGCATTACACCTGCTGTTAGGAATGCATTCCCATTAAAATGTATATTGATAATTATGTCCATGTTGTAAATGAAGTCGCACTCGGATTTATTAACACAGTTCTTTAGTACAAACTTTTAGACGGACTGGAGACAGGTGGGGTAAATCAGCCTATTGTGATTAAAATGGCTGGTTTGATTGTAATGTAATACATGGATGTGAGAAGGCATGTGTTCTAATGGCATACTCAGGGCTATTTTTAATGCAGTGGACTTGATAGTTACTATGAGACATAATACCACGGCTGGTTCTAAATTAGGTGGAGGGTGAAGGAAAATAATGTTGCTACCACCCTAATGTCTTTGGATATAATAGTCTATTAGGTTCCTGCTTTATAGCATGGGTACTGCAGTACTTACACCAAACTGTCTCCAACCAGCCTAGGTTACTCAGGCTTGGAAACCTAATGAGAACAATGACCTTGTGTTCCATTTTGATGGTTAGATAGTCTGTATATCTCTCCACCCATGCCACCACCCCTACCCTCTATATACATCCATCTTCAAGAATGTTCTCCCTTTGTCATTCTTTTTCTTCTTATTTATTTCCACTGTCATGTTTGGTCTCCTTTCAACTCTCTTTCCATCTCTTTTTGTCTTTCTCTCCTCGTGGTGTATTCCATTGGGCTCTGAACAGGCATCCTAAATACAATTACAGTATACAGCTGAATGGAGAGGAAAGGTCCTCAGGGATCCCTCGAAACAGGAAATGGTCTGGAGGGTTGGACTGAGGAGGGAACAGCAAATCCCTAATTCAATTGGCTGAACCTTGGCAACAAGCCCCTGGCGACTCTTACTGTGGAATCAGTGGAATCAAACAATGTGTCTCAAACCGCAAGAGAGTTTCTCATCCCCACTAGCAAACACACAAACACACTATCACAAATTGACACAAATGCATCTCATTGTCCCTTTTCTTAGTGTTATGTTTCTCTGTTTTCTCCCTTGTCCTTTCCCACACCCCTCTCTTTATGGGTGTCACGATACTTAATACTGGCCACCAAATGAGAGCTTGCAATGATGATTTAATGTTATCTTAATTTTATCTCTGCATGTTGTTCCAAACTAGAAAGGGGGATCAATAGCAGCTGTTCTTTATGTCCATGATGACGATTTCCAACCCAGGGTTTATGGGTTACAATTGATTACTGAGGAGCTGCATGGCACTTATGAACACTCACAAATATACAGAGAGAAGTGTGTGTAGAGTAAGAATAAGAAAATCAATCCGTAACGGCACTAAATCTTTTAATCCACACTGTGGGTGTCCGTTTGAAACCCAGAGAAAGGCCAGTCAGCATGTGTACAAGCACAGAAGCATTAATAACTAATGTCTTGTGGCTTGAATACATAAGTGACTATAAGAAAATCTCAGTTGTGTCGCATTATAAATAATTGGTGTTCTTTTGAAAAGTACAGGCAGAGTTCCAGCCTCTAAATTCTCTCTTAGCAAATAACTGTGAGAACTTTAACACTAAAAACGCTGTTTTAAAAAAAATAAAGAACTGTGAATGCCTCATCATGATGCTATAACAATGCTGGCCTTTCAATTATGTCATGTGACATTACCCAATGACCTGGCAATAATAACTGAAGTTATCGGTCAGTTTTAAGACATTTACAATTAATTAGAAGCGTTTGTTTCGTTCATCTGTGTCACAATATATTGGTCGAATTTGCTTTTGTGAAACATTTTACAGTACATGAATGAATTTGGGATTCATACCATGTAGAAGTTGCACATGGAACATGTAATTACATCTTGGAAATATATTTGTATTTATTGCATCATATTATGTTCTTTCCTTCAACTCTGCATCTTTTGCCTCTTCCTCCTCTCTCTTCCTCCAGCTCCTCCTACTGTTAAACCCCGAGCCTGTTTTTCAGGTTTCAGGCTCGAAAATGCCATTCCCAGAACAAATGACCATATCTTCCCTTCTAAAAGGGGTAAATTAATAATCTTTTTTCTCAAAGTAATGATAAACCTGTGAGTTGGATGTAGAAAAGTCAGAATAAATATAGATGTTTTTTATTTTAAAGAAAATTCAGATTGAACATGGTAAAAAACTGTAAATGATAGTGTCCGTCCAAAAAATATGTTGTACTTATAGTGAAAACTAACCTTGGATGATGGGTTAGTAGACTAAAAGCTTAAAGTACAACATATAATAAGTACCCTGTATCAAGATTGATGCAAAACAACTGATATTTGACCTTTTTAGACAGATTTAGCACAAAAAAACCTCTTCTGGGGCCATTTGGGTGGATTTTCCATATCTCTGGCCCCCCTTGCTGGATTTTGACATGTGACATAATCTTTCTGACCGTCAGAGCCAATGGAATCGAGGGGAACTCACACATAGTCCTTATTTGGTAATGTGTGTGTGTTAGACTGCCGCATAGCCAAGACCGGAAGCAGCAGCCACTCTGGTGGCTACCATTAGCAGCTAACTTTTGCTCTGCGATTTTTACATAAAAATGGAATTATGGATTATAAATGAAATTTTTTTTTTATACAGAGACGTTAAAAACCTATGGATCAACCGATTCAGCCGCGTTTTTTCTCGTTGTAATGCCATTGAACACGTCTTTTGATCAGATTGACAGCTATGGTGAGACGATCTCCCTAGAAGCTCCGTAAAGGTACGTGTTGTGATGTCTGTGTTTGCTTCCCCTGTCGCAAATTCGGATCACTCAGTGATGATACTATATACCTAAATAATCTGTGGAACCTCAGTTTTAATCGGATATCTTGTATGTGCAGCTACGATAAGTAATAAGGGTACTTTTATCTTGAGTTCTGTGCCAATGTCCGTTAGCATTTTTCGCTAAGGGGTCATTTAGATGCTTCTTATGAGACCTGTGTTTTGTTTTGGTAAAAATTGTTTGTATCGTCAGTTAGCTGAGATATTTCCGTTAATCTGGTATAACACATTAATAGGTTCTTAAATATTAAGATCCCCTGAGAGACACAGTGTCGTGAAAAAAAAAACAGGGTCCCTTACCTTGGGGTTTAACAGGTTGCCTCCACTCTCAGATGTGGTTGCCTGTGTTGCCCTAACGCTTGTGTGAATAGCAGTATTGGGACCCATACCCCGACTGATAATTGGAACAAAGTGGGGGATCGATGCAGAGGGCACATACACACACAACAATATAAACAATCACATTTCCAGACAAACACACACACCAATGCAACCACACAGCGCACCAGAACACCGGAATCAATACAACTCAGAGGCAGGATTTTCTTCTGCATTTACAATGCATGCTCCAGACGATCCCGCCTTAGACCAACAGATACAAAACGACTGAATTGTTTGAGGTTGGTTTTTGTATTGTCTCATGCGGTCTGCATTATCTCAGGCCAGTAACTCACACAAATCAGTACAGCTAACCAGCAGTCAAAAACACAAACTGAAAGTTGTTCAGTCTGATTTATTTTAGACATTTGCCGAATGAGCCATCTTAACAAATCCTACCTTGTCTGTTTTGCAAAGCTTAGTGCTTACCTGATATGTTCACCCACATCGACCTCTCACTGTACGACATATGTGTGTGTTATCACATTTTACCAGGATTTGACAACACAAAACATTGTCAGTTTGATTGAAATAGGGTTGAGGGATCATGATTGTCTTTCCTTTTTTTAAAGCCTGTCCACATTTCTGTGCATGTGCTTGCATTCGGCATGCATGGCTGCCCTGGCACGTGTGTTTTCCACAAAATAAATGTCTTGTCTTTTACGGTGGTTCTCCTAGGGGAGGAAAGAGCAGCCGAGTGAGACTAACCGGCGGGTCTAAGTGGAAGTGTGCTGATGTAGGCTGTTGCCGCATCCTTTTAAAACAGGGAAGATATTTGATCATGGCCTCCAGTTGTCCTTCTTTCAGGACAACAGCAATATAAATGCATGTCAGACAGTCACTGTGTGCCATTCCACAGGCAGCCTATTTGTTCAGAGCCAGAGAACCACAAGAGTTGTTGATGACTTTGGTCTCCCTGAGAAATGTGAAAGCCACAAATAAATAAACAACACAGAGTTTATCCAAACAAAACAAAACAAGTTTAATTTCACCTTCGTATAGACCTCTAGATAAAGGAGCAAACCAAATTAAGCCATGCTCAGCTACATGTCTGGTTATTTAATTTGGTGATAAATGTATCCCTCAGGGTGAGAGAAGTATACTGAGAAAGAAGAAAGACTAACGAAATACATTATCTGTGTGTAATTGATTTCTCTGAAGTTGTCTTCGTTCAAGTTACTTTAAGAGGGAAAATATTATCCTATCAATTAACGGTTAAATCCAATTGTCTGCTGCTGGCAAAATGTTAGTGAATTCAATAATAATAATTGTTACTGGCATTAAAGTTCTTCTTATATTTCTGATTTCATTTTCATTTTTTTTATGTTAGAAATATAAAACCAGCAGTGAACAGGAAGTTTCAATGTTTTAAATTAGAATACTGCAAAGGTATGTTTTATCCCATAGTTGGTAAGCAGTAGATCGTTAAAATCATACTGTGCAATGTATTATTCATTAGAAACATGCTGAAAACATTATAAATTTTCTGCTGAATATTCTCACTTTGCCCCCTGCTTTCAGTGTTTTGCACAATGAAAGAAATGTCAAAAACTTTTGTCATGTTTCGTTTCCACAGCTCATTAAGTCTGAGATTGACTACATATGCAATTTGTGCTGCCCTTTGTTCACTTGGTATTATAAAGTAATTTGGCCATTTCCACGAAATGTTAGTGGAGTGAAGGAAAATGACATTTAACCAGACTAAACACAGTCTGCCTATTTCCCTTTTATTAAGACCAACTTCAAAACATCAGTTTCTCTAGCTTATCTGTCTCAGGTCGGAAAATGTTTTACGCTCAACTGAGTCTCATTGAACCGCAACAATCATAGCCGATATTAAAGGGCGTTTAATCATCCTGTATTTTCATCACATATGTTTTAACAGCTGCTAGTTACAATAATAATAATCAAGACTGCCTGTGATTTTGCTTAAAACACAAGCCTTCACAAGTATAGTAATTGTCTTATGGAGATTCACTGCATTTATATGTGCAAATGTGAGAGGATGAAGTTGTAGTTGTAAGAGTCTTTGTTTGTTTCAGATCTATATCATTATTATTTGACAAAGACGTCTGTCGTTTGTGCTGAAATTAGTGTTTCTCACACAATTAGACTTGTAATCCAACTATGATAATTTCAATAAATTGTAAGGCAGAGGCTGACTTCCTCCCTTCAGCAGGTCGAGCATAGTTATTGGATAATATCAGGATACCCAAAAAAGCCTAAAACGTCCAGAAATGTATGAAGAAAGCCTGCGAGGAGTGATCGTTGTTATCGACCTGAAATGATGGGAACAAAAAATAGGGGAGGTCAAATAAAAAACAGGAGCAAGATTTTGTTTTTGAACTTAGGCACGACTGTTGATAATAAAGACAAGAAGATTTCCATTAAAATGTAATGGCAGATTCAGAGGTGGCCATGAGCTACAGATAGTAAAAGTAACCTTTTCTACATTTATTTTTGTAATAAATGTAAACATTGCTATGTTGTTTACTGCGTGACATTTATATATATATATGTATGCATTTATTTATTTAGCTTGCTGCTGACCTTTTCATGCATGAATTATGAAAGCCTCAGTCAGGATTTGTTTACCAAGTGTTATTATTGCTCTTGGTGCATGAAAAACAAGATTTGAACTTTTTTTTTTTTTAAATCTAGTTTTTTCAAAGAGATTTGTATATGTCCACTCAGGTGGACAGTATGCGTTCAGGGTTTGAACTGAAGAGATGTACATTTTGAAAAAATGATAAATAAAGATGTGCAAACTTAAAATTACATTATAATAACATAAGTATATTGATTTACGGCCCAAAAAGATATTGCAGATGAAGTATTTTCAAGAATAACCAGGGCCAGGGGCCAATTTGAGGCCCCACGCACAGTTATTTGATGAGTGCTAGTGGAGCCTTGCAGCGGCGAAACCGTGCCGCGCCACCCTAATTGCGCCACATAAGCGCATAGGTGCGCCTCAGATGAGGCCCCCCTCCGCAAGGTGTGGCCCCCTCCACAATGTGAGGCCCCACACAGTCTGCATGATCTGCCTGTAGGGAGGGACGGCCCTGGGAACAACAGCAGCAGTACCAGTATGAATTGTAGTTGAAATATAGCCAGTGATGCATGACGTCCACTGTAGTGGACAGGTGGTTAATCATGATTTCCTGTACACATAACATCAATACTTTGATAATTTATGAATTATATGATTCCTTAGTTGTTACTTGATGTCACCACCTTTTTTATACCTGCAGGGGACGCTTTCCATAAAAGGATTGGCAGGATATAGATGGGTGACTTGGTCCATGTGGCTTTCTGTCGTCCATCTTGGTTTAGAGACGTATCATGCACTTACACCCATTATACATCCATGACTTACAC
This sequence comes from Gymnodraco acuticeps, assembly GCF_902827175.1. Classification (NCBI taxonomy): domain Eukaryota; kingdom Metazoa; phylum Chordata; class Actinopteri; order Perciformes; family Bathydraconidae; genus Gymnodraco; species Gymnodraco acuticeps. The sequence goes on along the minus strand of NW_022989890.1, from coordinate 2,600,099 downwards.
TGACTTGGCACTGAGTGGCAGTGTATGGGATGATGCAATAGGGTCCTATTTAGTGGCTGATGGTGCAACTATGCAAAAAAAACAATGCATATACAAGAAAACACCTTTTGAATAGCTGTCCACTGTAGTGACCTCTATGCATGAAAGGGTTTTAAAAGGTTTATATTAATCAGTGATCCATATAGACATCTTAAGTGTACATTTACCTAAGAAAAAATTATATTTGCAATTCAATTATGAAATCTGCACAAAATCCACTGTAATTTGATATTCAGCATCAGCTATCAAATTCAATATGCAAATTGGATATTTGCACCTACAAAGTAAATAATTCCATTGTAATACATCAGAATTCAAGTTTCGAACATGATGAAGTCTACAAGAATCAAAAAAAATACATAAGTATTTAATTAAAAATACCCAATAAGGAAGATACTCTGTGAATACATTTGGAAACTGTGCAGGTTGAAGTCAATCAAAGAATATGAGGAACCAGGGAAATAATATATTGGAGAACATGATTCAAATGGGGGTGGGATAACATGTTTTTTGGAGACATTCATTTTCTTTTACGATGAAAGACAGAAATTGCCTTGGAGGCACTGTTGGAGCTGAAGAAATTACTTCAAGAGCCTTTAAGGGTAGTTGCACTTTTAGGTGGAATACAAATAACAAGAGCAGTCAGTGTACCTATGTGTGGCTGCTGAAGTCTTGGAGAGCACAACAATAGTTGTTTTGGAGTCTGTCGATGTGCGGTAGTTTGCTTTGGGGTCACTGTGATGTCAATAGTGAGCAGATTGTATTCGGCAGTGAAAAGGTGTGGCACAGTCTTGTTAAAGTTGAGCTTTTGGTGAATGACATATAAATTAAATATATGTCAGTGAGAAAAGCCAAAGACTCAACCTGAGTGTCAGAAAATTGAGAATGTACTGTGGTTGGAATAGCAGTGAGAGAGAATTTTGAGGAGACATGACGCAATGAATGAATTTCATGTGGAGGAAAAGTAGGATGGGTCCCAGGGAAGAGACCTGGGGAACCTCATCTGGTTAAGAGAAAGTTCCACAAAACTTCAAATGTTTGAGATATTCAGTGGTCTGTCCTCACTCTGTGCAAGCAGAAGAGTCAGCCAGCTAAAAAAGCTGTCAAGCTTGATATGGTGGTAGAGAAATTAAAACAATAACTCGTTTGAATCAAGAATAAAGAGACTCATTCAATGTTACTTTTGTTTTTATAATGTGTCCTTTATTTATGCTGAGGGAATTGTGTTTCATGATTACCTAACAATTCTAGTCTGAGGGATTGTCATAACAAGTTACAGGAAGGTTAAAAAACAATCATGTTTCCTCCACTTTTATGTATTTTAAGATACAATTCCACAATTTGATTGTCCTCCACCTTCACAACCCATCTGAGAGAGATGTCTTAAAAGCTTATTGGGATGTAACTTTTACTGGTTTCCCGATGAGACCCCAAACTATATTTCTTTATAGTCGTTGTGGTCCATCTGATATATGGGGATCTTTATACCTTAAAGTGCAATGTTATTCTGTCAAACATAAATATAATTGTACCGCTTTCTGATCATTGTACTTTACCTACGAGCTCTGAATAATGTGTGAAAATGCAAATTGGAGGAGCCCATTTTGGACATTTTGGTTGTCGTGTTGCAGGGCTGCACTTTGATATTTCAGTTCTTTGCTTTTGGTAATAATGCCTTTATATTATCATCCAATCATTAGTTTGTTAGTCCATGAGTACATATATCGTTTGTACATGTCAGTGGAAAGATGTCAGGAACAAGTTATCCATGGGAACTAATAGACCAAATCTTAATTAATCAGTCAGGGCTGCATTTTTCTGTGATTAGAAGGATATTAAATGCTAGTGAGGGAAGCCAGCCGACTCATTACTGTAAATGTAATGTTGAGTGAATCCTTCAACAAATAACTCTACTATATTAAGTGTCTTTTTGTTTTTCAAAGATAGGTGAGTATCAGAGGTCATCTTGTCTTTCGTCTCTGGTGTTCTTGCCAGTTTGTCCGGACCAACTCAGTTTATTTGTCTTTCCGTAATTGAAAGGTTCCCAAGACTTTCCTAGATACCAAACCCCTATGATGAAAAAACAAACCCCCCTTTTATTTCCTCCCTCTCTTCGATCAATCAACCTTGTGAACATAATGAAGTCAACCTTTGTCAATTCAAAAACATAGATTCAATTAATTATATTGTTCATTGAACATGGCCATACATGTGCAATGTGCATGCAGACGATTACATGTTCCTGTTCTTTGGATGAGTCACCAGTAATAAATGGTGATTCAATTGCCATTACAGCTTTTCTAAAAGTGTGAGTTAAAGCCAGTCTGCCCAGCACCATTTGGCATGATGTTGTGCTGTTGTGCATTTTAACAAGTTCGGGGAGATCTTGATTTCCCATAAATAATGATGAACTAAATGGGTGCAACCTCAGTTCCCTGATGCATTTCTGCTGATGAGATTCAATATTTCTTTGTTTTTTATAACGCATAGCAGACTCGTAAGTGTCAAATGTTTCAGGTAAGGTGTGAAGCTTCGCACTTAAATTCTCTCAACAATACACCGATATAACTTTTATTACGTACTGCAAACAGTGGTGAGGTCTGACAGTCTCACACCTGACTGAGCAATCTGAATGTGTCTCCTGATGACTGGGGCACTGCAGCGATAGCCACCTGATTTCCATAAGTGCTGATTTGCCAAAGTTGACAGGTGTGATTGTACCAACTGAATACTTGCCTCAGAGGATGAAAACATATTCATTCATTAAATCTCAGGGGATTGCTTCTCTTGAGCTTTATATATGCAGTGGCCTTTTTCCTTAGTTACCAACTGACAATCAGCAGATACCACCCATCTATGAGAGCATGGCTATGTGTCAGCTAGCTGACGTCTGAATGGCCTCCTCACTCACAGTGTGGTGTTGAGGTGTCAACACCTTTGTCTGGCCCTGACAGAAAGCCGGCTCTGATAGATATGACATTGGAGCTCCTTGACATTATTGCTCCCATTGAGAGGTCTGTAGGAGTCCACACCTACAGGATACAGGTTGTCTCTGTCTGTCTGCCTCTCGCACCCACACATTCACATGCACACACGCGCATGAAGCGGGCATGAAGCGGGCATAAAGGCATGAAGCCAAATGGCATACTCCTTCAATGATCCATCAAGTGTTTGAGCAGCCATTGTGTCCTGACCATTAACTGGGCGAGGAGAGCATCTTTTAGATGGTAATGTTGCTGCTCTCATTTAGCGCATAGCCAAGACAAAATTGCAACTGCTAATCAGCCATGTGTGTTAGAGAGAAAGGGAAGGAGAGGACCATTAAGGCTTTTCAGAAATTCACAATTGTCCTCATTATTTGTGTGGATAACCTAATCATAATCTAGCCCGCCAATAATTGGGTTTTGTGTGGAAAATCTTATGGAATGCAGAGGATGCTCTGTATTTATATAAACCGTCTACCACCAATGAACAATACCAGCAAGTGGAGCGCAATTAGTGTCTAACGTATAGCAAGTTCCAGCCAAAGGTGCAGCTATAAAGACAGTTGGTTTGTTTATAAGATTTTAATCATTGCTAAAACTCTTAACAAGTATTTTTAGTTTCCAGACTTTAATCCTTTGAGGCTAAAGGAGTGAAGGTTGAAATGTTATTTATTTGTATAACCTTATGATATCACTTGAAGTAAAATTAATAACTACATTTACTGTAAATAAACTCATATGTCTGATAAAATATAAAACGTGTCCTTCTCTCTACCCAAGCACCTGTTTGTGTGGGAGGATTCCTACATATCTATGATACTGATGGATTATTAATAAAGTAATGTACAGTTATATTGCTCTATTACTCTGCTAAACAAAAGTGGCCAGAATACATACTCAGTGTATTCAGGGGTGCGTTCGACCCTTTTGTTGGTCGAACGCACTTATTGTACGTCGCTTTGGATAAAAGCGTCAGCTAAATGCAATGCAATGTAATGTAATGTAATGTCTAGGAAATGAAAGAAACTGTAAGTCTCTCCCCCAAGACACAGCAACACGTGCATGCCCACACAAATGTGCAGCATGGTGCAATGGGATGTTTGGGCGCATTGTGTGGTGCACTGTGATGTTGGGGGCGGACAAATAGCAGATGGCGCCAGCTACCTCCCAGGATAGTAATGTTCAATTATCTGTGTCCAATTTACACCTTTGTAATGGGTGAGAAAGACAGGGAGAGAGGAAAGAGAGAGAGATAGTTGGTTTAAATGAAAGCTAGGATAGACAGTAAACGTGGTAGGGGGTTTAACAATGACAGGAATAGAAAGGTTTTTTGATAGCATTAGTAATAAAATGCTGGGTGATGTAGATTCTCCTGCAGAGGCTTAGAAACACCGAGTTCAACCGTCCACCCTTACCCTCCCCTCAGTCTTTACACAGCTCCCATGGGCCCGTTCCTGTGGATAGCTTTTAATAGGAGCATGTTGAGGTCAACTTGAATTTGATGGGGGGTGGAGGGCGGCAAACAAGTCACCTTTTTATTTATGTATTAGTTCAATTGTAACACTTGGAAGAAATTAGTTCCAGTTGAATTTGTTCAAAATGACCCAGATGAGTTCAAATTTGTCTTTGGTAATTGGACACGCTTTTCCTTTTGTTCTTCTGTAAATATAAGCTGAGGCATGAAATGGAATTTATTCATGTCTCCCAGCTTTGGGTGAAAGGTAACTATTGAGGCGAGGTGTGTCAGTGCTTGGGTATTGTTATTTGTGTGTTATTTATTGGTTTTGACATGTATTAGTCTTTATTTTGCCTATTTGTAATATGTGTTTCTATTACAAAAGCCTGGTTATGTTTTATTCTATCTTTGATGAAGAGTTTTCAGCATATTTTCCTTCAAGACTTGCAGTGTCTTCACAAACAATGGTCAATAAAAACATCTGTATTCCGAGCAGCGACGTGCAGAGCCTCCCCTGTCATACTCCAATGTAACGGAAAAACAACTAAAGAAAAACTAAATAGTAATAATAATAAAATGTCTCCACTGATCTGTGTTGTAAGTGTGATTTCTGTATGATTCCAATCGCTTTTTATAGTCAAAATCAGCAATTTGGCCGAGCTCCGCTACAACTACATGGGAGCGATGAGGAGTGAGGCAGGGACGAGCTCTGCCTCTCGTAAACCCACAGTAACTGGCTGGAGCGCGGGCACTAATGTAGCGCGGGCACTTATTTTGTGAGCGCGCTCAAGCCAGTTACTGTGGGGTGAGGTGAGGCACAGATGAGCTCTGCCTCACCTCAGAATGCGTCACCCCACAGAAACTGGCTGGAAAGCGGGCCCTAAATGTAATGTTTGTAGATCCCTTTATTACATTTATCCTCGCCATCCATAGTCTCTAAATAACTTATTTCACGTATGATATTTAGGCTCGCTGGTCTCATCATACAACGGCAATGAAAAAAGCACCAGGAGAGGCAGCCATAAACTCTGCCGCACTGAAGGGGGCGCACGTGAGCCCACAGGTTCTTGTTGCTACTGTTATTCTACGCAGAGACGGTAGACGCGAACAACAAACTAGACTTTTGAAACTAGAGGAAGATAAGGAGGACTTTTACAAAAATGTAATGGAGATTGTTGTCCAGAAGGATAGCATGGACTTCATCTTCAAGTCAAGGTAAGACCACAATTGTAATGAAAATGGGATCTTACTAAGAAAGAACAATCCAATATTTAGATGTTGGGTATCCTTTTGTTGAACAGTCTGTTTAAAATGAATTGAAGCATCAGACTAAAAAAGCTTTTGAAAATAACCGAACATTTCGATTAAGGTCAAAATATAATATTTGTTATCTAACTCTGAAAGAGTCAGTGCCTCACCAGCCATGAACCTCACCGCACGTCACTGATTCCGAGCTTAATGATATCATATTATTGTCTCAATTTGAACCAAACTGCTGCTACTAAATGCAACAGGCTTTCACCAGATTGATAGACAGGTAAATGCCGTAGATTAAATATGCAGAATGTGTAAACAATTAATATATTTATTTGGCTGGACACATTTGTCACTTGAATGAATCATAACCCTACACTTATGTGGAAATGTGTGCAATTTTAAGTGACAGCTTTCCCTGCAGAATAACACCCTTTTTGAAATAGCATTAGAGTGTGACATGAGAATATCCTGTACTGATTATAGAGGTTTTACTTGCAGCACAATTATAAATGCCAGATTGATGGATGGGTAAAAACGATTCTATTGTTTTAATGTGGAAGGGAAGACTATAAGCATGGAGGAAGAAATATAAATTCTAAGATTGTTTGAAGTTATAATTGAAGATGTATGCAGTGGATACTCAACACATCAGAGCAGAGGATCCTTGTTGACCTTGTTAGCTGGAGCCGGTTTGATTCCCATGGGAGACGTGTGCGTTGCAGCGATGCTCACCTCACCACAGCTTCATTAGAAACCCTACTTCTTCCCCATAGGGTGTGTGTTGGTACATTTTGTGAATTTGTGTTATTTATGTGAATCCACAACACCCACACATGTGCTTGATCTTTCTTAAGAAACACAGTATGAATAATGGAAGCTTTTGAAGTGGAATAATTGCCTAAACACATACACAGGCCACAACCAAACACGCAGGGGTTTTCTTGTTTATTTCTCCCCTTTATTCACTATATCATGCATACAAATGTAGACACATTTAACATACAAGAGGCAACAAAAGGTGTCATTAATTTACAAAACCGAAAAAGAACAGAAGGGCACAGCATTTGAAACTAAAGTTAACCAAATCAAAAATTGTGAAAAGAAATGCGAGAGGGTGCCGAGAGGGTGCGAGAGAATGCCGTGATCGTTTTGGGTTTGAATGCATTTTCGGCAGCAGGAAAGAAAACGTTGGCAGCATTGTTTTCCTGGCATTAGTGTCTTGGCGACAGTATACCTACAAGTATGTGTATATATGCGTATAGTGGACATCTTAAAGTGTCTTGAGTGCATGAGTCTGATCCAGTAAATCCAATTAAGTGCATTTATACTGTGAGATGAAAATATGCAAGGTTAGCCATTTTAAGTTACCCTTTCTCTAACCCCTACTTGTCTTTCCTTCCACTCTCCTACTTGCTTTTATCTCATCTCCTCCACCAACCCGCCCTTTTCATAGAACAGCACATAGTGTATTGTTGATTGTTTTTCAGAAAAACCCTACTGAAAAGCCCATTAAAGTAGAAAGCTACTGCTCCTCTCCTCCCTATGAGGGATACAAGGGAGTACAATGCACGACAAAAGAGATATAGTCATGTTCTTGAAAGGATGATGAATCCACATGTGTCTTTGAGCCCTTTCTTATTCCCTTTATCCTTCATATCTGCGGTCTCCTGTGAGATGCTGCCTACTGAGACAGGCTGTGGCCTTGATGCCCTGGAGATTGCCTATTGCCATCATTACAAAAAACCACTTGCACTGAAAACCATCGCACACACATACATGTAAATGTGAAGGGGGGCAAGGAGTATTGTGCTTCTTAATGGATGAAAATGAAAAATCCTAACACACACACAAGACATTCATACAACATTCATTAGGGGTGCGCAGGTCCCGAGCTTTCAGTCCCTACAGTCAGAAGTCTATTATCTTTTCAACCTGCTGGATATCCACAGACACACACAAAGCCCTAAATATAATGGAATATAAAGGTGACGGTTCAAAAATACGAGGTAACAGCCTGGCGATGACTGAGGCAGTAAGAATCACAGGGAGCTTGCACCGTTTGATGCCAAATGGTCCCTTGAGGTTGAGGCTCAGCGGTCAGCTCCCTACAGAGACACAGTGAACACTTTGCCAATTTACCATCATTCTAGCCTTTGTAATGCAACACAGCACAAACATGCCTTTGTTCACTGACCTTTGAATAATTCAGCTTGAGCAAAATGCTATGACACATTTTTGATCAAAGTCTCAGTATCAAGGGGGGGAGGAGGCATTTTTCAGACGTTATGTGTTCCTCTCAGCGGAGGATAAAAGCTCCCATCCTCAACACAATGAGAGAGACGAACAGTAAGGATACAGCCACAAAATATAACGTCTAATGTCGAGATAGGAAACCCTGTATCCTTGTGTTTGAATGCAAAAAAAAAACCTAATGTTGAATAAAGCATTGTTTTATTTCCTATCTATCCTATCCTTTGACCTCTACAAGAAAAAAACAGGGGAAAACGAAACCCTTTTTACTTGGAAGTTTACCATAGAAATGTCCTGTCCCTCCACCCTGTGACAAATGGCTTCAGATTACTGGTTGTTGACCAGGTATACACACCCACTTCAAAGCTTTGTCTGGAGGAAGCCATTTGTTACCCCCGAGGCATCTATCACAATATAACTTCACCTTCTAAACTATTAATTTGAAGAAGCAGTGGAAACAAAAAGCATCTGCTGAGTTATAGGCCAAACCCGGACTGTCCATCATCCGACGGCAATACCTGGTTGACAGTGTGTGTGCGTGTGTGTGTGTGTGTGTGTGTATGGGGGGGGGTATCCGTACGTACATGTGTGCATGTGTATGTTTTTGTGTGTGTCCATCATCCTATAGCAATTCCTGTTTGACTTTTCTTGTTGGGGAGATTCATGAGTTCGATATCCCCGGGGTGTTTTGTGGAAATTGAAATGTGCTTCTGGAGTGCAGGGGGAATTTCTTTAAGGCTTTAAATGGCAAAATGTTATGGGCTGTGTGTGTGTGTGTGTTCGGAGTGTGTGTTTGTGTGTGAGCGCACTCACTTGCCTGAATTAGTTTTTGGCGGTCAAAGGGCAGTTTTTATGAGATGACCGTAGTCAAACCTACACTAGTCTTTTATCTTCTCGTGTCTGATCCTTATTGTTCTTCGCCTCTCTCTTTTATACCATCATCTTCTGCACTGTGATGGATAAAACACGGTGCATTCATTACCCACAGTAAAATGATAAGAGTGGATTGAAGATTTCTGCGATAGAGAGCTGCCATAGTTACAATCCAGAGGGTGTCTTGAAAGCATTAATGAGATGAGTTTGATGCTCATGTCTTGTTAGTTTTTAAGAACATACTCATCAAGAATTCATCAAGTGCCAAATGGAAAAGTAAAATATTAAGTGTTAAGCTGAAAAGTTTATGCAAAAACACAAGGCTTTTATATCGTCCCAAGGGTCATCATTTCATGTTGTCTCTTCTTTGTATGTCTTATCTGTGGGGTTTAGTCAGGCGTGTGCTTACAACATGAAACAAAGCCATGGCTCTGTGTATTTTAGAGGGCATCAGCTGTCTAATAAAGATGGTATTTATCTCCTGCCACTGCAGATTTACTTGCCTATAGACCAAGTGAGATGAAATTATATTTGTTTTCATGTTAAAATAAGGGATTTTCTGCCATGGATATATCACAATTATTGTTATTGCTAAGACAAGACATACTGTATAGGGTTGATAACCGGTAGATGGCTGCAATTTGGGTTCATAAGTCAAAATGTGAGTGATGCAGATGCCATTTGTTACTTAATGTACACTATACTTACATCTTATGAAAGTCTGATTGCAAATGACTGGATCTGTACTTGCAATCATCTGCTTATGGCTTTTGAAACACGAACATCAGTGTGAAAGGAGAAATGGAGAGAAAATGATATATTTTTCGTTGAGTAACTTCCCAGCAATAATGATTGCTCATTACAGACTGGCATTACAAGTATTACTGACAGTGTGCCCAGAACACAGCTTGGGGGTATGTCTTTAAAAGCCCACAGGTTCTTTTATCTTGCATATCAAATATTTGATGTTTAATATCCCGAACAATGCTCCGTCAATTTCTAACCTGGTCTAGCAGATTCTCTAAAAGGATATATGAAACCGTTCGTACAGTGGGGATCAAATCAGAATAGGATTCTGTGCAGTACACAAGCTGTTCCTGATGAAGTCTGTTGCTTGCATGGGAAGACGTGATATACGGCAGCGTGTGTGCATTCTGTGAGGTTTTCAATTTGGTTGAGTTATTTGTGTTGTCTATGTGTGCTGTGTTAGTGTGGAAGTCCAAGAATATGTGCAGTTGATGTGAGAAATGAACACGTGTTGTGTTGTCTTGTGAAGGCGTGCAGACTGTGACCTTTCTTATAGAACAGCTGTGAAGTCAAGTGACGGAGGAGCTATCAACCAAAATGTCCTGTTATTAACACCAGCAGGCCGCTGTCACCGAGCCTCTTCTTAATGCACTGTGGATTGTGTGTGAAAAGAACACAGTTCTGCACTAGAAAGGTTCCTTTCAACTTGGGAGCTGGAGCCAAGACTAAGTAAGAAATTGAAGGTGAAAACAGATGATTTTTCTCATTAATCTACACATTTCACATATTTAATTTTCTCAGCTAAACTTGCTGCAAATTAGAAATGGTTTGCTCGTGAATAAGAACATATGTCAGTGCCACAAACAAACATGTTTCTAATTGTGTGGCAGATGTCCATACAAAATCTGTTTCACAGTTGAAACATAGTGCGGGCCAAAAGTTTAATTACCACTGTAATTAAATATTAATGATGGTTGGTGAGCGTATGTTACATCCAACATAACCATCGCAGAAATGAGCTAAATGCTATGTCAATGTTTCATTTGGGTTACTTTTTAATGCTATTTGATAAGCCGGCATGTTGGATAATTCCTTTTCCGTTGTATTTATAGACTTTACTGGACACTTCATCATTAATTTGTGCCTCTTCATTTTTCATCACTTCTGCTTCAGGACATTTAAAATATATATTACATTGAATTACATTGCAGTTGTGCTTACATCAGGAACAAATGTTTTATTTTTAAATAAGCAATCGTTGGTCAAAGAAACAAGAGCAGCTTCAATGAACTAAAGCCCAGAGTGGAGGCAGTCCATCAGGTGCTCTACCCCTGTGTGTTCAGTTTGTTTATAACTCGAGGCCATTGACAATAAGAAATGAACGGTGACTCCCTTGAGTTATTGTCTTTGCGTATTGCCTCAGGACCATGCCCACATTGTCAACACAACACGGGTGTTTCAAAGAGGTACAAAAATGTATTTGCATTCAGTATTCTCAAACAATCCCAGGCCTTCTTCACATATTCCCACGATTCCATCTCAAACTATAGCAACCACTCAGAGTCCCTACATGTTGTTAACAGTGTTCGACTACATGGTTGTTTTTCAATTTATTTATAAAGACACTATGTGAGTTGATCGTTGTGTTGCTAACAGGAAATAGAAAAACTAAAAGCAGCTCTGGGGTCCAGATTGCCTCATGCACATGGTGTAGTGATGGTGATTCACCAGATTTAGCTATTTTCCGCATCAAAAATAAATAAATCTGGAAGGCATTTCCTGTAAACACTGCTGTGAACCATCTTTAGCGTAAATGAAGCAAATGTTTAAAAGTGTGTGTATACGCTGTTCAACACGTGAGCCTCTGAACATGCGAACACGTGTATGTTACATGGGCGTGAGCAGATGAGTCTACCGTGGACAGGGAATGTATGTGTAATTGTGTTAAGGAGTGGAAATCAAATATGCTAGATTAAATGACAAAACAAACAGATGTGTGTCTCCCTGTAATGGGAGAGGGCAAGGTAGACAGATCTAATAAAGCTTGCAGTATGGCGGCAATAAGCTGAGTTAAATAAGCTTAATTCCATCTATTAACACTGTTTACCATCTCCTTTATTACCCTGAGATGAATTGCAGCCCTTAGCAAAAGCTGTGCTAAATGAAATGTGATTTAAATACATGTGCTTATGTTAATTCTGAGCTGTTTTTATCCTTATGAATCTGTTGTGATGAAAATAGTCACATGTGTGTGTGCGATGAATATGTGTCACAATGTTTATTTTCCTCAGTGTTTTATTGCCCGAGTGGGTCGATGGCTCCATGTACAGCCAAGTCATATGTTGATAAAGAGCGTGTTAAGGTTTTACAGCAATCTGCTCACCGGTGGAATATTGGTTGGATTCCAAGGTCCCGGAGTACATCAAACATATTGCAAAACAGCTGCTTCTGTACGAAAGATAAGCTAAACTCTCCATCATGCCATGTGACAGCTCAGAGAGCCACGCTGCACACATCGATCTCCATAGGCTTTTCACTGCATGTCAGACTCCGAATATATCTGCTTCTGTGAAAAAGTAAGCCAGAGGGGGAAGAAAAACAGAAAGGGAAGAGAAAAATAAAGTTAAAAGTGAGGCAGAGAATATATGAAAAGGTAGGTAAGACAAACTCCCAAATGAACATAAGTAGAAGGCAGAAAACGGAGGGAAACAGGAAGGATGTTGGGAATGAACACATGTCCTCCCAGGAGAGTTATACCCTAAGCCAGGGAATAATATGATCACAGTATGTGTAAGTGTGTGTCACAGTAGGTGGTGTCTTTATGAACTATCACACAGTTTATTTATGACGGCGCCCCGCTGACGGTGATGGAGATAGAGCACCACCTGCTTACACGTCAGAGCTTTTCCTGTTGTCACCATACTGTCACTTACTTTTTTCAGTCTCAAAAACAGCGTGCGTTTAAATACACACACGTACATGCACCAATAGCTTCAAGCTGGGTATAGATTGATACTTAAAAAGCGGGTTGAATGAATCTTCATGTTCATAGAACAATTATTACTCTTCATAGGGAACAAAACTATTATTTTTAAATTAATGAGTTATAAACCAGGTTTTTGTGATGATGCAGATTATACCATATTTCCTTCCAGGACAAATCCAAATTCTCTCAATATTAGTGGACTTTCACTTACAGAACACTGGTTTTTAAGTCAAGGAACTATGGAGCATTCACCAAACACTATATTGTGTACATTCAAGACACCATGAAATGAACTTCAAGCTACATTAAGTGTTTTAACCAGTAGGGGGCAGAGCAATTCCAATTTATAGCAACTTATACTTGATACAATCAGCTATATTGCTGCTGTTGTACTGCTCAGTTTGGTGCAGCAGCTACCGTTATTGGAACATCCACCACACTGTAAATCCACTGGTCCAATGAACCAGTGGATTTGAAAGAAATACAGTGGTAGTTGGTTCTTTGTATAGGGTCTGCTCTATTTGCTACACTTTGACATTATAGGATGTCAAAGTAAAGCAGAACGTTTTTTTTCAAATAATAAAATACTGATTTACAGTATGTATTAATAATCCTAGACATTATTGCCTTGAATGCACATTTTCCACACCAAAAAATAGCTTATCATGATAGAAAATGGTGGACAACATGTATTCTTCTTGTAACTTTATTCTACATTTGTTGGTAACAATTTACTGCACATGAGACACTGGTAAAAGAGGAATTAAAGGATAAGGTTAAAATGACTCGATGTATTAACAATAGTCTTATTTAATACATTTCAGTTGCCAGTTTCTTAGATATCCTTGGTGTATTCACTCCAATCAGCATGTAAGAGGGGGCCATTGTGTAATCAAGTGGGAATACTAATGCTCATAGCATGGTCAAATGGGGGAATGAGAGAGTGCAATGGGAAGCGTTTTGTTCAATATCAGCTTGCCAGAATTTACCAAAATGTTGTGTCGGTTGCCTGGTAACTGTATTACTCGGATACAAGTGGAGCGAGTGTTGTAAATAAGACTCCAACCATTTTTTAATTTTCTTTACTGCTTGTGTTATGTCTTCCTCTCTCTCTGTCTCCCTATTGCAGTATATATGCTGTATATTCTGCCGTTGTTACAAGTGAATAGTTGCAAAACCAAATCAAATGTTTTTTTGTACACCTTTGGACTCCAGGACCTGTCTTTCTTTTCATGGGTATTGACTCGGAGAGATCACAGATCCACAGTTATGACAGGGAACTCTTACCTTGGCAGAAGGGATGAAAGGCAGGAGTAAAGCGAGGTCAGACTCTGCTGAGGGAATATTTCATCAAGCCATCAGTCTCATGTAGAAGGAAGTGTTGCTGAAGATATGACAAGCACTGCTCCGTTTCTCTGTCTGCTCCTCTCCCTCTTGACCAGTGAAACAGCAGCAAGGTGGGAAATGTTCACCGGCTGCTGTATGTGTCCATTCCTGTGTCGGAGCAGTATTGTGTAGCTTTGTATATATTTTTGGGTATTGTGCCCCGTGTCTTACTTAACCCCATGAGTTGTGCGGATATACCATTATGGTAGCAACCAGTGGCGTAACTATCAACGTTTTTTTTGGGGCCCCAATGGCATTGACCGGTTCACGCAGTCTTCAAATTAACCAAGCAACCTAAATTAATTTGTAATTTGTCTGTCCAATGACCTTGCTCCCTTTCATGTCATGTGATACCTTGCGTGACGAGCGAACCGTTTAATCAACCTGTACTGTACTGTACAGTAGCTAGCAGCACCAAGTTCGGTAGCATTATAAAAAATGTAATAGCTTGCATTTATAATGTACAGCAAACCAAAGCACAAGAGCAGCACTCAAAAGAGAAAGGACAAGAGAGAACAAGGAGATGTAACAGCTAAACTGACAAAATTAGACCGTTTTTTTTGTCATACATAGTCCTCGAAATCGAGCGCTAACGTTAGCAATGTTGACGTGCAGCGGCAGCCGGAGCCGGAGGCTATCGATAGCTCACCTGCCTCACCACCATCATTGCCATCTAGGTCCACAAGTGAATCTGTATCTGTGGTCGTGGCTGTGCAGCCTTCTTCTCCAGCCAGCCAGGAGGAGAGGCTGGATTTGGCTGTGCCCGGTGGTGGTCCAACAGTTCCCCCAAGGGCCCCAACCGATAGGGGACTCTATGGCGCTATTGAGACCCCCGACGCCAAGATCAAAAGCTATATTATAGCAACCTGTCTATGTAAGCCTACCGGCCCATCCCCCAGAGACAAACATCAAGGAAACAGGTTTAATCCTATTCTTAGTTGCTGTGCCGTTGTCAGGCTGTGGTGGTCTGAGGCCAGGGCAGGCTGTTGCTGATAGCCTATACATGTGGCGCTTCTGAGTAGGGTTGGGTACCGAGAACCGATTCCGGTTCGGAACCGGTTCCAACATTTCGATTCCAACGGCATCATTTAGAAATGTGAATTTCGGTTCCGCTTTTCGATGCCTGAGGAAATGTTTCTCGCCGCTCTCCGTAGCCTACTGTATGACTGCGGCGGGGCAGGAAATGTAGCGTTGTACCTACACTTCCTACAGCGTAACCTGGGACCAGGGCCGGCCCGTCGCACTGGCGTAGATGTTCGCCTAGGGCGCCAGATCTGTCGAGGCGCTGCGCTGACAGCTCTGGGAGGGAAACATTTTTTTTTACCGTTGGTGCTCATCCTAATTTTCGGCCTTGATGTTACTTGATCATAATTAAGTAAAGGTAACACCCTTTTCATCCCGGTTACACTTTTCATTTGCCCTGTACGATGGGCACTGTAAGTGATGAAAATGGGGGATGTTGGCTTATCTGGCAACCGCAGCTCACCGCCAAAGTGCGAGTGAGCGTGGGAGAAAGGGAGGGTGCACCGGTACCAGCGCTGTTGTTATTAGCATCTGGTGCTAGCTGCTCTAGGATATTAGAACTTGAAGAAGATGTTTCTACGATAATGTGGAGGGAGAGTCTTCTCCAGTCAGACTGAGAGGCTGATAACTACAGCTCAGTGAGGTAAAGGACTCTGAGTGTTTAGATAGTTCACTTTAGTCTAAGTTATCTCAGTGGGTCTCACACGTTTTGATCACAATTTATGTAAACACATATTTCCAAGGCACTCCTTTATAATTATTGGGATGAAACAGGTTTGAAATCATTCCAATGTATACTATAGGACAGTAAACCAGACATATCGTTTTAAACTGGAGAGATACAAAAATATGCATAAATAAAATAGTAAAATAAGATATGAATGAAGAACAAAAATAAAATACGTTACATTTATTTGTTATTGGCTATGGAAGGTTATTGGTTATGTTCATTATACTTATTTAATTATTCAAATGTAAACCGATCTTTTTCATATGGGTGTTTTTAGAGTTGTACCCCCTAGATCTAGTCTCTAGTAATTCTGCTTAAAGTGCACCAGATTGAAGCATTTTACTTTAAAATGTTCAAACATTTCTTCCAGATATGGCAGATATGCTTGTTTTTCTCAACAAGAACTGTTCTTTAAAAGTTGGACTGTTGCACTGTTGTAGCTTCAGTGGTTCTCAGGTTACAGTTACATAGCAGTGAATATAAACAGACTGATTAATGTGAATATTACTGTAAACTCACCTGTGTAAAAGTTTCTCGAATAAATGTAATTTTTTTGGTGGAAGAAGCATGTATAATTTTTGTACCCTGCCCCTCAAAGAATCAGAATTGAGAACCGTTAAGAACCGGAATCGAAAAGTAGAATCGGAATCAGAATCGTGGAAATTCAAACGATACCCAACCCTACTTCTGAGTGGTTGTGTATGTCCGTGCGTGTGTGAGCGCATCAGTGTGCGCTTATGTTTGGGGCGATGGGGGGGGGGGGCCCAAAACAATATTTGCACCGGGGCCAATCACAACCTTGTTACGCCACTGGTAAGACTTTTGCAAATCAAAGCAAATACAGATAAAGAACTTTCACTTTTGCATGCTGGTCATCATGATCATGATCACAGGTTTTGTGGCATATACTGTATGTCAAAGTCAACTTTATTGTCAATATTTCAGTTTGTGTGTATAGACAGAGAGATCCGAATATAAAAATATAAATATGTATATAAATATGTATATCCTATATATACACACTCAACAGACACATTTATACATGTGCACACATTAAGATAAAAAAAACACAACAATCAATATATACAAAATAACACTTCAATATCTTTGGGAATGTACATTAGTGCAAGATTGTCCAGCGTAAAAAAGTGTCTGGTGCTGGATTTGAGTGTCTGAGTGTGTGGGGGTGTTAAAGTCCAGTGGGGAGAGAGGGGAGAGAGTTCAAGCCTCCTAGGTTTACTGTAGGTCATATAGAAGCATTAGTGTTGATGTAAAATTGAGACTGTTGCATAACCAGCTAAACACACATTTTAGAGGTTAGGTCAAAATGTACCTTAAAGATCCCAGGAAATGATCAGTCTCTCTCTTTCTCACTCTGTCTATCTTGCACCTTGGCAACCTGTGAAATAGAAATAGAAAAACATAATCATCTCCATCAGTCACTGAAAATTGGCCATTGGGATTTGATGGCTCTATAATACAAACATGATGTAAAACATTTGTATTTGAGAGTCAAAGAGTGTCCAGCTTCCAGCTTGTATCCCTATTCCTGACAATTAATTTCAACGTGTTTATAGTCAATGTCTCAGCCAAGACAAGGAAAACAGTTCTATATTGGTTGATAATGGAATTGTGATTTATGTATCTGTAATCGTAAAGAAAGTACGATATTATTTGATATCCCGCAGACTCGCCACCTGCAGTGATATTTTCTTTGTTCTTCCTCTCTCATCCTTTTTTCAGGTGCTGTCTCTTAGAGCTGTTCAAGTTTTCAGGCTCACTGGAGGCATTCCAATAGATCCATCAATTTGGCAAAGCAGTGTGTGTGAAGCATAAGAGTCATTCCCTCAGGATACACACGCAAATACACAGACACGCGCTCTAATAGACAATCTGTGTTGTTTATTTGGCTCTGCTGTGTTTTTACCGGCAGGAAGTCTCAAAAGTGACGCTCTTGTTGTTGGTTAGGTTGTGTTTCCTTTTGTTTTGATACATGGCTATTCTATATAAAAGCCTATATGGTTTTCACCTAGGTGTTAATTGAACCCTCCCTTATCATGGCTTATTATCGGCTAGGCGTGTGTGTGTGTGTGTGTGTGTGTGTGTGTGTGTGTGTGTGTGTGTGTGTGTGTGTGTGTGTGTGTGTGTGTGTGTGTGTGTGTGTGTGTGTGTGTGTGTGTGTGTGTGTGTGTGTGTGTGTGTGTGTGTGTGTTTCTCCTCTCTGTTACAGTGCTGTCAATCAAAACCTAATAGGATGCCGCACCAGTGTGTGCATGCACGGCTCTAGTCCTGAGCACACAGAGGCAAATCCTTACCGTCTGTGGGTACACATGAAATTGAAGCCAGAGAGGCATCTGATAAAAACAAGATAATCAACTGTAAAATTTTCATAAAGTCTGTAATTTCCACGAGAAATCAAATGAAGCACAGCCTTCACTAATCGAAAACATGATATCTAGAGTATGCCCATATCCTTATGGGGCCTTGCAAGCTCATTAGAACGCAACAAGCTTCCTTGTATGATCCAGATGATGTGAGACGACTAATTAAAAGGTGCCACATTGGAAGGTCTCAATTTGCTGATGAGCTAAATCGGGACATTCTCTTTCAGGGTTGAACGATCGGAGGGTTTGCAGCAGTCGTGATTGACAATCAAGATAAAGACAATGCTGTTTCTCCATATACGTGATAGATAAAGGCACACTGTTCTTTAAACGGTTGTTTAATTGGTTGCTCTGTCTTCTTTCTTTGTTCTTTTTCCTCTCTGTTTTCTGGCGTCTGCCTCTCTCGCTGTCCATCCAACCCTTCTTGTCTTCTTGGGTACTCCAGTGGTGGCTTCAAAAGGCAAACCTCGAGGTGAGTTGTGGCTGTGTTTCCTGTGCCTCCAACTCAGCCTCATCCGTAGAGCGAAGTAGAATCCGCTTTTTTTATTTAAAAAAAAGTGATTGACAGACATTTCCGATCTTGTCAATCGCTTTTATTCACTTGTTTTGTGATTTGCTTGCTTATTTCTATTTGTTTTGATGGACAGCAGTTTTCATGGGCTTTTTAAAGTTTTTTTTTGTCATTTCAAACTTCATCCAGGCTTTATGCAGTTTGATTTCAATGCATATTTTAATGTGTTTTGGTAAACACACTAAAATGCACTTTGCATTGTTCGCATGGCAATACCCAAACAGGCAGAATCAAGACAATTTCATTACTAAAATGAGTCTGCTTCAGAATAGTACATTTATGTGTTCCTACTGTACCTTAGGGCATTTGTATTGGCTTCATAGTAATACCATACTGTTATATTCCTACAGGGGGGTTCATCCAATCAGTGTGGTGAGGGTTTCAAGTTTGTAATGACTATATTATATATGTGTAATGACCATCACATCACCCCAGTCCTCAAAGACCTCCACTGGCTTCCTGTCTCCCATCGCATCAACTACAACATTCTGGTCCTCACCTACAAAGCACTCCACCATCTGCCCCCCCCCCCCTTATCTCACAAACCTTCTCACCCCCTATCAACCCCCACGGTCCCTCAGATCCACCGCAGCCGGACCCCTATCCATTCCCACATCCACACTCTGCAGCTTTGGGGACAGAGCCTTCTCAGTGGCAGCTCCTAGGCTCTGGAATTCCCTCCCCCAAGATCTTCGTGACTCTGAGTCCCTCACAGTCTTTCAGTCCCGCCTCAAAACACATCTTTTCAACTCTGTCTACCCATAAGCCCCCCTCCCCCCTCAATCAACTTCCTCTTGACTGCCTTTTCTGTTTATTTAATTTAATTTATTTTTTTGCCTGTCCTTGTTTGTCATACTGTAAAGCGTCTTTGAGTTGTAGAAAAGCGCTATATAAATATAATATATTATTATTATCATTATTATTATTATATTCTCACCACATAGTTCACTTGATTCCTTGATGTATATATATATATTATAGATTATTGAATGTATGTTTATCTAATGTATATGTTTATTGTTTTGTTAAACTCATAGGGTTGATATCCTGTACTTGACTTGTTCTTAGTGGGATTAGCTAGATATTTTATTTAAGTAAAGGTAGCAATACTACACAAATCTCCAAAATACGTTTTTATTTAATGACATGAATGTACAGTAAGTAACATAAGCATAATGTACTTTGTGTGCAAACAATTGTGAACCCACAAGGCCACAAACTACTGTACAATTATATTCCCATAGATTTACACTCTCAGGCTTTTGACCCCAGCGAAAATCTAATAGTCAAAAAATGATTGTGTAAATGCTCTTTCCAAATACTTTCGTTTCTCAAAAAGATCTAAACTGTTGGTGCACAAACTCACCCAGCAGTGTAAAATGTTTTCCCCGGGGAATATACACCACACTTTATTCAATTGTTTGTCAAAAATGAGAACTCTCTTTTCTGGAGAGATTGTGAGTCATTATGGGCAGCTGGCCTTCTGTTAAAAATACTGCATCGGTCCGCTCTAATAAAACCTGAGCTTTTGTAAAAACTGAAAACAGTAAATCAATTATAAGACATTTCTAGTTCTTGAAATAAGGTTTGTTGTTCTTTAAATTTCACCTACGTATTGGGAGGAGATAAGTATATTGCTCATGTTAAAAAAGAGTCCTGTGTACAATGCTGTAGCAATAGCATCATCAGTATCACCTGGGGGATCTTCTTGTTTTCCCGCTGGGTCTCAATGCCTCATTAAATGAAAGGTTCCTTTTCCGAACCAACATCAGGCTGCATGTGTTTGACTCCGTCTCACTCACTGTTGACCCTCCTCTCTTTGAGGCCACCCTTACCTGGCTATCATCCTTTTCTATCTCACTGTGACAGTATAGGAAATCCATTGCACTCTTAATAGGGGAACAGAGAATGTGTAGATCAGAGTCAAGCACATGTCTCCCTTCCGCCTCTCTCGCCGTGATAATGAGGCTATTGGAAGAAAAACATAACAAGCCAGATAAGATTCATGCTGACCAGTGGGCAGATAAAGGCTGCGTTTACCTCAAAGAGACTGTGTGTGTGTGTGTGTGTGTGTGTGTGTGTGTGTGTGTGTGTGTGTGTGTGTGTGTGTGTGTGTGTGTGTGTGTGTGTGTGTGTCTCCTCTCTGTTACAGTGCTGTCAATCAAAACCTAATAGGATGCCGCACCAGTGTGTGCATGCACGGCTCTAGTCCTGAGCACACGGAGGCAAATCCTTACCGTCTGTGGGTACACATGAAATTGAAGCCAGAGAGGCATCTGATAAAAACAAGATAATCAACTGTAAAATGTTCATAAAGTCTGTAATTTCCACGAGAAATCAAATGAAGCACAGCCTTCACTAATCGAAAACATGATATCTAGAGTATGCCCATATCCTTATGGGGCCTTGCAAGCTCATTAGAACGCAACAAGCTTCCTTGTATGATCCAGATGATGTGAGACGACTAATTAAAAGGTGCTACATTGGAAGGTGTGTGTGTGTGTGTGTGTGTGTGTGTGTGTGTGTGTGTGTGTGATAGAGATCCGTAAGGACTGATTGACTGGTTAAGTGTGCCTGCCATCTATTTGTAAATGTATATATTTTTAAAACAGCCAATTACTGTATACAGCGCTATAGATTCATTTTAACTGTCAATATACCATTTGTTCATACTGTAGGTGGAAAAATAAAATAGGGTTATTTTAAGAATCGTGTCACGATAAAATTGAGCATGAAAAAGGACCTCATTAAATACAAAACTCAGATATATGGCGTGTGTGTGTCATGAATTGATATATACAGTATATATATATTTCGTTTTTGTGTCAAGCATAATAATGCACTAAATTGGTAAAAAGGTAAACAGGAAGTACAATGTTGTGCCGTCTCTTTATCCTTAATGTACCTATATTGTAGCCTACATTTTGTAGTAGTCTATAAGCATTTTGGTGATTTGGCAAGTAGAGCTTTAAGTAGCATATTTTTTCAATTTATTTTTGAGGATTTACAGAGGTGTATTTGTTGACGTTGAAGATATTTAGTTAGTCATGATGTGCTCATGCTGGGCTCATGCTGGGTTACACCAGTCAGAGCTGTGCTTTGTGAAGAGATCTTCAGTGTCAACTCTGCCTGGACTGGAAGTTGTGTTAAAGGAGCATTACAGCTTGACGCATGAACCAAATGATAAAAGCTGTTTTTAAAACTATGACTTTCTGTTCATTGAATCTTGCAGATCCCCCCCCCCCCCCCGGGATGAGTAGCATTTCCCCAGATCACTCTCAAATGAACAGTATCTGTCAACACATCATGCAACATAAGAAGAATCATACTGCGGCATGTTGACTCTGGGAATCTGGGATTCTTTGGTGGCAGCAATGATTAATCTGATTTCCCTTGTGAATACCACCCTAGTCTGCGATCGTTCTACCCTCACCCTGTATAAAAGCTTTTTAAAAAATGAATTTCTTCCTGTCATCAAAAGAAGTTTAACGCATTTCTCCTCGATATAAGTTGGAGAACATTTGTGAATGTCGTTAGCTAAAGTAAATCTGATTTACCTGACCTTTTACTTTTGTGACATTTAATTTACAAAAGCTACGAAGCCAGCCAGCACAGGATGGACTGATAATATTGCTTTACTAATGCCCTGCCTTATATTTAAAGAAGCATAGTAGAGTAGTATATTTGAGCATAGTTGTATTGTAGAAAGCCAAAGCTTTACCTTCTGTGTCCTCTTAGCGCTGAAAATAGTGTATATTACAATGCTCACTTGGAACACTTCCTCACTGACCACGCTTACATGCAGCATAATTACCGTTGATCATATACAAAAAGTAAAATACAAGTACACACAGAAAACCACTTTCTTACTTTGTATGTAAACAACTGTGTTACGGTGTGTGAAGCAGGTAGGACCCAAATGCAGATTAAAGTGAAAATTCCTTTATTTCAAGGCTAGACTAACAAAGACAGAACAGAACACTCACCGAGGACAAGCCAAATCACAAGACGAACCGACAAAGACAGACAAACCAGAACTTAAATACACACAAGACTAATCACACAAACAAGACACAGGTGAGGAGGGAGGAGAAAACACAGGGACCACAGGTGAACACAGTCGGGTAATCAGACACACCAGGGAAACTAACGACAGGGAACCACAGACAGATCTAAACAAGACAAAACACAACGCAGACAGAAAACCAAAGACAGATCTAAACAAGACAAAACACAACGCAGACAGAAAACCGAAGACAGATCTAGACAAGACAAAACACCACAAAGACAGATCGTGACAAACTGTGCAGCTTCACTTACCTGTTTCCCAATTGTCCTCTTAAATCTCAGGGTTTAAGAAACAGTTCCTCTTTAGCTAGAAAGTAGCGTTATTATTATTCATTTCTGCATCTGCCTCACTTGTTTACCCCATCCTTCACCTATCGGACAAAAAATGTACTCTGTCCTTATCCTTATAACTAGAATTTGCTCTCATCTTATTCTGCTCTCTTTTACCAGCTGGAAGATGGCACTGTATGAAGTATTCATGAAGGCCAGCTTTACTCCTGACATACAGTAAAACCGTGAGATGTCTGCCCTTGGTTCAGAGAGGAGAGTGAGATCGCTCGCCATTCTGGCCTGATCGAGCTTGAGCTGCAGCTTACACTCAGATAATGGGCAGAAGTTTATATTTCAGACCTTTGAATGCATGTGGCTGAATCAATGGCAGGAATGATGGGTAAATGATATCGGCCTGTGGTCACAGATTTGAAATTAGTGTGTGTGTTTTTGCAAAACATACACAGAGGGAAAAACTCCTGTGAGCTCTGGCATGTTTATTTCCTGTAGTGCTTTGTTCGAACAAGAAGGTGCTATCAAAGGAGACATTCCTACCTGGATGATTTGTCATCACCTTATAAACGTCTGTTACCCCTTTCACACCCCAGATGCGACTAGAAATATCTTCCTGCGACCTCAAAAACAAGCCAAAAAGATGTCACTCTCCCCTCTGACAGCTCGTGGTTCCTACCAAACTGCCTTCTCTGTGTCATGCTGTGCTTAAACAACACCTACTATCTCCTTGGAGAAGGAGGTGATATTTTGTTGATCTGACTTTAGTTGCTGAGTTTGACATCAACTTTGTGCTGGCAGCTCCAACAGCTGCCCGGTCTAATTACTGTATGTAAATGACAACAGCACTGCCATAGCCAGCCTCTCTGGTGCCGGTTAATTAATTTCATATCTACAGATCAGAAATGACTGTCCTGAGGTAGTTGTACACCAGCGCTGAATACAAAGGTAGCTCCACCCTCTGCAGGGGTTGCATTCAATTTGCTCACAGCAGGAGTCTTATCACGTCAAAAGAGCCAGTTTAGATTGGAAATGTGCTCACACACAGAAATGAACATACAGTTCACTTCAGAAACAGACATAACAAAGCAGAGAAATAGAAGCTTTATCTTTTCCGCTATGAGAGCCAGAAAGGAGAGAAGCCAATTGATGGATATTTGCATAGTAATACTATTATTTATATTAATATTTATAATTCCTGTGGTTCAGTTTATTAAAGGTCATTGTAACTGAAAATCATATTTTGTTATTACCAATTCTCCCAGTATAGTGTCTGAATGGAATATATGATATACATTTATTCATGACTTGTCTTGATTGTATGTTATCAGTTAGTTGCAGCATGAGCCCCACATGATTTCATATTCAGATAGTATCTCCATTAAAACAATGTTGAGGTTGTCATGGCAAATGCATATATCCATAGATATATCAAGGATTACTGTTTTTTTTAAGTTTGAGTTTATATTTTGTTCATAGAGTAGCTGAAATGTGAACAAACAAGAAACAAATGAATAAAGTAGGGATGTACCGAATATTCGGCCACCGAAAATTATCGGCCGAAAATGGTTAAAAAGGCCCTTTCGGCTTTCGGTTTTATGGACCCATAATAGTGATTATTATTTAAGTTAAGTTTTGCCATAATCATGTCTATTTCCATAATCAGGTAGCTGAACAACATTGGTAAAAAATGTATACATTATATATATATATTTCTATTAATCATTTTCGGCCTTTCGGCATTCGGTTTTCGGCCAACTGTTTCCTATTTTCGGTATCGGTTTCGGCCAAGAATTTCCCATTCGGTGCACCCCTAGAATAAAGGAAAACACCAATAAGTAAGCACATCCTGAATAATTTAATTAAAAACAAAGCAACACCGTATTCTTTCAAAAGTACAAAGGTGTTAGTGTATAGTAGAAGTACAAATAATATACCCAGCAATGTCTACAGTGGATGAAGCCCCCATTAGACCGTTATCCCAAAAATGTTTTAGTACACAGTCCTTGATCATATTTCACAAAGATAAAATCTCTCCAGATGTAATATATTTGGCATTTATTTTGAACAGAATCATATGGGTACAGAATCCATTTTCCACAATGTGAAGATGACATTTTGCAATCACTTTGCCACACAAAACAGTATTTTCTCATTCTGAATGGCAGAATATGGCTATGAGCGGATTTGGCTTCCAATAAAGGAGACTGTGGAAATTCAATGCTCTTAATTTAGTTGTTATTACTTCAACTCAAAATAGTTCGACTTACATGAGACTATCAATCCTCTTAAGTGCTTTATTAGGCAGATATACTGTAAGGTTTGTGATTTATTTCCCAACATAGGCTGTGTCATTTAATTTACTGGACGCTGATTTTCCAGGGAATAAAAGCGTTATGAAACATTGGTAAATCACATTTGAGATACAACTTGGAATCGGGACGCATGTTGATAGACTGTGAAAAAGGTCAGAAGACTGTGTGTATGACATGTTCCTGAGAAAAAAGGAAAGGTGTTTGTGTGAAAATCGTCACAGTGGGAGGGAGAGTCCCAGAGCGAGGGGGTGATGACGCACCCGTCTGGTATGTTAGCTTCTGTTACGGGAAGTTACTAACAACATGTTGTGTTCCATCGGCTAAAAATTGGCGGTGTCTATCTGTGTCTTCAAAGGTGTTCTGATGCTCTGAACAAGTGAAGAATTGTGGATATGTTCCACCTCAAGGACACTTTGACAGAATACATGATGAATTCACACTAGCTCTTGAGCAGATCAAACTCTCGACCTTGTCTCCAATCACGGGGCCACCCTGCTGTCTGACACTCTGTGAATCACTCAGTCTGAGAAGCTTATATATCCAGCTGTGTCACCACCTGTGTAACCTTATAGACACTAACTGGTCACGGCAAAGCTGTCATGTCCTATGTTATCTTCTGTATCGCATTAATGATCTTCTGAGTGGAATGCATTGGGAACAGTGAACCACTTTGGGGTTGATTATTAACCCCTTGATTTAATTGATAAAAAACAACCGCATGTGTTCATAATAGTGTTCTTTAAGTCATTATAGACAACAAAGCATGCATGGGGTGCAGACAGATGCCAGCGCCGTGAATTAGATACACTGCAAAATGTATCATGTCGCGGCTCATTCATCTTCCAAGTTCCCTGAAATCGAGCCAGAAGTTGTTGTGTCGTAGATGCTGACAATCAACAAAACAAACAAACAAACGTACAAACTGTGGTGCAGGTAATGACATAAAGCACTATAAGTAAGATTTACTCTCTGGATTACCTACTGTTGACTTTATTACAACCTGCCTGACTTTCTTAGCACTCTGAGCTTTTGCAACAATACATCCACATCACTGTGATCCCAGATCTCTGAGATTTCTTTGGTGATTTCATATCCGATTGAAATGATGGCAGGTTGAAAACAAGCGTAATCCTTTTCATTCAAATGTACAGTGATGAAATCCCGAGACTGCACTTATAAGGTTGATGTTTGACTGGCTTAAAAGGTGTCTAATCAGAAGTTCAGAACTGTGCACCGCCTCGATCCATTTAGTAATCCTGCATTCCCGGCCCATACATCATAGCTCTACAGCTCAGTTGAGCTCCAGTCCTGGTTTAAAGGTCAGTAGCTCCAGGCTGTCCGTCTGTCTGCCTGCATTTGTCTCTTTTTCTCTGCTTCTTGAATGCCTAAATAAGAAAGGTTAGTAGACTCCGCTGCTCTTGCTTGAAAGGTCATGTCGGATCGCAGACAGGAAGCATCCGGTATACTGTTATTGGTATTATTTGTCCGGTAGTTAGCTTTGGCAACAGGTACTGTCTGAGTGCGCCTCTGTGAAGATCTCTACTGGCAGCACAGGCATCTGATTTTGGCATAAGTAATATATTGGTCTGTTGAGAAATATTGGATTCAGTTCTTTGTGTGCAGAGAGGCACAAGTCCAAAGGATTATGGGGAAGCTTTGCTGCCAGCCTTGATTATTAGCCAGTTTATACACAGGGTAACCAGTGGTCCCATTAAATCGAAGATTTAGATCTACAGAGACAGGTGTGAAGAATAAAGCGTGACAATCTAGAGAAAATAATTATATGTTTAAAGGCAGCTGTAACCCACGTGGCAATGGTCACCATCCTAGAAAATGAAGCTTTGCATTGCTCTATAGCATATGCCATTAACGGTGACTTATATACGATCAAATTAAACCTAATAAAGCAAAGCCAATTTCATTTTGTCATTACCTCATAATGCCATGCACGGGAGGACGTTGTTGACCTGGCTTTGGCTTGGCATGTCAGTCAAAGTGGAGGGCAATTAAACTGACCTCACTCTCCATGAGAGATAGAGCCAAATTGAGCACAAGAAAGGAGGTAGGATCAAGATAAATGTGAAAGACTAGGGAGCCAGAGAGACTATGAAAATCGGAGACAAAGAAAGTGGAAATGCCACCCTTCAGGGATCAACTAAAGCAGGAAACGTGACAGAGAGAGAAAGAGGAATACTGAAAAGGGAATTGAGTAGAATGGATGTGAACTGGAAAAGAGAGCAAGGAACTGAAAGTAGGAGAAAGCGTGGAGGTGAAGTGAGGGAAGGACCTAAATATAGACATGGAAATCAGAAGAGAACAGCTGCCTCTTTCCCTCAGGAGATACATTTAAATCAGGTCTGGGTGGCCAGAGGGGAGATTGGGAGAACCTACTCCACTGGCCAATTAAGCACACAGAACACTGCACTGTTCTAATATAACCATCATTGTGGCCCCGTTGGCCCTTTCAGTCCCAATGGAGGTGTTTCAGCGGGATCCCCGGACTATTGTAACTCTGTGTAGGGACAAGTGCCAGTGAGGGGAAAGGAGAACAGGAGCTAAATTAAACCACAGCAAAACTGAAGGTGTTTGGATCGGCTCCGACGATAACAAATGTGACATTAACATTCAAGTGAAAAAATTAATTAAAATACTTGGAATAACTATTTGTAGCAACAACTGTGCTGAACTCAATTGGGAGATCAAACTAAGTGAAGTCAAAGAACAAGTTAAACACTGGGAGAATAAAAATACAAATTATAAATCAAGAATAAACATAATAAAATCATTCATACTCAGCAAGATCCTTTTTCTAGCAAATATTTTTCCCCCACCAGTCCAAATAATTATGCAATTAAACAAACAGTGTATCAATTGGGTGTGGGGTACAACAAGGGAGGTTACCAAATGTAATTTGTTATTTAAGAGTAGGGAATATGGAGGCCTGGGAGCCATAGACCTGGGCATTAAACTAAAAATGAACTTTGTAAAAAACATCTCGGCTGCAATCAATAGGAAAGCACCTTGGGTTGAGGATGGAGAAATGGGATGGAAGAAAAGAAGAGGCAGAGCTAGAAATGGACCCTATTACAAGTTAGTTTAAACTTTATGGTGACTTCACAACTGAAGTTCAGCTTTTAGAGATTGATTGGATCGGAGTACCGAATAGAGTAATTTTTTAAATGATAAACTATTTCAAATATGGAGGTGTTATAACATACAAAAACCTAACGGGCCGTCTACACTACAGGCATCAAAAAATCTTGAAGCTGGGCGTGTCTGAGGCTTGGCGATTTCTCGCGCCCAAGGCGACCAACAACCAATCACATGAATCTCCCGCCCCCGACATACAAAGCAATAGCAATGTTAAAACGAAGTAAACTGGATATAAAATCCCCAAACAGGCGAAAACCTACCAGTTTCACCCACTGTCTCTGCCACCTCCCTCCATGCCTGGTTCCTCCGGTTTGTATCCCGGTAAATAGTTCTGGTCGTAAAGAACCGGGTGATTTGCTACCGTAATTTCTCGTTTGGAATATGAGGAAATGAACTGCGGTCTGGCTCTCCCAGCTTGCACGCGGTTTGATTGGCTAGCGCTTGTACTGGCGGGATTTGCATAAACGGGATTTGATTGGCTGATGCCAAGCATCGAGCCTCAAAAGTTAAACATTGCTCAACTTTTGATGCTCACGATACTTGCAAGCCACGCTCCGCTCCCCACAATGCAGTTCGGCGAAGATTCAAAATCAACTACGTCACCCCATTCAAGTGAATGGGCGAAGCGGTGAAAGCATTTTTCGATGCCTGTAGTGTAGACGGGGCGTAACACCTGACGAAAGTAACGAAGTCTTAAAATTAGTAAAAAGTAAACAGTTATGGGAGAGCATGAGAGACGTGAGGTGGCTGATATCAGTCAACAGACTTGCGGTCAGAGCTGTGGTTTCATGGAGCTGCTATGTGAAAACTAGAACATGCCCCATGATTAACTGTGAGGAGGACGAGACTTTACAGAGCCCAGGAGGTGTGATCGCTCCTACGGGGCATCGGGTTAGACTTCAATGTAGAATATGTCTCAATCATGTATTGTATTCTGGATCCATCCATCCATCTTCTCCCGCTTATCCGTGGTCGGGTCGCGGGGGTAGCAGTTCCAGCAGAGAGCCCCAAACTTTCTTTTCCCTGGCGACATCAACCAGCTCTGACTAGGGGATCCCAAGGCGCTCACAGGCCAGCGAAGAGATATAATCCCTCCACCTGGTCCTAGGTCTACCCCTTGGTCTCTTCCCAGCTGGACGTGCCTGGAACACCTCCCTAGGGAGGCGCCCAGGTGGCATCCTAACTAGGTGCCCGAACCACCTCAACTGGCTCCTTTCGACGTGAAGGAGGAGCGGCTCAACTCCGAGTCCCTCCCTGATGACCGAACTTCTCACCTTATCCCTAAGGGAGACACCAGCCACCCTGCGGAGAAAACCCATCTCGGCCGCTTGTATTCTGGATGATAGACAATAAACACAGGGACCTTTTTCAGCTGGTAATTTGTATCACATGTATGAAAATCTGGAAGACAAGGTGCAAAATGATACTAAATCAGACGATCATAAACAGTGGCACCATCGTGAAACAAATACTTACTGAACTAAGGAGAAGAAAAACCCTGGACAAATCCCAGACTCAGCCATGGGGCATTTTCAGTCTGTGACCGAACTGAGTCTCATTGGAATATAAACGTGCTCTCTTTATGTTATTTATATATTTATGAATTGTGTTTTATGTGTATTATTAATGTAACTTGTGTATATCATGTACTGCCCAAATAATATAAAATAAAGTTTTCTAAAAAAAAAAGGAGAACACATCAATAAGTTATTATTATGTAAACGTATAGTTTGATTTAATGGAGCTAAAATATGTGTCACCTGTAGTGCACATAGTGATCTCATTCTGTCTGCAGTACCACAACTTCAACTGAGAAAACGGAAGAGATATTGTTGACATATCTACATCATAATATGTGCTATAAATCATTACATATATTTATTTACAATTTAAATATTTGCGTAATATTTTTGTTACAACAATCTAGATCAGTGGTTCCCAACCGCTGTTGCGCCCCCACTACTGTTGGAAGTTGCGCCCTCAAAAATACAACAACTACTCTAACAAACTGGATGAATGTGAAGTATTTTGTTAAAGGAGGATGAAAGCGTAATTAAGGAGCACTATTGGAGTGACTTTGATGGTTATTGGACTCAGGATTCATTCATTTGGATTCCCGCTGTATGAAGAAATTAAAGGAGGGCGCGGAAGTGGAAACAATTCACAAAGGGATTAAACTGTTTAAAACACATGCTCAAAGTAAGCCGGATTTTGCCGATGTGTTTATGTGGATTCAAAAGTCGTAAATAATCTACAAAATGGAGGAGACCGATCTGATCGGAGCAACTGTGACAAATAATCCAACTGAAACCGGCATGGACAATGACTATGTTTTTAAAATGCGCTTATCCAGACAAGCCCGGTGTGGACACTTTACGGGCAGAAGAAACATTTATATTAAAGAAATAATTATACATTTCTGTGTTTTTATGCCTATAATAGCTACTAACTTGAATTTGTATTCAAATTAATTAATCAATTATTTTTTACATTGTATTGTAATGTAGAGACAAGGCTTTTAGTGGCAATATGTAAAAAAAAAAAATTTAAATTCTAAATATGATATTTGGCCTCAAATCATCTGAGGACTGGCGCACCCCCTGCGATCTTTGGCGTCTCCCCAAGGGGGGCGCGCCCCCCAGGTTGGGAACCAGTGATCTAGATGGTTAAACATCTGGAAGCATCTGTCTTCAGAGGGGCATAAGCCTTTGGTGTAACATTGAATCACCTACATGTCATATTTTCTTGTTGTTGTTCTTTGAATTATATCATTTTTATATTTAATTAGAAGATTATATATTCAGGGTTGAGTACAGGATTGACAATACAACAAGCCATAATATCCGCAAGATGTCTCCATTTTCAATTACATGTTGCAGTCATGAACTAAAACGATACGCTGCATCATATTGTTCAGAACCCACACAAAAAAATCATCATTTCCACCATTGGGTATGGCGGCTAACCATTACATTCCCTTTGTGACCAGCACAAAGGGAATAAAATGTTTCTCAGTGGGCTGCATGTCGCCCAACTGCGTGAGTGAGAAAAATGAGAAAAAAGTAAGTGATAGAAGAGAAAAGAGAGGAAGTAATAAAGAGAGCGAGGGCAGGCGCAGGAGAACGGTAAACCGTTGGCAGATCATGCCTCATGCAAAACTTTCATGAATAAAACATTTTCCTAGCCTCCCATTGCTCAGATCCATTTTTCCTCCATTTGCCTGCTCTTCCCTCTCTATCTCTCACACGCATGATTAACCTCGGGAGGCCTTAATCAACACTGGAAATGACCCATGCTCCTTGACTTACCTCTCCCTTCCTCTCCTTCACCTCACTCTCTCCCCTCTCAACACGTCCTTCACCGCAGGTCTGTCAGTGGTGGGGTTTGCCTCACCTGCTTTCCCTGCAGGCAAGCGCTATTTAAGGGTTTGTTGATCTTACCTGTGCAGTCATTAACTGAAGTGAGGGAGACATACAAATGCGCCTGCTGAATGAGATATAATACATTGGCAGTGTTTGAATGGAAAGGTATTAAACTGCATCAGACAGGAATGGATTTGAGATTTGTTTTCTTTTTCAATATATGATTATTTATCTTTTCTTTTCTTTGCTTTATGATCCCATCCTGGGGGGTCTTGGTATACGACGAGAAAGTTATAGCTTGGGATGAATAATCTTTCTTACATAAGCCTTTACTCACACACTCTTTAAAACGTGTCCTCTGGGTATAGGGACAGGGATAGATTGATGGTTATTATTATTTACTTGCTCACAGCCATTCTCACACACACATCCATGAACTGAAGCATACACACACACATATGTGAGCTGTCCTGAAAACTGCCAGGTTGCTATGACAAACCAATTGCAAAAAGCGACCTGTCCATGATGCTAAAAACTAGCTCTACTCAGAGTTCGAGGTCACACCCAATTATATAACTGTGTTTATCTTTCTGTTTCCCTCATTGGGTGCAGGCCTTACACACACAAACCCACATGTGCACACACAAGTCCACTGAGAATGGTTTTTAATTGGTCTTCCCTGTGTAGCTGAGGTTTCAGGGATGGTACCACTGGTTAAACGCCCCGTTTGTGTCCTATGTTAGTCTCCAATTTAACAGTAGTGACACAGTAGGCTACTAGTATCCTGGCTGAACATTAGCTTTTTAATAAGGATGTTTTTTTCCATTTATTTAGATATTTTGAAAACCCTCTGGGTAAAAACACATTACTTTTTAGTTTACCGTCATCATTTTTTACTTCATTGGATCATCAGAAATGTATTAATCACATTTAATTAACAAAGCAACCCTACAAATCAAGCAATCACAAATCTACCATCTGTTTCCCTGTCTACCTTAGTGACGCTCTCTCTCTCTCTCTCTCTCTCTCTCTCTCTCTATCTCTCTCTCTCTCTCTCTCTCTCTCTCTCTCTCTCTCTCTCTCTCTCTCTCTCTCTCTCTCTCTCTCTTCCTCCTGATGCATCCTCATCTCCTCTTACGCTTTTCTCCATATGTGTCATGTTACAGGCATCAGCGGTCAGTACCCTCTGGTTCAGAATATGACGGTGACGGAGGGTGGGACGGTGAACATGACCTGCCGTGTGGAGTATAATGACAACACCTCCCTCCAGTGGTCAAACCCTGCACAGCAGACCCTCTTCTTTGGAGACAAGAAAGGTACGTTTGGGAGATTGACAGACAGCAGCAGCCGCACAACAGATGCAGTCTTACAAAGTATTCCCGAGTAAGGCGTGTGGTAGTTGAGAAATGCACAAAACACACAAAAACAGGTTTTATTTTAGGCTGGAAAGCAACCTGAAAAGCTCCTTGTGTTCCCCTGTGTTTGTCACCTGAATAAGCCGCTTTTTTTGTTGTGTCATATGCATCTGTGTTTTCCTGGCTGTGCTCTCTTTTAACAGCAAGTCTGTTGAAGGTATATAGAAAAAGAGGCAAACTCTTGGGATGGACTGTATATAGCTACTATTACTTGTCACTTGATCCATCAACCTTACACACACATCACCTATTAACAGTTTGAGTGCTTTTGAGTGTTGTTTTGTTTGCTTCTTGGTTTGTCTGTAGGTGTGCCGTCCATTTGACTTTCTTTGGATTTTAAGATCAGCAGGGCACAAGGAGCAGGCGACTGTAGATTGCTGTAAAGCTTTTGTTATTTCTCTTATTGATTTATATCCTTCTCATGATCAGGGAAAGCCTTGGAGCATGTTGACATCATCCCATGGGAAGACATTGGTGGATCAAACTAGGTTTTCTATCATTTTCTATCCGAGTAAAAAACTACTGAAAAGTTTAATATTATTGTTAAAATCAAGTTAGAAGATCAGAAACAGACAAAATACTCTCAAAGTCAACCATTCACCACGTTGCGCAAGTGCCCTTCACTGGAATCCTTCAGTACTTATCTCATACTGCCTCAAGCACACACAGTGCAGTATGAATAAGAATGTAGCTAAAAGAACAAAGCTAATCACCTAAGCCTTGGATGGTACAACATAATGGCCTTGTGTGTAACTGATGGTGTGAGAGCATTACATGGGTTTCATATCATTTCACAATTTGTAGTACAGGATAAACAGTGATTTGGCATAGGACTCTACCTTGCTTATGGTGGTGTATTTTTCACACTAATGAAGACAGCGTAATGCGGTTAGCACACTCAAACATCGTCAGGATAACTAAAGTGGGATTTTGTAGCCAAAGAATAGGAACAATGGATGTTAGGTTTTCAAAGGGGAGAGCCACAATAGTGGACCCTTACCAATCTGACTCAATTTCAAATGATATCAAAAGTAATGAGACAGGCTAAATGCGTTTACTCAATTAGATAGTTCAAATGTGTTCATTTACAACACTTTGCAATATTAACCAATGCAACACTAATTAAGCTAAAATGACCCTGACAGGGGTCATTTTGGAGAGAGACAGGGAACACAAGGAGTTTAGCCACACTACACGAAAGAGAAAATAAAATAAAAAGCACAATGGGGCCCCTTTAATATAAAGTATGTTAAATTAACTAAAGAAAATGTTGTTATATATTATATACAATTAACAACCTCATCCACCTCAAAACCCACTTCCTAAGAGAATCTGCAGAAAAGACACCAAGCTCTCTCTCAACACTTATATACACTGTAGATCTGCAGTGTGCTGCAGAGAAATTCCTTCCATTAAACGGATACAAGCCCTTTTATTTTTGCACACAGTCACACACACAGAAATGCACACAAACAAATACAAACACATGCTGTGGGTGTGGCATCAATGTTTTAATGGCTAATAAGTACAAAGGCTTTATCCCGACCTTTCACACCCTCTTCAGTGGAGTCCCCATAAAGAGGATTCATGGGTGTTATTTTGTTGGTTCATGCCTGCTGAAATGATTGTGCCCTGTGCGTCTCTCGGCTGTATTAGTTGAGTGTAATAGAGTATGAATCACACTCTCTTGTAAGTGTCCGGATTAAGCACATATGGGATTTACACAGTCTTCCTCCATTATCCGCCTGCCCATTGGGCTGCCTTGCATTTGTGTATTAGTGTTTGCGTGCGTGCGTGTCCGGGTGTGTATGTATTTTTGCAGAGAGTGAATGCATGCAAATCATTTCAATTTTCAGCTATTTACATTTTCACTTGCCGGAAAGAGCCACTGCATTGAACAACAAATTCAACAGTTGATGTTCTCTGCAGGTTATTCCATATCACACCAGGGGTTGGTTTTAGGGCTGCATTTCAAGACATTTCCCGTGCAGAGAGATTGGAAGTGAAAAAGCAGCAAAGGACTCTTTTATTATCAGAAAAGCAAAGGGATACTACTGAGACCTTTGAATTGCTATGCTGTTTTGGGCTGGTATGTTGCTGTGTATGCATGTGTGTGTGTCCGTGTGCATGGGTTTTTGTGCTTTGGGATTTGTCCTGCTGAACGTGGCACATTTCAGATGCACATGCTGATGGGAGTGCTGAGATGGTGAGTGTTTCCAAAGTGCCACTGGCAGTGTGAGAAAGGAAAGATGTCTCAGCTGCAAACGCCTCTGAGCACAGTAGGTTTCAGATTAATTTTGCTTGCTGCCTGTTGGGAAAAAGAAGATGGGGATTAGACAAGCACACAGTTGCTCAAAAATACATCCTCAACTTGCCAACTTTCTGCATCCTCTGCTCTGTTACAAGTAGTTTAAATGATATGTGTTTGTTCCTTATGGCAAGGTACAAGACATTTTTTGATACAGTCTATATATGACATTATTTAAGGTTATTGATTGACTCCACATAGGTACTGTAAACAAATGTATATTAACTGACTTCAAAAAAGTGCTAAAATGTCATTGCAGTATTTTGAAACAATACATTTTGTTTTATGAAATGTATAAGCAGGCCATTGTCTTGTCTCTATGATGTTTGTTGACCTAACTCAACAGATAGTTGATAGTGCACATGTGCCTGCGTGTGCATGTGTTTCATCTCAAAGAGTGTCACTTACATCCTCTATTAAATTCAGCCTCAGAGCATTAGCATAAACATATTGTTTTTCAAAGACAAATGCAGAAACTGACTCCATTACGGTCCTTTGAGTGGTGCCGGTTCTGCCTCTGTTGTTGTTGAATGTGAGAGCTGAGGCTCACCTCTAAGACGTTTAGTCGGATGAAAGAGACTCCTCTTGTCTTCCGTCTTCTCAAACGTGCTTCGATGGCTGTGAAGGGTTGTTTGAATTTCAAATAAGTCTTTGTCACGAAAGTAGCCAATTGTGTCCTTTCCATCACCACTGAGGGACTTAAGCCTCGACAGCGATAGAGAGATGAGCACTGGGCAAGAGGGATTCTCTCTTTTATAA
Source organism: Gymnodraco acuticeps (assembly GCF_902827175.1). Taxonomy (NCBI): domain Eukaryota; kingdom Metazoa; phylum Chordata; class Actinopteri; order Perciformes; family Bathydraconidae; genus Gymnodraco; species Gymnodraco acuticeps. Next base: position 2,563,751 of record NW_022989890.1, on the reverse strand, counting down.
CATTCAAAAGAGGCTAATATCTCTTCACAAATTGCTCTTTTGGTTACAATATAATTCAAGACCTGATAATGGCTTTATTTCCTGGATGGAGACATTTTGCAGTGAGGCATAATTACAATGTATTCGTAATTCCCGTACGAGAAGGAACCGATGTGTAATTACTTTCCAGGCTAAATTTGCAGGCCTACAGAATGGTCTCCTCGTGTGAGAGCATTGGCTAAGGTATGACATTAAAATATTTTATTCAACATGGTTACTGTAATTAGCTAACCCTTTTCCTCGCCAACACCCATAGTTTCATTCTCAACCTACTCTCTGGATCCCGTTCTTCTCTCTTTGATTATCCCTCCACCTCTGCCTTCTTGGGTCGTGATATATCTATCCTTAAAAGTAAGATTAACACACATTTGGTAAACCTGAATGCGTTAGAGCCTTGTTCCAGGAGGGGCTAATTGACGTGATTGTGTGGAAGCAAAATATGCTGTACACATTTGTCATTTAGGGTTTCAGTAGGGCTGCAACTAACAATCATTTATATTATCTATGAATCTGCATGATATATATTTATTGGATTATACATTATTTACAATTAAAAATGTCTATGTCAGTGTTTCAAAGTCCAAGGTCATGTCTCAACATGTCTTGTGTTTGTCAGTCCATTACTTAACAAATAGTTGGTGATTATTTTTCTGTCAATCAACTAATCAATGAATCAACCTACAGGTGCAGCTCTAGGTGTCAGTGGTTACGTTATTAAGGGCGGTTGGATTTAGCATGGCAGAGAGAATCCCGGGGCTCTGCGGAATACAACAGTTACACTGCTAGTTTAATAGTAATGCCCTTGTTCATTCTTCAAGGTCATATTTCAAAAGTCTTGTCTTTCCTCGGGTTCTGATTATATTTTTACTCAGTCTCTCTTTCTGTTCTCAGTATATCATTTCCAGAATGGTAGTGGCATCTCTTCAACTAGTTTACATTATATACTAATCATTTTTATCTGGCTTTAAATGTCTGTTTCTTAAAGTCTAATTAAAAAAAAAATCTAAATGTTACATTTAACAATTTGGAAGAATTATCAAAAACATGATTTTAGTTGTATACCATTTTATGGTGTTTACATTATGTATGGGCCAACTGCTATTACACACTGTAAGCAAATCAATTTATCACATTTTAATTGTAATCATTTGCATGACGTCATGCATGATTCAGATTAAGTGGAAACGGCCTTGCTTTCGGCTTTTGGTCTCGGCTCATGCTGTTTCATGGAAAAAGGAACCGACCATGAAAAAGGTCACGATGACTGAATCTCCCTTCAGTCTGAACGCAGTGAGTCACAACGCCCATGCAATGGTTCATCAATATATTATGCAACCAAATAAAAACATTAATTCCAAAGCATTAGACATTTGGGCTGCACGATTTGGGGAAATAATCTAATTGCGATTTTTCTGACAGATATTACGATTCGATTTGCGATATTTGTTTTTAAGCGACCCAACAGAAGTTTATTGTAAAATGCGGCCATATCTCCGGCTAGGAAGGTCGTATCAACGTGCTCCCGTCTCTAGCACCCCCGCAGCCCGAGCTACGAGTGAAAGAACTAAATTTACATGAAACTTCTGTTGGGTTGCTTTAAAGTCAAGCTTCAGTTTAAGATTCACCCTGTAATAGATGTAAAACATGTGATGGAGCATTACTAACCTGACTCAGGTGGTTTGTTTCACCAAACCATCTAAAGCTCCATTGGAAGCCATTTGGAAAAGTATTTAAAAAATACTTGGCAGGTGATTGGATCAATATGTCTATCACCTACTATCATGGGCCACTTCTGATTGGTTAACAATGACTGGTACATGTGGAGCACAGCACTTCTGATTGGTGTGGGTGACTGACACACAAGAAAAACAGAAAAAAAAGGTTTAGGGTTAAAGGGTTAAAAACTAAAAAAAATCGCAGTCTTAGCGATTTGATAATTGCATCATTTAAAATCACGATTTCGATTTAGAATCGATTAATCATTCAGCCCTATTAGACATACAAAGTGAGATCCTCCATGTAAAAATGTACAATATACAAATATAAATGAATGTAAAAAGTGGTTACATGCATGGGCGTTTAACTTGCTTTTTGAAGCGTGTTTCCATGTGTGTTTGCAACCATTTCTAATTATAGTATATGATACTTTTTGCAAAGTTACCAAAGTGCCTACTGGTGGACATGTCTGCCCACGCTGTGCCATCTGCAGTTTGATTGAATCTGTTTAAACATTAAGATTAGTGTTCTGGGTGAGCAGCTAAGGGCCAACTGCTCGTTTTAAGGCCCCTGTGCTGCTAAATGTGAAGCCATTCGGGTGCTCCGATGTGAAATATTCAGCTGTCTGAATCCATTTGCTGGCTGTTTTGGGGTTGTGTGAGCATGTGTTTGTGTGTATGTAAGTGCACATATTCGTATGTGCATGTGAAATGTTAGGCATTCCACCTCGCTAGTATGCAGCCATGAGAGCTTTGATGCATTCAGAGTATCTGTGCCTGAGCAATTTAGGGGATAGGCTTTTAAAAGTTTTCCAAAGTAAATACAAAAATAAGAAATGCTTGACAGACTTTTTTATTGAACAGATAGCAGAACTTTCTCTCTCCAAACTTAATCTTTGCAGGAAAGTTAAACTTTTCAGACAGCTGTCTTTTTCTATTTTATTTCCTGGAAGAATGCTTCTATGAAACATCCTTTCATATCGGCCTGAAGATTGGAACGGTGTTCTCTCTGATCAAAAAAACTTGACTGTAAATCTCCGAAGATCCCTAACAAGTCCCCTCTCCCCAAGACAAGCACCATAAAACATGAGAGGAAGGAAAAGAGAAAAAAGGTGCCTTGATGGGATAAAGGGGAGGAATTAAGGAGGCATTTTATGAGAGCTTTTGGAAGCAGTTATCACCTCTGAAAGACGCAGAGACTTTTCTTTGACCTTGAGCTTTCTGCGTCTGCTTCCTTTGTCACTTCTCTTTGCACACAGCGTTTCAGTATATCATTCAGCTTTAGTTTCAAAAGAAACAACAAATGTTTCTTTTGATCACATTTTGAATGTGCAGACAGGTATAATGATTAAAAGCACAGATCTGTATTGTTGTCATTGGCGTTGTCGTTATGGATCAGAGAAACTGATGTCAAGTAAATGTCAGCTTTGTTTCTTTCTCTGTTCAGCTGCAAAGCAGGTTTCGGAGAGAAAGAAACTACATTGCCTTTATTAGTGGAGCCACTTATCATCTGCAGGGTGTACAGAAAAATACCTGAGGCAAAGGGAATCATTAGCTCACACTTAGTGACAGGCTTAGTCTTTCTCTCTTCTGGGAGAAAGTTCTGGAGCACAAAATGAAAAGGGAAAGAAACCAGTTTTTTTATGCGTTATCAAAATCACTGTCCATTTTCTTTCAAGCGCTTTTGAAAGATAGCCATAGAGGGTATCCTAGAAAAAATATGAATATCCTCATAGACGAAGGCATTTGTTCTATTCTGGAGCTCGAGGGGGGAAATGTATGCTTCGGAAAAACACAATGGGGTCTATAGGCGAGAGCTGTCTCCTCCCTGACCCGCTTCACACAAGGACTTAATGAAGTGGGGCTGGTGGAGCTGTCCCACTGAACTCTGCATGGCAGGTAGAAACTGATGAAAGGAAATCATTTCTGTCACATTCCATACAGCCAATTACTGTATGGAGTATGGCACATTTTACATATTAAAAAGCTGGTGTGCCTTTCGGAGAGGTATAACAGGTAATGGAGGTTGAGGAAAAGGCTGAGATACAGAATACACATTAAGATATTCAATAAGCATAGCATTCTGGGGCTTCTCTCTCTCTCTCTCTTTCTCTCTATCGCTTCCTCACACACACACGCTCATACACACAGAAGCTCAAGCCTCCAGATGGTTTGTTGACAAGGGAAGGAGAACAGTCACATCCAGACACATGCAGCTGAATGTATATTCTGAAATTTGCACTTTTCTCATTATAAAAGTGTGTCAGTTGAATGAGCAAACACCCGCCAAGGCTCTATACTAACACATACTGTCCCTGGGTAGAAAGGGGGACACGGAGAAGGGAGAAGGGGGAGTAAGGAGAGGGGAGGCCAGTGGAAATGATGGGAGAGGAAAGGGCAGGAGTGGGAAGAGAGAAGGGAAATAAAGGAGCAAAGTGAAATGGGATTTCATCATAGGCTTAAAGTGAGGGAGAAATATTTGATTACACTCCGTATGCTGATACAATAAAATCTTCCTTAGATGTCTTTCATACACATGCACACACTCACGTTTAATGATGGAGAGTAGCCGTGAAAAACTGTGATGCCGACAATTAAGACGTTGTACACAGGGATTTGTTACAATTTTAGTGTGGCTATGGCAACATACTTTGTCAAAACCAGCAGCTCTGTCAGATAATAGTACGTATCCCCATATTGAGCTGGAAACCCCTTTATGAATCACAGTCCATTTTACACATTGTTTATAACGTTTTGGAGCCTTAAACCATTTTGCTCTATGGTTCCATGATCAAAATGAAACACATGCCGCTTTCACCATTACAGTACATTTGAAGCAGTCAGATTTTGATACATAACCAAAGTACTGAGTCTTTATACTATTTGTTCTTGCAGCAGGGAAAAAAGGTTGTTGTGTTATGTTTTTGTGACTGTTCTTGTGGAGCACTCATAAGTTGTCAAATAGCTCTGCATTGCAGTATGATTTGCGACATTTTTAATTAAAAAAAACACAAACAATTGGCAGGATGTTTGGGAGAAGGTAATGTGAAGTAGAAAGAGTCTTTCATTGGAAAAAGAGCTTCTGAGTGGGAGGTGAGAGGAAATCATTCGGTGGAATTGTCCGTACACACCTTTTCAAATCTGATTAACCTGCTACTCATTAATGGTTCAAATATTATGATTGAATGTAACATCATACTTTCAATAAGACTGTTTTACCGGCTGACAGAATGTCTTCCCTCAGAATAAAAATGTCGCTTTTAATTGAAAAGAAACACGACATATTTGACCTTCTCTCTCAATGCAGCTTCCATCTGTCTCACTTTTCCTTTTCAATGATGTGCCTTTCTTCTCATCCTCTATAGAGCTTTTTTTCCTTTTTTAGACATAGCTGACTCTTCCGCTCTTTGCTCTAACCCTTTTTGATTATGGTGTTTGGGAACAGAGGACCTTGTGGCTTTGGTGTTTATGATCGTTTACTTTCTGTTATCTGATCGGTCATCAGCCCTCAGAATAAGAAGAGGCATCTTTCCGTCCTCACTGCGGTTCTGATTATCTAACTGCATCACTTTGGCAAACTCATAACATTGTCACGTCTCAAGGTACTTTGTGTTAGGAAAATCGGATGTTTGAAAGACATCTCTCTCTCGGTTTTTCTCTCTCTCTCACACACACTGTATTCTCTGTGTACTTCAGCAGCAAAACAGACGGAGGTGCATTGACTATTAGTTGCAAAACAAATCAAACTTTGATGCTGACAAGTTCAGCTTTCCTTTCAGTCTCTCTTTGTATGTTCACGGAGAGACGCAGATGAAGGCTTAATGAGCAAAAATATGATTGTCCATTCAGTAAGTAGTTATTGTGAAACAGAAATCCGCCGCGCTTTGTTGCAGACAATGCGGTCGTCTGTGAACACATTCTGGAGTGACTAATGGTCTCTAATGGATGACAGGCAGCAGCCTTCACAGACAAAAGCAAAGATACATTCCTCTCCTCTCTCGGTCGATAGCCAACCTTTAACTGGGCAGAGAAGGACAAATCGAAGGTTACATTTCAGTTTTTTAAATATTAAAATCCTATAAAAATGATATTGCATGTTATTCGTGTTTCAAAGGGAAATTGTATAAAACTGAGGGGATCTATTAGTAATGGGGTATTCAGTTTGGTTCTAACTGAAAACAAAATGCTACTTTTCGCCAAATTGTTCACACTATAAACACACAATAAAGTTTATTGATTGATAATCATTTGAAGTGAGACAAATTTGCTATGAATCAGAAATCTAACACTCAACAGACAAAACCATTACTTTGAGCCTTTTTTAAGGTTTATTTCATCAAAGAAAATGTTTAAATGTTTTCATATTTCAACTGTATTCTAGCATCCTTACCAGTTATATCAGGATTTCATGGTTATATAAAACACCTTTCATGTTTTTTTAAATCCACCCTTCCAGGGGGATCAGCGTGATCCTGCATGTTGGCATCGAAACTATCCTGATCTCTGCCTGTAACTTAACGCTTAAAGCTTGATCGGATTTCTAAATGCAAAAACGAATTGAAATGATCAGGATCTCAGATTCAATAGGAACCTATATTAGTACTATGCTCAATGCCGTATCATGCAGGCAATGATCTACAGTACAGGAAGTTGTCATATTATTAATCATCTATAACGTTTTTACAGCCCAGTCACATTTAATTTGGCTCTCTCATCATTGGATATAAATAAAATATCATCACTAAGGTTTCATTTCCTTGCATAAGAAGACCAACAAGTCTTAGAACTATCAATCTATCCACTTCAGATTTGTCTCACAAATTACTTTGGCTGTTGAAGGAAGCGAAGCAAGAAAGCAGAGCTGCATCACGACAGCCAACAAGCCAGCAACAGTGAATGTATTTTCTGACATTTGCCTTCTCACATTTCTTTGCCCTAAGCAAATAAGACAACAGTAGAAAAGCAGCATTATTTAAAGTGTACACATTCATAGGTTAGAGTCGACAGAATGAGGTCTGTGGAGGAAAGAGAGAAACTGACAGAAAGAAATACAGAGGCAAGGAGAATGTATTCTTTGTCTAGAATCCATCCAAATAATCTGTTCTTTGTCTTAAGATAAGATAAGATGGGGTTTATACATGTGTGTGTGTAAAGAACTATCTTTTCAGCACAGCTCTCACCATGAACTGAACTCGCAGTGCGTTAAAATAGATCCAATTTCGGTGGTCTTGCATTGATGGCGGTTCGTCCTCACACACTCGCACGGAAACAGGAATGTGCTGTCACCAGTGCCGAGCGTAAAGATATGTCATGTGCTCATATCGTGGTGTCACGCCTGCTCAGCTCAGTACACGTCCTGCAGAGATAACCAGTGTTGCGAGGGACGGGAAAAGGACGGAACAAATGCAATACTAAATGAGAGAGAGAGCAGCTGTCGTTTAGCCAAACTGATTACAACTCTACTGCCATTTACTGTAGGTGTTTAGCGTGGAAGCGGCAAAGCAAAGCTATCCATCCCTCTGCAGACCAAATGACATGAGATAGCGTGCACGCTGACATTTCTCAGCATTTTTTCATCTCTGTGATCATTGCAGCAATGCATACACATTCAGGGGCGCCGCCAGGGATTTTGGGCTCCATGAAAATATATCACATCGGGCCCCACCACCAGGCACAGGCCACTTTGTTTATAAATTACCTCGAGGGCCGTACCAAATGGTCTAGCGGTCCGTATACGGCCCGGGGGCCGGAGGTTCCCCACCCCTGGTTTAATATAATAACATTAGTATTAATATCATAACCAAAATGTCGGTGATTAACATTTTGTTTACAGACTGATCACTCAATGCTTCAAACTGTCCATCATCCTAAATAGACTAAAAGCAGTTTTTTGTATAGATCATTGGCTATGTGGGAAAATACTGTGTTTGAAATGTATAATTTAAATTAGATGTTAGCTTTTTGTTATATATATATATATATATTTTGTATTCCAGTCTCCCTTCAGATATGTTAAGTGGCATGTCATTCAACACAATGCTGCTCACCTCCTTCAGTTGGGAGAAAAGCTGGTTCAGGTTCAGCCTTATGGGGGGACAGGGCTGCTGAGCCTGAAGATGGATCTGTTGGGACAGATCCAGGGACAACTGATCTACACTGAACAAAAATATAAACGCAACACTTTTGTTTTTGCTCCCATTTTTCATGAGATGAACTCAAAGATCTAAAACATTTTCTATATACACAAAATAACCATTTCTCTCAAATATTGTTCACAAATCTGAAAGAATCTGTGATAGTGAGCACTTCTCCTTTGCCGAGATAATCCATCCCACCTCACAGGTGTGGCATATCAAGATGCTGATTAGATGGCATGATTATTGCACAGGTGTGCCTTAGGCTGGCCACAATAAAAGGTACAACACACTTACGTAGGCTAAGTACTAGCATCCCTCCTCACATGCTTTCACTCTCTGCAAGTGCAGGTACCGAACCGCGTTTGGAGGCAGGACCAAACCATTACATGTAAATAGAAGGGGGTGTACAGAGGCTTTGGGTAATTAACTTTTGGAAGAAAATAAGTTAAATGAATCGTAAGTTTAGTGAGAAATGTATCAATATAACATTCTATTAATATTAATTATTGAGGATTGATGAAAGGTTACTTACACGGGCCCTTAGAATCGTCCTAACTGTTCACCCCCTTACGGCGCCCCTGTACACATTACATTACATGTTACTTGTTAGACGCTTTTATCCAAAGCGACTTACATACTCAATGCTGTGGCCAATCTCCACAGGAGTAATTTGGGGTGAAGTGTCTTGCCCAGGGACACAACGACATGCTGACTGCAGTTCAGCGCACTAAGTTCAGCGCACTCTCCCACTGAGCCACAGCCTCCCACTAGACACAGACGATAGAAACTGAATGCAGCTCAGGTGCCAAACCCCTCCATTCAGTCACCTCCAGGGCAGGACATTTACCAGTGACTGACAAATTACAGCCGTAAGTGGGTGAAAACGCGGAGATTGTGGCAGTCTGCGTTGATTTAATCAATCAAAACTATGAGTCAGACCTGTAGCGATGCAATTAATTGTTACAAGTTACTAAGAAACTATTTTAAAGTTAATTAACTATTACTGTGATTGACATTCTTGGTGAAAAACAAAACACTTTCTTATATTCCTGTTATTCTTATAAATAAATGTAATTGATCTAATAAAAAACTAACAATAGGTATATAAAATAAAGGTTTGCGTCGTAGTGTGAGACAAAGTTGCATGATGTGTGCAGGTAGGGGAAGGAATATGGAGGATGTTAAAAACACCTTTTTCAGGTCTTCAGATACATTTAATATGATTATTCACCGTTCAGCCAGCCAGGATCTTTTGAAAGTACTCTACAAAAAGACTAATGTCCTTTAGTCTTTGTAGACAAGTTACAAACCCAGGGTGCTTTAGTTTGTATATCATTTACCTCCAATTACCTTACGATTAGAATCGCATGTGGCCTCACAAATAAGAAAACATGGACACTTTTTCACAAATAATCATGCCTCTTCTCTGCTGCAGCCACACAAACACACACAAACACACACACACACGGTTCACTGCACTTGAACGAAGTGTGCTCAAAGTCACTGTGCTGGAGAGATACTCATATTAAATAAGGTTTGTAAAAAGGTGGTGCACTTGCAAACGAAAGGCCTGCATAAATCTCTCGAGCACCAAGGCCAGAGAAACAAAATGAATGCACTTTTTATCACCCTCTAGAAACAAAATGAAAACAATTATTTTGTGCCGTGTCGTTTTGTAAACGAATGCAGGCATGAATCCCGTCATTTTCAAGGTGCCACCCCATTCTGGAACATTGCTATCACAGATATGAAGTAGAAAGTCTTCTTTGAATACCATGGAGTATGTTTCAACAAGCCAGCCAATTTCAGCAAATCCATTTCAACCCTCACATCTTGCCAAATTCTCATTAGGCCATCTTTTCAGCCAGTTATTGCAGTATTGATTTCCATTCCCGTTATGTCTTTTGAAAGATTACATTTTCATATAAGTAAAATGTCTACGATGGTTTCCACCAGACAAGGCCATCAGTCTTGTTTTCTGTAAAAGTGCACCGATGCGTTCATTTTCTGATTCAACAGAAAGTTCTGTTATTTATATTTCGATACCATTTTAGACTTTTTATGCATTTAAATATATTCATGCATATATTGCTTACACTACACTGCCTGGCTTGACTAGCTCAAACCTTTTTTAATTGTACAATTAGCAAAACCTATACAATATCACAGAGATTAGTATTCAAAATGAATAAGCAACACTGCTTATACATGTGTGTAAATATTGCAAATACCTAAATTGTCAAATGCATGTTGATAGGGTTGTAAGTGTTTAATGTGTTTGTGGTAAAGATCAAACTGTGTTTTTTTCTAGATGTGTGCTTTGCTGTAACCATCTCAGATTGGTTGATGTGTCTGTTGGCCGCCTGCTCTTTCTTCCTTTCTTTCTTTGATTTTCTCTGTCCTTTTGACTGTTTCTGTGCATTGTGTTCCCCAAGAGACACCAAACGCACTTGATACACATCAACCTCCACACGGTTTCTGGTTTATAAGGTTTACTGACTGTCTGTCTGTCTCTCTGTGCAGCTTTAAGGGACAACAGGATTGAGCTGATGCATGCGTCGTGGTCGGAGCTGACCATCAGCATCAGTGATGTCACGCTGACGGATGAAGGCATGTACACCTGCTCCCTCTTCACCATGCCTGTGAGAACAGCCAAAGCCTACCTGACTGTTCTCGGTGAGTAACTTTTAAACATTTAATACAATTCCTGCTTGAAGGAAATGTTCATTTGTAAATAATTGGACACAATTACTTTCAAATATAGGTGGGCTTTAGAATGGATAAGTGGGAAGTGTAGAGGAAACTTCTGTGTAGCATGCAGTGGAGTCACCGACTCAGGAAGGAGACACGGGAAGAGTCGGAGCTTTGATGTCAAACCACTGTGATTTATTTGGAGTTGGTACCAGAGTATTCACATCACAAATCCAAGAGTCAGAGGTTCTGACTCCACGGTAGAGTTGCCACGTCAATTCTGGAGAGCCTCTCTCTTGCCAGCCCATCTAACTGGTTTCGCAGAGAGTAAACAACATATTTGAGGAGATAGCCTAAACAGTGTGGGAACACAGAGCTACTTGCCTCGGACACTTATGACCTCGAAGATTTTACCTTGGAGTCCACAAATACAGAGAAGGAAGTGTCCCAGTGTACCCACAACACAGACCATCTGTATCCCAGTATTGACCGGTCACAGAATGGGAACAATAACATTATTGGCTAAGCCGCCTGTGTCCTTAAAGAAGGCAAACAGACATCGAGGTTTGTCCTGTATGTTACTAATTGGCGTCTTATGATAATTATTTCCACAACAGGAAGAACATAAGTCATAGATAAGCTTCTGTTCTTCCAATTCAATTAAAATAGCTTTATTAGCGTGAATATATTTACATACAGTTTTGCCAAAGCTCTGTACAATTGCAAAATCCATACACAATAACACATTTGAAACAAATTCTGAACATAAGCAAGAACAACATGTTTTTTTTCAGGGTTAGTTTTATTTATTTTATTATTCCAATTACTGGAGGTTACCAACATAGCTAATAGTGTTTTTTGGTTGATTTTTCATTACTAACAATAAGTGGGTTAATTTGTTGCGCTAAGTATTTCAGAAAAAATGAACCGTTGCTACAAATAGCCTGTTGCTTATGCCAGCATCTGCTGACAAATAAAAACATAATATTGGACTCTTTGGTAATGCTTTTGTTGTGATCATCACCCCCACACAAACATAGCATTGTCTAATTTCCTGCCACTGGGATTATTATCTTGCCAATTAGTTCCCGCTAATGTTAATAGATGTCCTAGTGCACTCCAGGACCATTAGCAGCCTCTCTATGTTAACAAGCATTTAGAGAATTAGAGACATTAAAGGCTACTGCTCAATAAGGTTACAGAGAAAATTATTTGTTTGCAATACTGAACAATAGTTAATGGCTGGGAGATTTATTTAACATACAAAAATAAGTCTGTTTCCGGACGGTGAGTGCTAGGAACGATAATAGGAATACATTGGAATTTATTTGGGGACAAAATACCTAACTATTGGGAAATAAATCACAAAAAATGATTTGATTAAATAGATCTTAAAGAGATATCAATGATATCATCTTGCATCACAAATGGAGCTCTCATTTCATTGTCATGTCTTGAAAATGCTTGAGCAGCAGACCAACAAATATAACACAGCACATACAAATCAGTGACGCACAAATGAGCAGAGAAACACACTCACCCATATTACTACACACTCACACACAGAGAGGGAGAAGGATTAGCGGCCCCTAGCAAACCAAGGGGAACGTCACTGTTTAAGATTAACTTAGTATTTGATCTGCTCTCCTTCAGTCTTGGGGGAAAACCATCAAACACTTTTCTGAGGCAGGCCACACTGCCTCATTCACTCACGTACACATACAGCACAGTACTTAGATATAAAGCCCATCCTTTGAACACATTGGGAAATATGTATAGTATTAAATCAGATGAGGAGGGATATATCTCACTGCATACTGTATTTACTGTTTCTTCCCTTAGAGGATGCTAAACAGAAAACAGAAGGACCTTTGCTTCTGAAAATAAATCTTACAGGAGGTGATGAGAGAGACAAGGCCAGAGCCAGTCGATGGCATTGACTGACAGACCTTTCAGTGACTCTGCCTGAGGCAGACGTATTGCTCATTGACATTAGAAGGGCCCTACACACTTAAAACACTCATTTGGGAAAGGCCAGTAATTAACATTTGCTGTACAACCTCGTAGCCTCCTCTGCTGTCACTTGTGTTTGCTTACCGTGATTTACACAAACACACACAAAGAAACTTGTGCTATTTAGCTGGAAATGTTTGTTTTCTGTTCTCACTATTTATTGGGTGGTTAATAGTTCAAAAAGAGTAATAATTAAATCTGTTAGCATAAAAAGGAAAACTCTATTTACTTTGATTGTATTTGAGTTGAACACAGACAGATATATCTCAACATAGATAAAGGAAAAACAAACTATCTGCCTGGCTAGATACCTCTAGATGTATGGGAGAAAATATGTGTTTTTCTGTAATTTGGGTGAACTGACCCTTAACGACTAGACGGCCCAATGGTGAGAGAGACCATCCAGCACTGTGTCAGCGACAATCCTCCCTGATGCGTTATGGAGTAGGCTGCTGCTCTGTAGTCTGCTCTCTCATCTCCCTGCAGGAGCCCGAGCTGGAGGAGAATTTCAAATAAGGCATAACAATATTATCGTTGCATAATGACATGCCGCTGTGTGTGAATTAGTTCCATCGCTGTGATTTCCACATTTCCACCCTTCAGGTGTCCCGGAGAAGCCAGAGATCGACGGCCTGACGAAGCCCGCCTTGGAGGGAGACCAAATCACTCTGACCTGCATGACCCAGGGCAGCAAGCCTGCCGCCGACCTGCGCTGGTTCAGGAATGAAAAGGAGGTCAAAGGTAAGCAACATCTGAATCTGAATGTTCTTCTGCATCACTGCAATGGGTTCACAAATACAGTGAGTGTAATATTATACAGACCGTATGTGCAGGGTTTCACCTTTGGTATTTTAAATCGCAACAGACCGAATACTTGGCCTGTGGCAATGCAGTTTGCAGCATCGCTATAACCAACTTGACACTGGACACTGCACTTCCTTGGGTCCTGAGCATTACACCTGCCATGACTTAGTTGCGTCACATATCAGTAACACAAAGTCAGAACCACAGCTGAAATCTAATTTGTTTCAAAAATAAAGAAGACCAGTAACGGAATTTACCTTTAAGCATAGTAGGCAACTTTCTGTTGCTTGTCACCGTGCAGATTCAGATTTGACAACAAAAAAAACTTTTTAAAATGAAATATGATGAGTTAATGTTCTCCCAAATCTCAGTTTATTAGGGTCAGAAACGACGGTAAAATATAGATAGAGGAGGTGATTTCCCAGTAGGATGTTAGTCACTACGTAGCTTTGCATTACCACAACAGTTGTAAATTAGAGAATGTTTTTAAATAGCATTAATTAAGTATTTATCTGGCTGTAACGTTGTTAGTGTTATCAGTTAGCTTCAAATTACACACATTACTCATGATTTTCTACAAATCATTTTTTAGAAAAAAATATTGGACATTAGTTTTTTCTCAATGGTATCATTTAGTTTTTTACTCTAGTGTTAAAAATATACCATTAATCATTCTGTGCTTTTAGTGATCTCTACAGTAATAACTATTAACAGATGTATTGTCCAATCCCACCCAATGGTTGCTATTTAACTACGCCTACAACTTAATGTTGTATATGGAGAGACATCCCTATATCCACTGTGTTGAAGAAATATCGACAAACGCAGACGACATGGCTCAGACAGTGCTTTTTGATAAACAAACCGATAAATAAATAAATGTGCCTGAAAATGTGCATTTGGGTTTTAGAATACTTTGATGGTAATGGTTGTCGAAGTCTCTCCAGAGTATTTTAGTTCTGAACAAGTTGTTACTAATAGAGCAGATTCAGCATGTGTCCTCTGGCCTGAGACCGATACATGAACCTCGCTTGTTATCAGAGAGATGTTCTAAATCACACTGACTGGACTACACACCTCATTTCCACCCTGCCCCCGCTCTGTTCTACTTGATGAACCATCCGCTTTGTAATTGTTTGAACGGGAGAGAGCGAGAGCAAATGAGACAGAATATTGAAGAAAAGAGAGCTGGGGACATGAAATGAGTTTTTTGAGGACGAGAAAAACAGAGGCGGTTTTGTATCAAATTAAATGCAGAACCCAGTGGGGCAGACTGTCACAGATCATCAGCACAGTTGCAGAACTTTTTAACAAAGGTCTTTATGCTGTTTAACAAAGATTAAAGGCAGATGTTCCCACATCTAGAAAAAACAACTATTTGTATGGATTTTCTCGCAGCCCTCTATTGCAGCAGCTAAACTACAGCCTGTGGCGTAAAGTTTGGCACGGTATGATAACTGTAATAATGATATGATTACTATTTTTTGATAATTTTAACGCTTTTAAAATGTGTGTATGTGGAGGTATTTTACTCAGCTCACTGCATCTGTTTAAATGACTCAAATCAAACAAAGTACTTTATTGGTATTGGTATCACTATAAGGGTACAGGGGCGGCTGTGGCTCAGTAGATAGAGTGCTGGTCTTCGAATCAGGGGGTAGCAAGTTCGAGTCCCACTGCAGTCAGCATGTCGTTGTGTCCCGGGCAAGACACTTCACCCCAAATTGCTCCTGTGGGGATTGTCTACAGTACTGAATGTATGTGAGTCGCTTTGGATAAAAGCGTCTAACAAATGACATGAAATGTAATGTAATGGTATCGTAGTTTTTAAATAATACCCAGCCCTTAGTGTAACCCAACAGATCACTGAAACTCATAGTGAGAACAATTAAATCTGGGTTGTGAAACACAAAGACACTTCTTAGATAAATGTATAATTATGTTGTTTTAATATATTTGTATTTACTCTATTTTAATTAATTTTTAAAATACAAGATTACAATTAATTAAAAATGTTTTCTTCCAAACACCGTAAGGGCAACATGTTCAATTAAAAAAGTATTTCTATCATTATTCTCTTATCACTATTTATTGTATGACTTGATTCCCTTTATAATAGTTATAACACTGTACGTTCTATAGAAATTATGTATTATGCCTTTCATTAATGCTTAATGCTTCAGATAGTAGTGTTTTTCTCACAATTTCGTAATCCCAAACCACCATGTTGTTGTATTATAGCTGTTTGTCACTCCACTTTATATTCCCTCTTGTTGCTCTACTGAGGAAAATGAAGCTTATAGAATATACACTAATTAGCAGAGTTACTATTGTTCCTTTCAGGCTTATTGTGTCTCTACGGGTGATTATTATTTCTCCCGGTGGCCCACTACTGAGAGAGAGAGAGCTGTAAGGCAAATGGGAACGTAGCGAGGGCATAATGTCTCCTAATTTACCACGGAAAGTTAACAGGTAGTAAGAGATATCCTTGGTGGTTTGAAGAGAAGGAAGTCTCGAGAGGATCCGCCTTCTCATTAAGGTCAGATGCTATAATTCTCTCCTCAACGCGGCACACTAGACTATTCCCTCTACAATTTCATATCAGAATATTATTCACTGTGACAAGGTTGTAGTTCTTTGTTCGTAAAGGACGTTAATAGGGGCGACTGTGGCTGTGAGGTAGGGTGTTAGTGGGTGGTTTGATTCCAGCCCCCACAGGACACATGTCGTCTGTCTTTGGGCAAGATACTTCGCCCCAAATTGCTCCTGATGCCAGTGTTGCACCTTGTTAACAACCTCTGCCTGTGAATGGGTCCATCTTCATTTAATTGTTATACCGTATATATACATGCATACATACATTATCGTTTGTAACATCTTTGTTATTTTATACGCACGACTACTTTTCACATCTGTCTTTCCTGGGAGAGCAAGGCAAGGCAAAGAAAGGCAAGTTTATATATAGCACTTTTCAACACAAGGCAATTCAAAGTGCTTTGCAAAAATGAAAGACATTAAGAGCATAAAACACATTAGAAATGTTAAAAAGCAAAGATAAGAAAACATGAATAACACAGGTACATGAATAAAGGTTACAGTGCAGTGTAAGATGTGAATACTTCAATTAAAAGCAGCAGCAAAAATAAAATAAAAGTCTTCAGCCTGGATTTAGAAGTAGTAAGAGTTGCAGCGGACCTGCAGGTTTCTGGTAGTTTGTTCCAGATATTTGGCAGTATCCCTAACCACATTCTCACATTCCTCTACCCCTAGTCTTCCCGTGAAATTATAGTTCTTTTGACACTTTTCTAACCTAAAAAAAAAGCGATCCCTCGTCTGTTGCCTTGTGTATTTGTGATATATAAATACAATTTGGTTAATTGAGTGATGGATGGGTGAATGCTGACTTGAGCTTTGAGGGGTCCCAACCACTGAAAAATCACTATATAAATGCAGTCCACTTTTATTCATAGTGTGTTCACCCTTCTTTGTAAATGTATAATGTTTTCTATAGTCCTTAAAACGTCTAAAATGCTCAAAATAAAACTGTAGGAGGCCGTTCTTATATGTATATAAATATATATATATGAGGAAGAGAACATCAGCAATGTGTTGTCCTTTTTCTCTTTGTTCAGAGGTCTTGGGAACATTGTCCAAAAACAGAAAGCAGAACCATGAGACTTTATACAAATGTCAGATTAGCAGATTCTTGTCAGATCTGCATTTGGTCTCATCAGGGGTTTCGATCGGACGTGACGTTCCTCCCCTCGTTGAATTCACTGAAAGCTCCCTCCTTGTCTGCCATTACACCCTCTCTTCCCCGGCTTAAGCCCAGACAGCTCTGCCTGCTATCTGGCATTAGGGCTTCCCAGGGTCCAGATAAGCAAGCCGATAAGCCCAAATCAATGGTGCTTTTGCACACACTTTTAAGCAGTTATCATGGTATCTTTCCATTTAATTAACTGTAGTTGGGAGATGATATTGGATCTGTGTCAACACATTTATCAGCCTCCCTTTAAAGCATCCCCTGCGCTATTACAAGCTGTGTTGATCTCACATACAAATCTGATTTTCAAACTCTAAAATTGAATACAAACTTAGAAAAGTATGTTTTTAAGGTGAAGAACCCTATCTTTCAAGACAAATAGGTGTCTGTTTCTAAATAGCGGTTTGTCTCCCAGCGCAATACATTTGTCTGGATAGAATATTCAGAATGTGTTTTGTTCAAGAAAAAGTCAGTTAACAAGATTTTGATTGACACGGTAACACATTTAGTTCTCCAATGTCACAAAATAAATGCATCTGCGCCACTTATTGAATCACTTTCTTGTATTAATAAAAAAAGAGAGCCGTTTTGACTTTCTTTCCACATTTAAAATCTCCAAAATATATACATGGAAAAAAAGCAAACATAAAGGGCAAAGCAATAAACAATGCATGTATGCACGTGTCGGTGTATGTGACTGCTCTTGAAGTGTTCATCATCCTGACAGCATCAGGGTGTGTTCAATGCAAAAAGCCATCTCATTGTGGGCGACCATGCTGGGAATAAATGACAATTGTGACATATTGGTGTGGGATCTGGGGGAATAGAAAAGATTATATTACAGGCAGAGCCACTGGAGCAGTCCATCACCCATTCGAATGCAGTTAACGGACAGCGTATGCTAAGTGTGTGTGTGTGTGTGTGTGTGTGTGTGTGTGTGTGTGTGTGTGTGGTGTGTGTGTGTGTGTGTGTGTGTGTGTGTGTGTGTGTGTGTGTGTGTGTGTGTGTGTGTGTGTGTGTGTGTGTGTGTGTGTGTGTGTGTGTGTGTGTGTGTGTGTGTGTGTGTGTGTGTGTGTGTGTGTGACAGATGGAGCAGACAGCCTGCATGTAAGGACATAAGCTTGTGTGTGTGGAACGGAATCCAATATTCTTATTTCTCAGTCTCTTTGTCCCTCAGATCCCCTCAGTCCCCCACCCAGTAATGATATATTTCTATCTCAGTTACACACCGTAACCCAGAGAGACCTCTGCCAATATCACCACATGTAGCACTTGTTTACACACCGCTGAACCAGAGGGAGCT
This sequence comes from Gymnodraco acuticeps, assembly GCF_902827175.1. Classification (NCBI taxonomy): domain Eukaryota; kingdom Metazoa; phylum Chordata; class Actinopteri; order Perciformes; family Bathydraconidae; genus Gymnodraco; species Gymnodraco acuticeps. The sequence goes on along the minus strand of NW_022989890.1, from coordinate 2,545,286 downwards.
GTGTGGAGACCAAGCAAGGCGAAGATAAAATGAATATTTATTTGAAATAAGGGTGGGGATGTTGCTATCAGAGTAGTATTATCATACTCTCTGACCTAAACTGTAGAGGTTATTGCTGCATCATATTACGCGATAACTCTATTCCAATGGGGCTTCAAACTCGCTTGCGGTCACATCCATATTCTGTTGTCGAACCTGTTAGTCAAGGACAAGGAACTATTTCTGCAGACATACCTTGTTTGAGGTCGTTGTCTGCTGACTTCCAGCGTGCGATCACTCAAGTCTGCCAGCTCACTGAAGAGTCCAACAGCGTCTGAACAACCTTTTCAAATAGTCTTGGTTATTTCTTCATTATGTATAATTGTCCTTGACTACTGTGAGTGAGAGTGAAAACTCTAATAAAGGACTGGCTTATCTAAAGCCAGTTGAGTAGCACTTGAAATGTTTTGGCTCTATGAAACCTGATGTACTTATATGATTCTGTTTTCTTCAAGGTTGTGTCTTCCTGGTCGAATGCACTTATTGTAAGTCGCTTTGGATAAAAGCGTCAGCTAAATGCAATGTAATGTAATGAGAGCAGAAGAGGTGGCCGTCATTACTCGAAGGTTTTCTCTTGAAAGAGCTATTGAGAAGAGTGAATAGGCAATAGCTCCTGGAGCTTATTTCAAAGAGGATGATGTTGAAGTTAATGAGACTGCAAGTGAAAGCTAAAATAAGAACCAAGTTCAAGAATTTCAAGTAGTTTTCCAGTAAAAAGAAATACATTTTCAGTCATTTCTGTGGTGTTGGACAATCTTGCACACTACTTAAAAAGTCTGTGTTGGGACTACATTTATGCTATCCAGCTCCCTGGGGTGGACTGGATCAATGACCATTAAAGATGTAATTTCAAGATGGCTCCTGCGAGTCTTTTTCATGAATAAAAGATGTCTAAGTCACACACACAAAAAGCGCATATTAACCCTCTATGTCCCATGTATATGTAGCCTCACAACTGTAATCGTTTTTGTCAGACTCTTTTACCATAAGGTGAGAATAAAGAGCAAACATATATTAAGCATTAATAACTCATGCACAACCTCCACCTTAAACGTGTGTGACGTTGATTAAATGTGTACAGGCAGAGGAGTTTCTAACCATGTCTCTGTCCTCATACTGTGATCAGGTTAACAGACTTAGACTTGATGAAAGAAGAGGGGATCAGGTTGCTACACCCACTGTCTAGGCCAATTAAAGGCAACATCCTGGAGGTGGAGCATCTGTCCAGTTTTAAATGCCAAGGCACTGAGTCCAGCCAGTCCTCTCCTTTTCCACAGAAGACATGTATTCTCTGTGAATACTCAAGGAGTTTCATGTCAGAGAGGACATCATGACTTGGCACTGATAGAATCTCAAAAGTGCTCCCTGGTTGTAGTCAGCTGTCAGTTAGGCGCAGAGTCGTGCTGGTAAGACAGGTCAGAAAGGGGGGGGTGCTGCCAACAGGCCTTTCTCGCTGAACACTACACGGTAGCCAGGATATGTGAGAAGATGGTGGACGGAACAATATATCACCTCACTGGAGCCTGCTGTGTATTAGTGCTCTAAAGTTCAGCTACCTATTTCTGTGCAGCTCCTCTGAAAGGCAAACGAAAACATGCAGCCTAGGTATTATTCTGCAACATATTTATTTCCTTTTGCTCTGTGAAATCTAATTGAGTGTTTTGTACTATTCTAAATGTATATATATTCAGTTTATCTTCACCCGCAGGCGATCTGAGTGGAAAATGGTTTTAAACCTCAGATGGGATGCAGTTCCTGGTATGTTGAGTCAGCCCTCTGACCCCTGCTGCCAGGATTAGTCACTGTTGGAAATTCCTCTCCTGCCCAAGCATTCTTTCCTGTGTGTCCCTCCATCTTATTTTAGTTGTCCCTCACTTCTGTGAAACGCTATGAAAGGGTCAGATTTCTCCACTTTTATGCTTGCCATTTCTAATCCTCCATGGCTCGGTCTTGGCTCAGGATAACAATGCAGGGCTCTGAGCACAACACTGCGCCACAGTCATTGCCAAATAATGCCAGGTGTTTTTTATTGAGACTTTCCACAGGTGCAAATAGTATTTATTTTCTTCCAGAGTTTTTATTAAATGCTTAAAATCTACATACATGCAGGAGAACCAAAGGATGTACATTTTAATGTGAGACGGCAGTTTTAGACAATATACTTGGGGTTGCTGCTGCCTGCACTTACAATTTTATATAACTAATTATGATGTTAGACTCAACAGCTTCAAGAACATGCATTTAAAATGTGCTTGCCAGTTCAAATCAAAAGAACATAAAGATAACTCAAGTCTATTTTACGCATGAAAAGTGCTATATAGTGATATGGCCTTTGCCTCAAAGGAGATAACTCATCCTTGATATTTCATGAAAAGCGTTGGGATTTATCTTAAATCAAATAGAACGGTTTCGATGGAAAAGAAAACTTGTCCCCATTAGGGAATCAATGTTTGACTTTTTTGTGAAATATTACTGGTAGGAAACACTTTAATATGTATGTAAATTCTTCCACAGAGAAAGCAAGAGTCAAGTTTCCTGGTGCAGCTCAAAGTAAAAAAAATGATGATTGACAACCCTAAACTTTAATGGCAGCTCAATGTCAGCTGCTCCATTCAGCGGCACTTAAAATGTAATAAGATATTTATAGGCCAATTATACCTTCTCTCAACCACCCACATGTATGAACACACGCTCTTGTGCACACTCACACAACAGCTCAGAAGCCATGAGTGCAGACAGATTGACGCACTTTAACGGTGAAGTATTACTTGCTGTGAGACAACTATCATTATGTTCTCAAAGTAGAACTGAGAAATCTTTGGGCCAAATAATGAAATTAATGAACTCGAACTTTGTGCAAGCATGTTCTGTAATATTCGTCTCAACTGAAGCACACAGAGGCAATCAGAGTCCATTCACATCGCCATGAGACAAGAAGGTAAATTGGTCTAGACACTGAAATCACACAGCAATAAGATATATAAAGTGAGCTCCTCCATGTCCCTGATAGTGTTGTTTGGGAGCCGAGCGCATTTACAATTAGGAACATCTTAGATAGAAACATTATAAACTAACTTAGAGAAATAAGCGCATTTGCTGAAAGCCATCCTACAATAATAAATAGAGTTGAAACACAAAGAGAACATTAAGTGTAGATCCTACAGGGCCACCGCCGAGTGTCCATCACATTGATTGAAGTACTTTATTATGGTCTTGAACGGCGTAACATATAGGCACACTCAAACTGCAGTAAGGAAAACTATTTTTGAAATGATGTACTTTTTAAAAATGAAAACATCATCTTATCAAACACAGGCCAAGAAAAAAAGCCTAACCTTTTTGAAATGGGTTGATTAAGATATATTGGGGTGTAATTTAACCTATCTATGATGCAACTCAGTTAAACCACTTATTAACCCTTATACTAACCTCAACAACAACATTTAAATATGAACAGTACAATAGAGGGAGAAAAAGGGAGACAGGGTGACTTTGAAAACAGAATATATGCGGAAGGATCCTTCGGCAAACAGAGGGAGAAATACAGATGACCCATGAAGAGACATAGAGGCAGGCAGAACAGTCAATGAGGACGTGGAATAACTAATAGAAATAGTAGGTGAATGTTGGCAACAGTTCAAGCATGCCGCAAAATTAGAAATGTTATGTCCTCTCTATCCAGCCTTCCCCTCTTTCTCCCTCTCTTTTGTCTCCTGAGAGTTTCTCTTTGTGGAGAAATCCAGTCATTTTCGCCTCTCTCTTGTTGTCTAGGTGGATGTTGCTAACACTGCAGACCTGCCAGTCATTCATCTCTAGGGGAGGCGGGCTCTTTGCCTCAGTTGGGGAGGAAGTGACTGAGCAGAAAAGTTGATTGGCAGAATGGAGAGGGAGAGGAGACAGTGGGGAGAAAGCTTAGAAAGTGGAGCAGATGAGCACAGAGGAGAGAAATATATGGAGCGTAAACAGTCTCTTTAGGAGACACAAACAAAGGTGGCCAGCATGAGAGAGAGAGAGACTGTACATGCACTGATGCTTTCTTACATATGAAGAGAAAAGAAAAAAGGACATGACTTTATCGAAGCAGGGCAACACCTTAATATAGAGATTAGTGTGGACAACTGGATATATTCTTGTTAGTATTGTTTTCCTGATGTAAAACTTGATTTATATTACTGCTGGTTTGTTTTAGGAGAACAACAACAACCCCCAAATGAAGGTAGAACAAATGGGATTGAAAAGAATACCTGCTTGGAGGTGGATATGTAGAAGGAATTAAGTTACAGCTAGTAGGAAAAGCAGTGAGAGTTGGCTTGAGTGTGTAGTCTGGAGGAGGATGGTCATTTGTATTACATAACGCATACTTAACACTCTGAATTTAGGAGAACATGTCAAATGCGTAGGCTCAGGCTCCATCAGAAATTGGCATCATAAAATAACGTCTGGTACCTGAACACAGCCATGTTTCTTAAATTACTTTGGAATTCATTTGATCAGGATTTCTTCCCAAATCTAGAAGATAGTTTATTCTTTAACGTTTATTGTTCTGGTTAAAACCAATAGGTTGGTGTTAAACATCCAGGATGTCGGCGTTGCAAAAGGTAAATGTATGACCTTCTGGTTGTAAGGGCCTCTCTACCCACTACATGAATGGATGATGATTCATTGCGAGCCAATATCTTCAGTAAAGGACTCTAATATGGAAGTCAAAGATTGTTGTCATGAGGGCCGGTCTTGAAACTTCAATAAAACACATTTGGCTTATCTAAGTCTCATATCATTTGGGTGGCAAATTAAGCAATAAGTGGAATGATGTGATCAAGGAGCCAGCCAAATGTCAGGACATCATGTAGATCATTTGAGGAAGCTGGGTTGGAGGAGTTCTCCAATGCCTTGGCAGTGATTAGGGTGCTGATGTGTGTAGAGAGGTGGATCAGCTGTTCAGTTGGTATTACAAGGCAGGTGTTGCCGGGATAGCAGGTTGTACAGATGGGGAGGACTGTGTATAATGATACTTTGCAATAAGGCTGATTGAAGTTATTGCCAAACGTCTGATTTTCCCTGGTAATGTTTGTGTCCCAATGAGACTGGAAAGGGTTGTTCGGTAGTAAGAGTGGAGGTGGAGGGAAGTGAAAGGCATTGTGTGGGAGCAGTGAAGCCCACGAAGCCACAGGCAGAGATGGAAGGTGAGGCCAGAAGTGGTTAAAAAGGCATACGGTGTAAATATACACGTTACTTTCAAAGAGCCCTGCGATCGAGAGTTGAGGCAGGTGGAGTCCTGGCAGGAATCCAACATGTGTTGTAGAGATGCCAAAACAGCCTCCGGGGAGAGGTGTGATGTTCGCTATATTTATTTGTTCTTGTTTGATCATTTTTTGTTTGATTATCATTCTTTTGTCTAAAGCCTTTTTCAGTAAAAAAAAAATAATTCTATGAATAAAAACTCGATAAAGGTTTCAATGTAAAGTTACTATAGAGTGGTGCAGTGATGACGTATTTTTGTAGGACGACCCGGAAGTAAGCTGCGCAAGGGTTCCCTCGACAAAAAAGCAATGGGATTTCTCCATAGGATTTTGGAATATTGTAAAAAATTAGTTCGATAAATGCACATTTTGTTCAGCTGGTTAATCTCCACATGTCTACCCTACTCTTAACATTTTCGAATCATAAATCTAATCGCCAGGATCAAAATGCTAACGTTATGCTATTAACGAACTACAGCCGAATACAGCAGGGTCGCACGACTTCAACGTCACGCCAACTTAAGATCGATATTCAAAAATATAGATGCAAAATTGTACAAGTTGAAGCGTTTGTTTTAACAGTTTGCAAGAGCGCAGGTACTTGCTTTCAAGCAGAACAGGGGCAAACAAACTTAATCAAATCAAGTTTTATTCATATAGCACATTTATAACGATTTTTGGTCGAGCCAAAGTGCTGGACACATAATAAAAATAGCCTACAGTAGAGACACTTTACAGCAAATACAACAGCACAGATTGTTCAGAATATCAGTATGAGAAAAACGACACCCTCTATCCTTAGACCCTCTGTCCTTAGACCCTCACATCGTACAAGGAAAAACTTCCAGAGAAAACCCCACAGTTTAAAGGGGAACATGGGAGAAACCTCAGGGAGAGCAACAGAGGAGGGATCCCTCTCCCAGGACGGACATACGTGCAATAGATGCCGTGTGTAAATCGAAGAGGTAATACATTTGACAGCATATAGACCGAATGTTAGGAAATGCATGTGTCTGTAACTTAGCGTGAGTGTTTACGTGTTCGGCATAATGACGTACAACGTCCTCGACAACTTCTGTAGTCCTATTCAGCCACATCGTTTTTCAGACACGTAAACTCTTCAGAAATCACCAGTGGGGTCACTGCTGATGTATTTAATTTCGTGGAACAAATCGTGATTCGTCTCTTAAATTTGTGTCGACTACGGACGTTATTTCGAGCTATTTTCCATATTTCTATTTTTCTGAGATGAGGGAACCAGAAATGGTCAAATGCTAACTCACTTCCGGGTTTTAGGACTCGTTCCTGCACCACTCTATTTAGGCGCATGCGTTTCAATGCATAATATGCCTTTCTCTATGTGGATAGAAGATCCTGTTGGAGTCTGGTTTGTAAAGCAGGTGTGTGGCCCTCACTTCTTGCAAGATGAATGTGCTGCATGTGTGACAGTATGCTACTTTCTCCAAAGGTGCCAAAGAGGTGAATGCAAGTGGGAAGACCTTTACAGTCCGGAGCTCTCTGCAGCTGCATGTGGACAGAAATGATGATGGAGTGGCATACACCTGCAAAGTGGACCATGTGGCACTCGCACAGATGCCACAGCAGGCCACTGAAGTACTGGAGGTCCATTGTGAGTGTACACACTAACACATGCACACACTCAAACACACACATTGTAGACATGGAAGCAGAAAAGAAAAATTGCAGGTAGCTAAATTAGTGAAAATGAGTATACAGCTGCAGAATCCTGAAAATGATCAACCATAAAAAGCTTTTCGTACAATGATGGGATCTCAACAGTCTTCTTACAGTTACACATCATGAATCTACTTGTCATGTTTTATTTTAATCAGGGGGTCATCCTATATAATGATATTTTCAAAACGATAGAGTTTAAGGAATAAGCAATAGGATGAACCTACTGTATTTTTGGTCAAATAATCATAGAATATTCATCTTAAAAGGGCCTTTATATGCCAATGTAGAGAGACCTATCACACGACAGGAAAAAGCTTTATCGAGCACCTTTAATAAAAATGTATTACTGATCCTAAATTCTTCTTCCCTGTCCTAGATGCTCCTCATGTGAAGATCATCAACTCCCTTGTAGTCCCTCAGGAGGGTCAGTACTTAAAGCTGGAGTGTATGTCCAAAGGAAACCCTTCGTAAGTCTCTCAAATTCTGTGTTAGTTGATGTCAGCTTTTTATGCTTCAGACAGGATCATAAATCATGCCTTGTTTCTCTTTCACATCCCCTCACCTTCCAGGCCAGATCCTGTGATGTGGACAAAGGATGGGGGTGAACTTCCTGACCTGGACCGGATGATTGTAGAGGGGAGGGAGCTCACCTTTACTTCGCTCAACAAGACAGACAATGGCACTTACCGCTGCGAAGCTAGCAACCACCTAGGGACCAGCAGCGCTGAATATGTACTCTACGTCTATGGTGAGTTCAAACGAAAGGCTAATGTGTGGGTAATGTGTTCCATGTGATCACATCTAAAGATAAAGGAACAAAGACAAATCTTGAGTGTCTTAACTATCACAGGTACGAGAACCACTGCGAAATGCTAAGATTTTAATACATCCTGATCCGCATTCTGTATTAGTGCTAAGAGTGATTAGTGGTGCCATCTCTCACGGGAGAATAAGCGCCTCAGGTGACACAAATGCCACCGACGCCTTTCTTTAAATAAACCTGCGTCCCATATACTACACACACACAAACACATACACTCTCACACACATACCAGGAGGGAAATGTCTGAGGGAGGCAGAATTTACTGCTGTGTTGTCAGGAATATCACCGGGAAGGATAAGTAATTCCAAGTAGAGCCAGAGGAGGTGGGGAAAAGGGAATCAGTGTGAGGGAAAATAGATAGCTCTTCCTCGCTGCTTTTTTTCTCCACTTCCATTTGTCTCTTAGCATTAAGTAATAATGCTGAAAAAAGGAGCCGAGCCGTGACACATATCTTATCATCCTGTTTTAGAAATGTAGGTAGTGAGCGATTAGAGAAAAAAGGAATGTAGGTATGGCCAGAGAGACATACTACTGGAGGCAAAAGAGAATTTCCCTAAGTGGATCAATAAAATATTACATTATAATCATTACATGCACTAGAGGGGTGACTCATTTGCTCTTTTATTCAAAAGTAGATCTTAGCTAATGAACATGAGAGAAAAAACCATAGCCGGTAGCTATGCTTTGCCGGAGCTAGAAGTAATTTCTCTATGTTCTTGAGTGTCCTTTGTAGATTTATAGTAAAACCCTGACGGAGGAAGATGAAGCTAAGGTTACCATCAATAGTTCATGAACTGCTTTCTAATGGCCGTAGCCAAGGCCAAAGCAACATGGGGAAACCTCTGAATGTTGACATTTAAATGACGCAAATGCTTTTGGTGAATTCTGAATAAAGACATTTGTGATAGGAAAGCGTTTGCTGTTCCATAACTAAGATAATTACTTGAATAATGTAATGTTACATGTGCTGCATTTACATGTAAAGCAAATAACCAGGTTAACACTGAATATAGTTGTATACCATCTTATATTTGTGATATGTTTCCTTCAAATTCAAATCTTGTGTGAAGGCTGTGAAATCCCATACAGGTAAGGCTGTCCCTCGCCCAAACACGCTTTATCTAAGTGACTAGTTAAGGGGGTTTAATGAATATCCTGGGCGGTGGTGGCGAAGTCAATAGGGACTTGGTCACCAGTTCAAGTCCCGGCAAGACCAAGTGCTACCGAGGTGTCCCTGAGCAAGGCACCGTTCCATACACTGCTCCCCGGGCGCCGTTCAAAATGGCAGCACACTGCTCCTAACACTAGGATGGGTCAAATGCAGAGAAACAATTTCCCCACGGGGATTAATAAAGTATATCAATATCAATATCCCCCATGCCATGGTGTCTGTGTGCACCTAACAATTCCTTCAAATGCCAGCTGAATGTAACAACAAGAATAACCAGTGCCCCTAATTACAGTGATGTTATTAAACTGACACCAAAAAGTACACCAAAAAAAAGGCAATTTGGTATTGGAGGGTCAAGGAGTCTTATTCATTACCTGTTCTTTTTTTAAATGGCACCCTTCATTAGTGATTAGCAGACCTTTTAGCCTTTTGCAATTGCAGTCATAATTCTTTGAAAATACCTTTTTAATGGTCCCCTCCAACGAGGAGATGTTCTCTCTCTACCCTCTTTCCTGAAGACGTGCACTTTGCTGCTTAGTGATTCACACCCAGGCTGAAATGTCAACGAGACACGCAGGAGAGTTGGCCCTGAGAATGAGTACCACAGCCAATTAAAAGCCTCAAGCTCACTATAAAAAGCAGAATGACACAAACATAAAAGCCAAGGTGGTAGTGTAACCTCATTAACTTTGTCACACAGTGGTTCATTCCCATTATTCCTGTTGCTCTAACTTGTGACAGTGAGAAACCCTGCCTTGTGTGAAACAATGTTACCATTGCTCTGTAGTGAGAAGTTAAAAAAGAGCATGGTAATGACAGCTTGGCTAACTTCTCCTGAAATCCTTCTTGCATACATTGATAATTGGCACTGATCATTCTGTCAAAGCACTGTCTTCATTTGGTGTAGAGTGCAGATTGCATACTTACAGAGTAGAACCGCAGTTACTCATATTCACATGCTACAGAAATCATTCTTACATTCAAAGGCAGAACTTTTTAAATCATAATGACGAGGAAGGGTTTGAGTCTCTAACATAATGTGAAGAAGTCAACTTGTTACTTCTGTTACACGTGCATACCGCATCACTCAGACTTTGCACTTTGCCTGAGACATACCCACAGGCTACTCCCACCTAAAAGTTCTGAATATAGACTAAATATTCTCTGGCTTTTACTTTGATTCAGTATATGCTAAGGAGCAAAAAAGTAAGTCTAAACAATTCAGCCTTTTATCCAAGTCGTTATTGTTTCTCAAATATGACTCATGTTAACATTGACCCTAAAAACACCATTAAAATGCAATCAATGAGAAATTGAATGAATGTATGTCTTGTAGTGCATCAGGTTGCATCAACAGTATCTCATTATTGCATTTCTGAAAGTGTGTTTTCAACAACTTTATGTTAAGGACTTGTTGCCGTTTTTTGTTCCCCGTCACTGTAAAATGTTTTGATCATTTTTTGTTGTTTTTATTTTTTAAACTAACTGCCCCCATATGAATTCATTTTTGTTGTTGTTGTATTATTTTTGTGTATATGTGTCTGTCTGTCCCCTCCACCAGACGTCCCCACAACCCTGCCTCCATCCACCACTCTCCCCCTACATCCCATCCCTCCAGATCCTACCGCTCAATTAGGCACCCACGACCCCACAGTCACTGGCAACAGAGGTACAGTACCCCCCCCACACATCTCCACAGCCCCCTTAGCATGCTACTATATATATTCACACTTCCCTCTTACTCTCATGTCTCCTCTGTCCTATAACTTCTGTCTCCACTGCCTCAAACTCAGTGTTCCTGCCACATGTGGACACACTGAGAACTGAAGTATATCTGATGGTAAAAGAAAATCTTTCCTTTCTAGCTTTGTTAAATTGTTCCCCTTTCTCACACAACTGTTTTTGTGACAACATACAAATACAAAAAGTGCCCTGTTACAGTATGTGTTTTACATTAAGGACATTATTCAGAGTTCCTGAGTCCCTTTCTGTTCAAATAGTGTCAATCATCTCAAATACTCAATTCACTGTCCCTTTGGCATTTCAAAGACTTCAGCACTTCTGTGCCCTGAAACCTCAAAGAAGCAAATGTCATGTCCAACTAGAAATGTCCGTCCACTGGAGATGTCTCATCATGACTCCTTATGCTGTGTTCGAGCTTTGAGACTTGAAAGGCTATTTCTCTGAGTTAACTCTGTAGCCACCAAACGGACATCTTACTGCTGTTTGGTGTTCTTAGAGAATCTTTTCCTGAAGGGTTTGAATGCTGTTTTATATAAATATTAAAGCATTTTAATTAAAAAATATGAATAAATGGATGGGGATAAATGGCTGAAACAGAAATGCTGGGAAGGCATAAAATACTGAGGTTTTCTCACATTTCAAGCTCTTCTCCTTCTAATGACATGGCTGATGGCATGCAGAGAGGTATGGTTATGGATTCAAATTTTAAAGTGTGCAGTATGAATAAAATCATCTTCATCCTGCTGAATTAATACCATTCACAGAAAGCTTTCCCTTTTGCACACCAAAACCCCCATGCTATTGTTAATATCTCTCCAAATTGTAAAAAGATAACTTAGCACACAAACCCCATAATATGAGCCCACAAGGTCAAGTGTGGTGGGCTGGTTTGCTGCCAATCAGGTGAAGGTATTGGTATGTTGATGTCAATTTTGTGCAGAGGAATACGCTCAGGCTATTGTAGGACATTGGGAGATACCAGTTACCAGCATATGGTTTATTTCTGGATAAATACTTGCTTCATCTTGGGCGAGGTTGGGGATATTGTATGATAGCGGTTCATTGTGTTTTCCACCCTCCAAGTTGTAGCCGGAAGGTCACTGCTGCTTGACATGGCAGCAACCCAAGAACCGTTGACCGCCTTCAGAGCGATGATCTCTACAGGGGAGAGTTCCTGCTGACCTGGTCGTTAAAGGGAACAATTTGAGGAATTTGAGAATGCTGCCAACACAGTGGAGGCAGATTTGGAGGACTTCGGGGAAGCCCTGCCCTTCCTTCTGGTACAGGTCACTGAGTTGGTCAAAAGCCCTGAAGTAATAATGTGCCAGATGGATAAAATTTCCCCTGAGGTGGTGAAATTTCAGAATTTTGTTTTTGTGTCTTGGTTGACATGCCTTCTCAATATTGCATGGTTGGGGACAGCTTCACTGACCTAACAGATGGAGATGGAGGGTAGTGGTATCCTCCATTTTTAGATATAAGACTGGATGTTTTCTCCAAGTGTGTTTGTGCCAGTGTCCTGGTAAGAAGACTCTGGACGAAGATTAAGAAAGTACAATGTAGATTTTGTTGTGGCTGTTGACCATTGAACCAGCTCTCTGCCCTTGCCTAGATACTGTAATGACAGTGTTTCCTTTGGGTTATTATGGAATGGCACTACAGGAATATATAAGTGCTTGGGCCATTATGAGCAAAACAGGCTAGTATTATCAAAGTAGCATCTGTTCCCAATGCTGATAATGTAGTTTATGCTGCTTTTGATGTATCTGAGTTTGCATTAAAAGGAGCCAGATGATTTTATTTAAACACAATGAAGTATCCCCTTATTGAATTGTTCCTAAATGTCCAATTGAAGTGGCTCCGAGTCTCAAGGAGCCAGTTGGTTTCAGCACCTGACCTAGTTACCTACTGGAAGCCTCTGTATGGAGGTTCTCCAGCCAGCTAGGAGGAGACCATGTGGCGGGTGCTGGAGGGATTTCATATCCCACCTGGTTTTTGAGGGTCTCAGGATCCTTCAGGAGGAACTGGAAGACATGGCTGGGGGAAATGATATGTTGGTGTCAATGTGATCTGGATAAGGGGCAATAGATAGAGAAATTGAATGGATATCCAAAACCTCTGGGAGAATATAAGTTGCTGTAGCCTTTTAATCTATATCTCCTAAGGCGACCTGTATAATAAAAACGTTTATTCATGTTGAATAAACGGATTATGTTACTTTACATGAATTGTAATATGTATCTTTATAATCCAAAAGCAACAACGTTAGACAGAGTTTGTTTGGCTTTATTTTTCATAGCAGCTGGAAATGGTGATGACTATTTTAAAAGCCCTCTTTTGACCGAGTGAAACATTTGATCACACAAAGGTTATACAGTTTGACAAAGGAGAAAGAAAAGGTTAAAACATGTTTGGTTGTATAGCAGTTTGTCTAGTGATTCTGTCCTGTCACATGCTCCGACTCAACCACAATAACGCTGACATGGCGCCATGTCTGCTATAGTAGAGTGATATGTCAATCAAAGTTTTTCAGTGACTTGTCAATTTAAAACGAATGTGCTGTGATAGGCTGCATGCCAAAAAGCTTGCTCGTCATAGAGCATCATAACCATACTTTCTAAACGTGTCAAGGTGATGTGTAAACTGACCATTTCTAGAACATTAAGCAAATCAAATATTTGTTTTCCTCTTTGATAAAATATTCAAAACTGTATATTATCTTTCCCAAAATAAGTATTGAACACACTTAGAATGAAATTGGAGCGTTGGGTAGTTGAGCGTCCTTGGTCTGACCTCTCTCTTTCTCTCTACCCAATGTCTACATAGTGCTCCGTCAAATAAATATATTAATATATGAGTATATGAGAATATGAGTATTAAAATACATTAATATAAAAAACTACACACTGATCTTTTTTCTTTGTCCTAAATTTGTCTGCACTTTTTTCTGCAGTTCTGTAAGGCAGCTTCATTCCTTTTCATTTATATGTCCGTTTTCCATAATTTACCTTTTCTCTGCTTTTTCGGCTCTCTCTCTACATGGTGCTTCACAGTCACATTCACTCCGAATAATTTCCACTCTTCACCGTTGCTTTCTCTAAATTACCATCTTCAAAGTCCTTCAGGAGTCTCGCCTCCCCCTCTACCTTTTCCTCCGCTGCTTTGCTTTCTACCCAAGCTTCTGTTTTGCTCTTCTCTCACTCACTTTTCCTTTCTACCCTCACATCTCTCTGAAGACCCTTTGAGATAACACGCTTCCACATGTTGTTGGATATTCCTCATCAGCATGTCTCAATTCTTGTCTGATGTCTGTTTGTGTAGTGCAGAGACACAAGAGAAGCTTAGCCTCTTAGTGTATCTTCAGGGAATCTAAATATCAGACTCCTTCACTGCGTCCCTAGTCACAGGATACTACACTATCTCCTTTCATGTGTCTACTTGATTTATTACCAGGTCTTTTTACAGGCTCTGGATGAAAGCAAACAACTGTGGAGCTGTACCAGCACCATGACGTTTTGTCTTTTTAATAAAGTTGTCTTGTGCAGTTCAAATACACAGTAGGATCAGCGCTACTGTCTGTATTCAGAGTATTAGCATATCATATGACTGATGAGCTCCTTCGTACCAGTCGTGCATCTTTTAGCAACGACGTGGTGCTTTCCAAACAGAAACCGTTTTTTGAGATAAGAAAAAAACCGACAGCTTTTCTCAACCCCCTTAGACCTAGCATCCTAAATGAACCCTAAGTTACAAATCATATAAGATATTAAAATCCTTATGAATATGTATTCGCCGTCATTATACAACATGTTATTTGTATCTGCAGGCTCTTTAATCCAAAGCAATTTACATACACTTACGTATACATGCCTAGGTAGTCATTTTGTGGTAAAGTATCTTGCCCAAGGCGTAGTTTTATTTAAGAATATATATATACTGTATATAAACATATCTTGTTCTTGTAAGAAAGGGTAGTCTCCAAGACCTTTAGTGTTAATACATGATTTGTAAATTAGGTCCTAGAGAGAGGTCTTTTTGTCTTATTAAGCCCTGTTAGCTACCATGGCAACCACAGGCCAATGGGAAAGCACGGTGAGGCTGCTGGACTCCGACCGGATGCTGAACTATCATTAGGCCTGGGGGCAATGTTGTATTCTAACAAATTGGAGGTTATATTAAACTGATCCAAACCAACATTAATATTCATTGTAATGAATGATTCACATGTTTGCTCATAAATTACCCTTTTGGAACTTTTATGCCAGGAAAAATATGAATGATTGAGGCCAAGATGCAATAGGTGTTAGTCTTGTGCTTTTTCACAGATGTGCCAAAAATAGCCTTCATTTCACTCTTATAATAACCCTTATAACTTCCAGCACACAGGTGAGAAACAAGCTGTATTTAAATAAGTGAGAATGACTTTTTTCTCTCTCTACATAATCATTTGTTCACAATAGGATCTCATGTTCTGTATTAAGAAAACGGTGTTTGCGAGATAGAAAATGTGAGGTTCTCTCAATATGATTTTACAAAAACAGACGTTTTATTTTCGCTGACTTAGTGACAGTAAGAATAAGTGCCAAATACATTAATCCGCTGTTTAATGGAGGCCTTAAGTCATCCTTGAAGGAATATTAGTGAATAAATATTTCATACTGGCGACTCAGCGGTTCTATTGAGGAATGTACATTTGACAGTAACCCATGCCTTTAATACTTGCTGTAGTGTAAAGGTATGCACAATATTCCTCTGGTTTTCATCCTGACTCTACATTATGGAAGATGCATACCTGCAGTCTGTGATTCACGTTATTAATGAAGTGCTGGCAGGTATGCCCAACACCCACATTGCTTCAATGGCCCAGCTAACCTTAATGGCTATAATAACTCTTTCACTAAGTATCAGAGGTCTATGCAATGTCATCCCGCCCCCCTTTCCACGAACACACTCACATGCACGCTCTCTCCCCGTCCATCACTGAGTGCTCAAAAATGTGCCAAATGCTTTTTCATGGCTTGCAAATTAGCTTTGACCTTGTGGAGCTGAAAAGGTTGAATCAAGGGTTTCTTTGGTGTTTAAAATATTTACTATTCACTTCTCATAATCAGCATTCGTGTGGCCAGCCCCGGTAGCCTGATATTGCCGCAGAAAAAAAGCCCACTGCAGAGGAGACAGAAATTATTCATGCCTATAGTGTCTCACTCTGCCAGTGGAGAGGACACGGAAAACTAAAATAATATCCATCTTCCTCTCGCAGAGTGAAAGTTCTCTTTTGTTTTGTCCATTAGTTGTTTCCTGAGAAGAAAACATGATAGAAATAAACAAATGCACCAACAACCTTAAGACTCTAAATCAAAATGTAGACCATGACATGGAAGATATAGCAACATTTTAATAAAGTGATACGAGAGGGCTGGTTGCCATTTGAGTTATGTTAATGCGCAACATTGGATGTTACCATGGTAATACATAACCATCGTGATTTTAAGGGTTGGTACTCTAAAGCTAAACACAAAGGGTGTTTCCTCTCTTGAAGTTGATAGCACTGGCTTCACACTAGAGGAGAATTCAAGAGCAGCGGCTAGGGATTGGTCAGGGTTCAAAAGTTGGGATTAGTCGAAGAGTTCTCCCTTTTCAAGTGAGCACTGGCTGAAAAGCTGCATATGAATAGTAAGACATTAAAACAGAACCCCTCTTATCCTGTTTGGCCTCCTGGGACTTGAGCCAGCTGATCTATGGTAAGACAGCTCAAACATCGACCCACTAGTCTTACATGAGCTTCCTATTTGAGGCCACAGTAATGACTTCCCATGATGATTTTCTTCTAATGGTCTGAAAATCCAGCTTCTGACGTACACAAATCCATGCAAATCGTGTTTGTCTCACCTCTACAGATATTTAGAGATATGTGAGTGTTAAGAGCAGAGGAAGGTGAGCACATATCCTTTGTTTAATGTGAGGTTTTATATTTACATATCGATCAACAAAGTAAAATATAGCTTGAAGCTCTTCAGTCGTCTCAGTCAACTTGTGTAAGAATCAATATTGGACGAACCTATGTATTTCTTTTACAAATACGTTGAGTTGATTGGCATTTATATCAAAAGATGGAAAAGGTTTTTCATTGGTTCCAACTGTCTTTTGGTTTAGAAGCAAAGAGCAGATGCGGCAAAACACAAGCAACAGAACATATAGAAGAACACAGTATAAAACCAGAGCTGCCATGATAACAGTACAAATAGGTAATACTCACTATTGGCTTTCAAATCTATCTTTACCAAATTTCTCATCCTTCACATCTTAAGAATGAAAGAAAAAAAACTGCGAACAAATATGGAGTTGATAATAAAACTTGCAGACATGTTTCAGTGACTCACACTATAACGCTGTTAAATATAGATGTATAGATTGTGAGGTATTAAAAGGGCAGGTTGCGCTCCAGAGATAATGTTGTATGTCTTCAACCCCACACTCACCTATTCATTCTGCTTGTGACCGAGGACAAACCTTGTGAAAATTAAATTAGGGTGGGGACAATTTTCCTTCCTTGGAGCGATTTGTAACGGCTTTATTCCATTGCTATTGATCTTGCGTTAAATGGAGGGAACAGGTTAGACCATATGATGATCAAAAGACATATATTTTTGAGGGCAAGTGTCCAGGGCAATTGGTTAGTTGATATGTTTGGCTAGGTTCAAGTTACAGCGTCCCTGAGGGGGTGAAATATTGAAGTATTGAAGAGGACAGGGTCTCTTCTCTCCATTTCCTCATTCGCTTCCACATCCTTTCCACCATAAAGCTGATGAGCACAGAAGAAATTAAAACATAATGCAAAGGTCTTTCCACTTATTGCAAGGCAATTATTATTGATGGCCTGTCACATTAACTCGCTTTAGGGAAGAATTATAGCAACAATTTGGAACAGAGTGTAGAACTGGATGAAGAGCAATCATTAGATCCTGGGGCTATTGTTATGAATTACATGTAATAGCTCTTCTATTCATTGCATTTCCATGGCAGGGGACTCTTTCAGCAGTCTTAAATGGGCCCTCACACAGTGGAGCCAGTCTAAACTTCATGTGTCTTTTATTAATTTGTCCCTGCTTTTTCCCCCCCTCAGGGAATTGTTAGGTTTGTGGTTGCAACTTGTTTCCTCCAAGATCACTCATCTTTGTGTTGGCTAGTGCTACTGTTAGCTTACACAATGCAATTCTTCCAAACTAACCAGCACCATAATGCGGTTTATTTGTTCTGAAAGGCAGCAGCAATATAGTCATGATTGAGTTACCACAGGTGTAACATTGATGTCATCTCGCTGCCTCTTCCTTTGTTATATTATATATATAAATATATATATAGTTTTTGTGTTTCTGTTTGTGGGGTGAAGATCTGGAACAATTTGAGTGAGGACCTAAAGGGATGTCCAAACATCAAACTATTCAAAAAGAGGTATAAAGACACAATTCTCACAAGGTACAGGGAGGACACTGCTAAACCATAACTGTTTATATTCTTGTTTTGTATTTTATTTATGAATTTGTATTTGTATGAATTTGTGTATGTACATATGTGTATATATATATATATAAATATATAGAGACCATTCTCCTAACTTGCCTGTATATATTATATGAATAATTATATAAATGATATAATAAATAAAAAAGTGCAATGTAATAAATTATTCAAGGTTAAAGTATACATTGATATTGTTTGTTAACATATATTAAGATGTAAAAAGAAAAAAAAAAATGTAAAAAAAAAGGGAGAAGGGGTCGGATTAAATAAGTGTAAACTTCTTCCGACCCCTTTTCGGACGTGTAATTAGCTAAAGTGTTGTTGTTTATTGATATCAGACAATGATACTACAGATTATTCAATTATTAATTACATATTTCGTTTTGTTATTGTATCATCTTTTGTTTCATTTGTATTTTCTTTGGTTTTACACGCTCGAAGAAAATAAATAAACTAAACTAATATTGTATTGAACATGGAACATGGAGCTGCTTTGATAGATTCTTGCTTGCAACTTAATGAATTCCTATGATTAATTATCTTGCATTGCTTATAACTTCATGCTGTTACCCTGTTGACCACAATTTATTTTTAATCTGAGAAGAGAGAAGGGAGTTGTTGAATATTCAGGATAGTGCACAAGTCCACGTGTGGGCTTTATTGAATGATTAGCAGAAGTAATTGGTTTTCAGAATCTAATGAATCCACTTTGACCCAGCAGGCACATAAAACACAAACACGCACACGTGTCTACAAAAAGTCTCCTCTTTTTAGTTTTTCTACAGTAACTCTACGTGTGCATGCATTTAAAAGTGTATGCACATGTGTCGTTTGGCCCTTTGCTCCAGCCTCCAGGGACACTTTCATCTCGGCAGCAGCGGCAGCATTAGATGCAGATTGGTGAATTTCCAGTCGAAGCCAAAGAAGTTGTGGGTAATTGACTCATCGAACAAGTGAAGTCTGCAGGCACTTTTTAACTTTCTATTTGCAGGCACTTTCTTGTGTATCTCTAACTTTAACTTCATTGCAGCAGGATTCATGCGGAGTCATATGTGCCTCTTTAAGTTTCACATGTAATGATGTAATGTGCAGTGTGTAGCCATTTAAGTTAAGGTTTTATTTATTTGTTCTTGTTGTAGTTTGGCACATCTTAGGGGAAATCTTAGTCTCGTAGGGGAAATGTCATATTAACTGCAAAGCACGATATGAGAAAAAAAGACTCACACAGTTAAAGATTCTCTGACCCATACACACAAGGACACTGCAGCTCTATAAGCCCGTGCTTAAGCTAGCTTGCTTTATTGATCCGAGCAACTGAAACCATTGCTTCACTGAGCTATATATAGCTAAGATAGAGATGAAAAAGTGTAATTCAAAAGTAAAAAGATAGAGGACAAAGAATTGTAATATGAACACATTTAAAAAGCACGAGAGAATGGGATGTATGTTAAGCTACAGTATGCAAAGACCATTTGAATTGCATGCTAATATGATCAAGGACTCTGATTAGTTGAGATTGTTAATTTAAAAGATGAAAGGCAGCTCAGAGGATGGTAGAGTGTCAGGCCCTAGAGAGGCTGGAACAATACTTTACAGAAGGGCAAACATCTCCTGTGAAGCTCTGCAGATATACACAGAGAATATGGTCTTTGAAGAATGATAGGACACGCAGGCATGCAGTGAGTTGCCCTTCTAACAAGCCTTCTTTGGCTAAGTGGTGCACTATTGGCTGCTCACATAAAAAGCTGTAGCGTCGTTGTTTTCTGTTGAATTTTAAGAGCAGCAGGAGACCTATTTTTAAGCAAGTGTATACAAGGATAGTGAATATATATTGCCCACACCAGTTTACAGTGTTAGTAGTGTATACTTTGCTGAACCTAAAACATCATAGCAACCGTTCTGTGAAATGTCTGTTTGCAATGAAAAAGCTTGTGAGAAAATGACATATTTAGACAACTTTACTCATGTATGCTTACAACAGCTTGAGATACTCTGACAAAATGTGCTATTTTTTGGTATCATCTACATCTAATTAAATCAACCAAACTAAACCCATTAGTACTCAGACTGCTCAGCTTACATTCTTGGATATTTAATAGATGTTCCTTTCATATCATTTATGCAGGGTAAAGAAATTCACCACTTAATTTATAATTTTGTTGAAAGCAAGGTCATATCCGGCTGTTATAAAACAAGAGTGATGACCTGATTGAAGGAGGAGGTCGGGAGGTTTTTTCTTGTAGACTCATCATTTCTCTCGAGCTGAGCCCTTGATGGAGTATTTGAGCAAATAATGTTCCTTTGCACTTCATTTCCAAATCTCTATCCAACCTTTCTGGATCCAATCTCAGACTTACCATTGTTTAGTTTTGTCACATTTTGTTCACAGACAAAAAACCTTTCTGGGACTTTGTCCTAAAATGTACTGCAGCCTTCCCACATGCTTTCATTTTGAAGTGCAGTATGCCATGATAATGTGACTCCATGTTTCCCATTCGCTGCCTTCACACATCCTATTGAAAACCCACACAGTTTCACTATCACATATTCTCTCACAGTACCATATGTTGCCAGTTTCAGTTAAACAGATCAGAGCAGGAGTTAGTCACAGAGTTTAGGAGCAACACTGGTAAAGTTCGACCAAGCAGTGACTCAGAGAAGCCATGAACCCCTTTAATATATTAATATTTAATGTAATATATATTAAACAAGCCCAACTCGCAGGGCCAAGCGACAAGGAGGGTTGTAAATATTAAAGAGGAGTTTGCTCTGCCACCCTCTCATATTTAATCGTAAGAAAATAATGCATGTGCACTTATTAAAACATAATGTGTTCTGGAGCCATGAAAATGTATAACCCTCCGCTCTAAATCTCTCTTCCCCTTGTCCTCTTCCCCTTGCTCCGACTCAAAATGCAGCCTTTCCCTCATCTTGACTTTTCATATCCTCTCTCAGTGTGTCTTCGTACATCATGCTGTACTTTTCTCCTTCCATGAGTGAGAGGGCTAGAACAGAATAAAGGATTAGAAGTAATTATACCTTAACAGTTGTGATGAATTCAGGCCACCTGCTTCTGTTGCCTCATAAGTATCAAGTTAATGGAATAGACCACGGCAAATATATCCTTCTTTGTCAAATATGCACTCCAAGTTGGCTTGAAAGATCCTTTAATCCAGGGGTCTTAAATGTTTTTCAGGCCAAGAAACCCTTAGTTGAAAGAGCAGGTCCCCCTCTACATATAAATATAATTGAGTTGCATATTAATGCTTGAAGTGCCATGTATAAACAAAACCCTTTTATGAAATATAAAATACTAATACTGCAAAACTAAGCTATTCAAATGATGTGTTGCCATAGCATGACCATTATGGAGAAGAATTTAGCATGTTAGCTTGATCACATTATAACATGAGGATTAGTGGGCAACAATTTGTCGATTACTAATGTTGTGTAGATAAAAACATTTCTACAAATAGGCCAATGTATCTTTACTGCTAATATGTCGGATTCATGTTACTGTAATGAAGTTGTTGTCATATTTAAAAAAAAAAAAAAAAATTCTAATTATTTTTCAAGCAATAGTTTTTTGGCACCCTTTTGTAACCCTAAAGACCCCCTCAGCTTCATGGTCCCCCTGTCAAAGACCAATGAATACATTTTCCATCTGCAACATTGTCGGACTTTATATGGACAATTTTTAGATATAAGTTCAAAACTGATACAGCACATCCAGAGTAACCATCATTTATTTTCCCTTCCTTGCATTCGTCTTCCTTTTTTCACACATAGTACTCCCCAAGACCTGTAAACAAACTGAAAAATCATTACAGTTCCACTTTAAATTGTGTAGCTTGTTTCTTTCGCAGACGAGTGCTGTAGTCACCCTGGGTTTAAAGTAACTACAAGATAGTGATGCATTCATGGGAGGAAGAACCAAGCTTAAAACATCTATTGAAACCCTTCAAACGATACTGCAGCATAATCTGCTTCCCAGCCATTGATCCATATGCTCAGTGTGTGGCAAACAATTGTCACTTTCCCAGTAAATCACTAAACATGATTATTTTCTGAGCTTTAAGGAGGCACTAGAAAAATATTGTTATTTGTGAAGAAACTGTAAATGTATACAATCTAGCAACCTATTTCACAGCATCCTTTCGATTCTTCTCCATAGACCAATTTCTGGCCGAGTATTCCTTTACAGGGTGTCCGCGGGGTCTTAAAAAGTATTAAAAGTTGATAAATCAATTTAGCGAAAATTAAGGCTATTAAAAAGTATTAAACGGCATTTTCCAAGGTATTAAGAAGGTCCACAGCAACGACAACATGAAACACCCTTTAATTTACTGAAACAACATGTCGGGAAACCCCCTCACAGAAGGGCAACCATGACAACCATGCTCCGGAGTCTTCTTCGCTGCTTTTGGTGTATTTTGTGGCGGCAGCAGCGCCACTTACAGGCCTGGCATATGTACTACAGCGTTTCCAGCATTTCCAGCGGTCTAGTGTGAACGGACACGTTAATGAATCGAATGCGTGTGAACGGAAGACTTTTTTGCGTTTGCGTATACGTTTTACTGTATGCGTCCTCGTGGGGCCGGGGTCTAAGCCAAACTATATCCGGTCACAGAGATCTGCTATTTTAAAGTAAGGTCAACACATATAAATATAGTCTATATTAAGAACGAGAAAAGTCTTAACATATATATCGTTTTTTGTAAACATATGACAAATGTGTGAGGGTGATGACGTCAGAGCATCGTCCTATGTGCCGGGCTTAGCCCCGGACAGCCCCAGCCCAATTCAACCCCTGGGTATTTGTGAGGGAGCTCCTATATGGCATTACCCCGCTGAAGCTCACCAAAGTTTAATATATTTCATAGTTCAAAGTTTTGTCAATTGTTTTGTTTATTGGTCAAATTCTGGTTTCTAATGGTTTCTGAGGAGTTCTACTGGAATGAAAGAGCACAGAGTACAGAAGCAACAAAGCAGCATACTGCATTAAACCTGACCTTCACAGAGAGGTTGAAGTTCATGTGGAGAGGAGGCTTCAGTAGTCTGTCTACACTCTGTTTAGTTGTGCTATCTTACAATCAATATAGTAAATGTGAGGTAAAGTGTGTCGCCAATGTAACCGGTTAGAACTCGAAGTTGCGATGAGTTCTTAAAATGTATGGAAAGGGTCTTAAAAAAGGTCTTAAAAGGTATTCAATTTGACTTCAGGATTCCTGCATATACCCTGCTTTAAGCCCCTGTCACACTGTCCCGAAATTGACACCCGATGGACACACGATAAAGGAAATGTTCAAATTCGGCTGTGATCGTAGCAACATCGGGCCATTCGTGAGGGCATCTTAAGCCATCGTATGACCGCCGGTGGAGTTTCTCAGGCTCCGGCAGCAACTTCGTGAGCGGCAACTTCGTAAGGCACTCGTGAGGGCATCTTGTCAAGTCGTGTCATCTTCGTGTTATCATCGGTGCATTCACCCTCACTCTGATCGGGGCGAATGCCCGATGGCACCGATGATAACAAGATGCCCTCACGATGGCCTTACGAAGGGCAAAATTGACACACGAATTCAACACGAAAATGAACCTTCGCAAGGTCCTTTGGCAATTTTTTGGGATGCCAAAGATTTTGCCACCGCTCACGAAGTTGCTGCCGGAGCCTGAGAAACTCCACCGGCGGTCACACGAAGGCTTAAGATCAATGGCGGCGCCAGAGATTTTCTCTAGGGGGTGCTGTGGGGTAGCTTGACGTTTCATAGAGGGTGCTCAAACATTAAGGGTTTCGCATTAATGCACCAGAGCTACAGTTGAATTTTCTACTGCAACACTCCCCACACGCACACACAGTGCACCCGCGACTGTTACAATGAAGGCTCGATAATCAGCTCACGGCATATAGGTGTAATCAGGGGTAAAGTGCTATTTTTACAAGCAGAGCTTGAATGAAACACAGAGACCCAGTGTTATGGAAATAATTGTCATAGACGCCAAGATGTGACATACAGGACAAACCTTGATGTCTGTTTACCTCCTTTAAGGACACAGGCTGCTTAGCCAATAATGTTATTGTTCCCATTCTGTGACTGGTCAATACTGGGTCACAGATGGTCTGTGTTGTGGGTACACTGGGACACTTCCTTCTCTGTATTTGTGGACTCCAAGGTGAAATCTTCGAGGTCATAAGTGTCCGACGCAAGTAGCTCAGTGTTTCCACACTGTTTAGGCTATCTTCTCAAACATGTTGATGACTCTCTGCGAAACCAGTTAAATGGGCTGGCAAGAGAGAGGCTCTCCAGAATTGACGTGGCAACTCTACCGTGAAGTCAGAACCTCTGACTCTTGGACTTGTGATGTGAATCCTCCGGCCGTAACTCCAAATAAACCATCATGTGTTTGACATCAAAGCTACTGCTCCTACCGTGTCTCCTTCCTGAGTCGGTGACTCCCACTGCATAGCTACACAGAAGTTTCCTCTACACCCAGAAGTAAGCTACTTGTACTCACAAGGCCTATTATGTGCAGAATCCCTCTCACTTTCATGTGGTTTTGATTGAGTGTCCACACGTGGACGTTTAAGGACTAAAAAACGATAAATGTTTCACTTTGCTGTTAGCAAATAATTTAGCGCTCTAGCTAACAGGAGTGTCACAAAGTAATTTAGCCTATGGGTAGGTCAAAAATCGAATGGGTGCTGGCGATTGGCCTAATCGTATCACCTGTGTTGGCTTTATGTTTTTGGTCAAATATTTGTTTGTTTCACATTTGCATTGATGTAATCAATAATTTTTCTAATTTAATAAAAATAATAATAATAATTTTCAAAAAAAAGAAAAAAAACACATATTTCTTGGGGGTGCTTAGGGGGTGCTTTGGCAATCCTGGGGGGTGCTTCAGCACCCCCTAGCTCCCCCCTGGCGCCGCCTCTGCTTAAGATGCCCTCACGAATGGCCCGATGTTGTTACGATCAGAGCTGAATTTGAACATTTCCTTTATCGTGTGTCCATCGGGTTGTTTTATTGCACAACAAAATCATGTAAACAACCCAATTTGTGTTCTGTGAAACTAAAAAGGATATAATATATTATTTTGAAGGCGAGTTGACAGAAAGTTGTTGTTGCTATGGAAACAACATGACGGAGAAAACTTAATATCTTCTACATATAAAGACGGATAAAGTAAAGAACAAAGTCTGAAGATATCAGTACAGTATCATAGTACTTTAACATAATTGTTTATGTTACTTTCGTTGCAGTTGTATGTCTTAAATGTAATGTAAATGTTGCCTTCGTGTGTGGTTCGGGGCCATCTTCCTGCGAAATTCACAATTCCATATTCGTGTGTCCATCGGGTGTCAATTTCGGGACAGTGTGACAGGGGCTTTAAAGAACTCCTATCTTTCTATTTTTAGGCATATATTATGGGTCTCAGATATATAAAATATATAAAAAAACATATCTATGATGTGTTTTGCTCACAATACCAAACAGATCATGCATTTTAGACATCCCTCATATCCCTCTATTTCAGCCCTCTTAAAGAAACGCTGATTCTGTACCCCCGTTTTAAGAGATGTGGGTACGGAGGCAAAGAGAGAGGGTTGTATTTTCTGACACTTTGTGAGTTCCCTGACACACCGGGGACACATATTTGTGTATAAAATACATCAAAAAGTGCATTTTGCGTGAAAGAAGACCTTTAAAGCAGTGAGTAGTAGCAGCATTTCAGAATTTCTCTTGGACATGACCCCCCGCATACTGCTTGTAGTTCTCTATAGGCAGACATATAGCTGTCATGGCTTGTTTGTGCCCGCACCGTGTTGCAACAGCCGTATTGAAGCGCAGCAGGAGGACAGAGAGTGTGTGTGACGGTTAAGAAACACTCACTGTCCTGACAGATGGGGTGAGGAGACACAACCATGTGTGTAACTAAACGCCTGAGTCCTCGCCCTGCTGGGCCGTGCCAGGGGAACATTCCTCTACGCTCTGCTCCACTGACCAAGCAGAACTGCAGCACAGTGAAACCATGCCGCGCACACCGCTGTGTACGAGCGTGTGTGTTGCTAAGGGTGTGTGTTTGTCCACTGGGAGCCAGTGAAGTATGACGGCCTGGTCACTCAGACCATGGAGAGTTATGGAGCGAGAGCAGGCCAGCTGTTCAATTTGGCCACATGGGCGGACACAGAAAGTAAAGGCGAATACTGAAGAGAAAGCGTCTCAGTGTAGGACGTGTGCTGTGTGTATTAACCCACCCTTCTATTACTGCTTACCGTGTCCTGACATTGACATATTTCAGCTATCATGAGCCCACATACACACACAGGGTGACAGGGTGGGTTTTCGGCATGCCCTGGCACTCGGAGGAGGATAATGAGATGAGTGCTAATTTCTCAGGTGTCATGGACTGATATGAATAATACAGGCTATTCCATTACCCATCTCCCCCACCGCTGTCACTGTCAAACTTTTTTCGTTCGCCTACAGTGGACAGCGTCAGCGTCACGTCCTCACTCTTAACTCAAATAACCTGCTAGCCAGACTTTGTGGAAAAGGGAGTTGAGGTTGAAAGAAGGAAATAAGCATTTTTCTTTTTAAATCAAGAGGAAACCTTTGATGGGTTTTTGCATGAGGCGTGAACAGGCTCGTCTTCACTCTCTCATGACTCTGCTATAATTCCACTGCTTTTCCAACAGCTGGGGACCTGTAGCGACTGCCTAACACCCAATCCATTTCCAAACAACAACCCTTCCTCGACGGGACACAGAGAAAGATTGATCTTTCCTTTTTATTTCCGCGTGATGATTTATTTACTGTGTACTATTCTTCCACCGCCGCCCTGGTTTGCATGGGGACTCCTGCAGCACAGTGTGGGTGATCCTGAATTATTCACTTCTTTTTTTCAGAGTTTCTCTTTTTTTCTTCATTTTGCAGGGCGAATGTGTGTCTGCCTATAGTCGCCCTTTGTGTCAATGTGGTGTCCGTCCCTCCTCCTCTCTCTCTCCGTGTTATTATTCTCACAAGCTCTGCTATGACTGCATGATGTGAAAGCAGAGAGGAATGACAGCAGCTCATTAGAGCAGGAACGAGCTGGAAATAATCATATTTTTTCCTCCTCTGTC
The DNA here is from genome assembly GCF_902827175.1 of Gymnodraco acuticeps. Lineage (NCBI taxonomy): Eukaryota > Metazoa > Chordata > Actinopteri > Perciformes > Bathydraconidae > Gymnodraco > Gymnodraco acuticeps. The sequence continues at coordinate 2,517,927 of NW_022989890.1, read as the reverse complement.
TGAATTGTCTGTATTTTGCTTTCCCCCTGCCCTGAGTCCCTCACATCAACAACAGCGCCTTCATCTGCTCTCTTTGTTTCTCTCTCTGTCCCTCCTCAGATCCCAACGCCATTGGGCAGCACGGCACGGACCATGCCTTGATCGGAGGAGTGGTGGCTGTAGTCGTCTTCGTCACCCTGTGTCTAATCATTGTTCTGGGAAGATACCTGGCCAGGCATAAAGGTAAAACCACAGTGGACCAGAACTCTCAAGGCTCATGGAGCAACAGAAGCATGTCCTACTTGTCCCATTAGACATCAGAGTCCCTCCCCAAATCCCAAGTTACAAGCAACATACCAATGGAGGAAAAATAATGGAGGCTTAAGTCCTACACACAGGATGCATTAAAGGACATGTTTTTGATGCGCACATAGTGTGGTGTCCCTTGTGCATACAAATAACTCACTGGTTTATCATCCATTAAACGTGAAACAGTCATGTTATATTTGGGAGAGTAATAGGGCTATAAAAATGTATAACTGTTAACCCTTGCTCGTGATTGTTGTCAAAATGTGCACTCAGTCATAACTCTGACCTTAACACATTTAACACCTAGTTCAGTAAGACTTACAATGTCATAGGATATCATTATCTCTTTCGAAATTATGGCAAATCGTGCTTCTTATAACTCCAACAAATGAATTGTAAATATGTGACTGTACTAAGGCTCCAAATGTCCCATCTGTTTTTATACTACTCATATTATTCTGTAGGTTAAAAACTAAAATCTTAATTGCATAAAATAGTTTTCCATTTTCATAAAAACTGTACAAACATGTATTAAACAACTCACATGCAAAGTGATGTCTTTCTTTAATTACAATTGAATAAAACAATATATTTAATGTCTGGGTAATACATGTAGTAACTCTGCCAGAAAGGAAGTAGCAACAGCAAAAAATGCTGGGTTAAAAAGTAATGGTCAGTTTCCAACGCTGATGCTACTAAGTTGAGTCGTGTTTTATATAATTTATATGTCCGACTTTCAGCCTTAACTTCCATCATTCATAAATAATAAAGAATGCAAGGTTGTACTCTCAAAAGCTCAGCTGTATTTGCATTTCCTATACCCTAGCCTCTCATATTTCTTGGATGAATTATATAGCCGTTTGCTGATATTATTGATGTTGTCTTCATATGTGTTTTTTCGCCCCGGGCAGCAGACACCATGCCGGGCTGCTCAGTATTTGTTTTTCCTTGATGTAGGTTTGTTTTTCGTTTTCTCAGGAACTTACTTGACGAACGAGGCCAAAGGAGCGGACGATGCGCCCGACGCCGACACAGCCATCATCAACGCCGAGGGCAACCATGCTCACGCAGAAGAAAAGAAAGAATACTTCATTTAGACTGCAGGGGGAGCTGCTGCCTCTTTCCCTTAAGCCCTCTTTCAATCTCTGTATCTCTTTTTCTCTCTCTTCTTCTCCACGTCTGACAACTGCCGCCGCCGTATCAACAAGAAACCCGCAGGCAGTCCACAGACAAGAGAAGTTCCCTAAGTGTTTTCCTATCATTGCCTTTTGTCTATCATTTACATCGTGTCCTTTATTTCTTTATTGCTTTCTTCTTTTCTTTGGCAGCCGGTTTTCACAGGCAGCTTGCAGTCGCTGCCGAAATTATCCCGTTCTCATATTGTTCCTCACCTTTGGCGTGAATGCCTGGAAGTCTGTATATCTACCATGACTGCTTTCTTACATGAGCCCTTCTTCATCTTCTCTGCTGTTTCCCCTCTAAGCAGACACACAAACACACACTATATCCCCTTTGTTCACACACACGTCCACAAACACATGATCATATGTCACATCAACACGGTGCCTAAAAATACAGACGCCATTGAACTTCTGTCAATGCCTTCATGTATCGTCTGTCAGTAGCAATGTAAATGCTTTGTAGATGGGTTAACTGGACCGTCATTTCATTGCTTAGCTCACAGCTTCTTTGATTATGCATTGTGTCTTTTTTTATTTTACTAAAGATCTTTGCTGTTTACGCCTTATACATGTCTATCACACTGAATATGGTACGTTTAGATCCACCTCCCCCGACCCCATCCCCCTCTAAATAGACTTGTAATTAAACAGTTGACCCTTGTAAGATAAGAAGAAGGTTTTGTGTAACACTGTAGCAAGCTTTGTCAGATAAGTGTATCATATCATTTTCATTATTAGGGTAGGGGTTATAAGGGTAGTGTTGTATTGTTGAGAGCAGAGAATAAACACAAATGCTACATGAAGCATTCCATTAATTAAACTCAATCAAGTGTATAAAACCATTTGCTAAATCTGCTGTCCCTATGTACTTTTCTCTGTATATTCCTGCACTGTCCAGGCTGCAGTTTAGCGGCACACCAACACCTTCAAGGTCCTCTTGACAGCTTACAGTAGTTTGTGATTCATATAAAGGGTTCAGGTGTACAGAAGGAATACATCTCCTCTCTCTAAAAGCTGTATAAATTGTATTGAAATGAGTTTAGCTTTTCACTTTGAATGATTTGGTTTGTGTTTATGTCACCATTTATTCATTTTAATACTTAAGGACCCCGTGAAATGTAAGATGAACCATGAGAAGTTAATAAAATAAGTTAGGAGGAAATGCGTTTTGTAGTGTTACATCAGTTTTCTTCCCCCCTGTTAATAATGTATTTATCATGGTTACCTCTTTTAAGCTTGAGGTACAGACAGCTTTCAACAAGGTTTTCTACACACATTCCTGTGTTGGCTCAAAAATAAGCCTCGATATTATTTTATACAAATAGTGATAACCTCAGTTTGACTTAAACCATATTTTCTGTATTTGTATCTCAATTGAACTATTTAGTTCAACTGTATATATCACCAACATGGCAGAAACTCTCCCCATTATACTGCATAACTGCTCTTCTTGTTTCCATGTTGTTGGAGTCACTCTCCATGACCTGCGCTTCGATTTCCATTTCATGGGGTCTTCAAGCAAAAAAAGAGGAGAAAAAAAGAAAATAGTGTGTGAGTGCTGGGTCATAGATCTGCAGGGGGCTCCTTTCCAAAAACTAAAAACTGAAGATAAATAGAGAAGCACAAAATGTCTGAATGAGAAACTGTGTTCCCTTGCTAACAACTGGATTGCCTTGGGAATGTTTCTTCTGTTCAAATGGGCAGTGGAGAGATGCTGAGGCTGTCTTTGATTCAATTCTGGAGAAAGATGAATCAGTGCATTTTTTTGAAACTGTAAGGTAAATCATGTTTTTATATAAAAAAAGGAAATGTTTTTAATATTTTTGTTTTAAATGGTTCTAAGCTCCCTGCTGTGTATTGTGAACGCTAAAATGTGGTTGATTGTGAAAATTGCTGTTAAATTCTGGATTCCTTCAAATTTGTATATTAGCCACCCTATCTATTTACTTTTCTTTTCATTTTTATCAGTGCATAATACTTATTGGAACAATTTTAAACAAATGTATTTTGTTTTGGCACAAGGCATGTATATAATGTGTGAAAACTAAACTTTGGTTATACACATTAGCATGTTTTTGTTTGGTTCTTTTATCATATTTAATTTATTTAAACTGAAGTTATTTGAGAGAGAACCGCAATGAAAGTATGTTTGTAACTTCATTTTGGAGAGTCGTGGCTTCTTGTGATTGTGGTGCTAAAATTCGAAAGGATTTGATGTTGTAAAAAATGTGGTTAGCAAAAATGTCAAAGCTGAACAGAAATGAAGAAATGGCCCAACTGCCGTCTCCAAATCCCTAAAGTTCAAATTAGAGTTGAAACGCTTTCAAAGAAACGTTACCTTCAAGCTGGAGGCTGAAAAAGTTTCCCACACAAACGAAACATATCCTTGGAGACAACTTCTGTTTCTTTTCATATATCCCTGCCAGTCGTCTTTCATCAGATTGAACACATTTGGCTGATTTAGTTTCCCATGAAAGACGGATAAACACTGTGGCCTCTGGAACTGAAACTTAAACGCAAGGCACTCATCTACTAAAAGGGAGCAAATTATTACCAAGGGCAATAAAATACTGGGCCCAGCTGTCTCCAATTCGATGGCCAATTTACAACATTATGCAAATAAGGTCAGCAAGTAAGGTCTTTCTCTATGTGTAGGACTCGAGCTGCTGGAGTGAATCACAAGTTGGGAATCATTAAACATGTCACCACTGATGTAGAATTTAGGTTGCATATTACATTTTAATGATTTGATTTTAATGATTTGTTATTTAAAAATGCAAAATCTTAGCCACAGTTGCCACATTGAATCATTTCAGTGCACTTGAATCAATATTGAACTATTTACAGGTTTGACTTCAGCCTCACCACATTATCCTTCTGCACTAAAGCGTTCTTAAAAACCTTCTGTATCACATGTGTGTATAGGTACATTTATCACAATAGTGTTATGTCTTTTTTTTACTTTTTTATCTCTTGTTCTTTTCATTGTGTCTTAAATCAATGACGGTGTCAATCAAATGTTCTGTTGTTTCATCCATCTTAGAAATAAGAGAGTGGTTGAATGGATTTGTTGATTCTGAAGTCAGATGAACAGGCTGTTTTATATGAAATGAACACTCACAAATAACCGGGTCTGACGTGACGAGTTGGTGTTTAGAACTGAAACAGGTGCCATTTACTGAATTATGCACTCTGACTCATTTGATGGATATTTCTTAGTAATTGGTGAAATGTGTCTGTTTTTTCCTTTCTGAAAACCACATGTAAATATTTGTTTTGAGGTGAAAGTAATGCGCTGATTAGTTTCAAATCACTTTTCATGATAGTTAGACAGAACCTGAATCTTTTTTTAATTTGTTATTCTAGCAGCCTGGCACATACCATCATGCACTATTTTAAACTAGCTGTGTTACATCTTTTGGTTGGTCATTAGTCCAATACATTTTTTTGTTGTCGGTTGAAACTAAGCTTTAAACTTTTTGCCTCCTTGCTTTCCAACATACTGTATATGCGTTTGGTTAATGTCCGGCAAATGATGGGCCTCTAATTTCATCCTGGCGGCATACAGTTATAGCGCTAATCGCGGTGCAATGTTCTTCAGGCACTGAAGTAGCACTATGGAGCACTAATTATAGACTGGCTTCTGTTTGGTTAAATTTCCCAGCTCCAAACGAAGCCACTTTGTTTGTCTGAAGGTGGGAGTGGTGCAGCTGAGATGACTTGTTAATGCAGATCAGGAAGTGCAATACTGGCAGTCATTTCGGCATGAAATTGCACACAGTTTCGTGAACAATTTTCACGTGAGTGGTTGCACAAAAAAAGACCTGTACACAATCATGAAAATATCTCTCATGTAGGCTGAATTGTAGTCATATGTGTGTGTTCCACCTGTGTAGGGCAACACTGTTAACAGTAATGCTAGCAATATATTAAGCTACAAGTTACTGTCGATGGGGACTAAGTTCAGTTATAATTCAAATAACATTATATCAGAGGGTTTCAGTGTATCCTGAAACTTACATTTTACATTGAAAAGGAACATCAGAACATCCTTGGCTGCATATTTCGGGAGCTGTTTTATTGTGCCTTGCACCTCCAATTTGTTATTCTGCCCTCCTCCTGCCTGTCTGCTTCTTTTAATGAGGGATGAGACGAGCTGATGTGATTGGTTATTATTGAAGCTTGTCCAAACTCCACCTACTGATACTGCATGATGTATTCATCCTGCTACATCCTTTACACACACTGCACTGCCCCAGAAGAGCCTCTCTGGTCACAAAGTGCTGCAGTCAGTTGGGGCAGACACACACGTGAATTCTCGTCTAAGTTAGCGCAAGCAATTGTCTCCAGTTTCGGGAAATTAGAGGCCCATATCAAGTAAAATAACCACTTTGGATCCCTCACCTAAAAGGGATGTATAAGAAAGGAATGGCCACTTTGAGTCATAATCTGTCTGAAATACTGTACTGGTTGAAATCTTGTTTTAAATAATGGTTTTGATGGTCTTGGTCTCCACAGAAGTGTTGATAGCATGGCATGTTTCGGTCCAGCGCTATCGCTCCTGCTCTGACGCAGTTTGGCTTCAGCGCACTTCTTTGTCCCTCTGCACTGTTGACACTAAAACCAATCAGCTTAATCTCCATATCATCACAAAGATGACAAAACATGTGACACAATCACGTGTCAAGATTTGATTTTATTATATCTCTTTTTCTTTTTTTTTGCATCTCAGGAAAATATTTCATTTAGAGAGATTATTTTTGAGTTGTTTGTTTTCTGTCTTAAAATGGGGACTTGTGAGCACTGATCACTCTGCTCGTCCCTGAATGCCGACACCATGTATTTGTTGAGTTTAAGATTATCGCAATGTTAATAAAACTATTCAGTGATTCTTCAGTAATTGTCATCTTGCTATCATTGGGATATTAGACTTAAGAGACATTGTTTTATATGATCACTGACTTGAAATACTGACATTTAGAAATATGCTGCAAATAATCACGAGTTTTCAAGAATGATAGAAGTTGTGTTGATACGCAATGTTACCTGAATTTAGCTTATGCTATGTAAGCAGTTCAATGCTTTTGCTCTATTTCATAATGTTTCCTTGTAGCAACACGCATCTTTCTGTATATCAGTACTTAGATGAAACAAGTTGTAACGCACTATCACTCACAAAATACAAAATATCCACAGTAGAGATCAGGATTCGAGTTAGACACATGTACCTTGGCGAACTAATGGGTTTCTTATCAAGCTGTACTGAGGGCTTGATTTGATATTTAGCACCGTAATGAAGGTGTTTTTTCCCCATTGTCTGTGGGATTTATTATATTTAATTTAGAGGTTCGTTCTCATGTATGAAATGAAAATTGTTGAATAAATAGTTGCCAAAACATCTGTATAAGTCTATTCTTTTAATCCTCTTTTTCTTTCGAATGGAGAGAGAAGCTCTGATGTGTTTTGAAAGCTTATGAATCGCTCTCATGCACAGACATCCGCTCACAAAACACAAGCAACTCCATGCACCGACACATGTTCATGATTTTATATCAACAAGAATAATTCATCTTGTATTTTAGCCTCCCCATCTGCATGCTGTGGTGGTGTTATTCTGTTCAGTTTGTGGAGTCTTTCTACCGACAGAGCACTACTTCTCCATTTTAATTTACAAGGCTGTATTACTCAGCTCTACCTTTGATATACATTATAAATTATTGACAACAAATTCCAGTCAATCAGGAACGGATATTGTATGAAAAGTACTTTTTTTTTAGGCATTCATCCTACTTTGGAAGGTGCAAATCTCATTTCGGCAAACATTTCAGGGCTTTGTGGACTTAATCCATGACAAACTGGAGTTGAGACCAGGAGGCGGAGTCGCAGTCTTACACGCCTCTCTGCGCTCTCTCCTAGGCAGTCATCCATAGGAATCCCGAACCCAATAAAATACCCAATATTAACGGTGTGTGTGTCTGCCCAAGGACAAGTTAAGGTAAAACCTAATAGAGGTGTCATACATAATAACCTAATAAAAGTAAATGTAACAACTACTACAGTGCAACAAAACAGGAAGATTAAATGTGGTCTCTTAAACATAAGATCTCTAGCATCTAAAGCAATATTGGTAAATGATTTAATATCAGATTATAATATTGATATATGCTGTCTCACTGAAACTTGGTTGAGACATGAAGAATATGTCAGCATAAATGAGGCCACTCCACCCAGCCATATCAATACTCATATTGCCCGAGGCACGGGCCGAGGAGGTGGAGTTGCAGCAATCTTTGACTCAAGTTTACTTATCAATACTAAACCAAAATTAAATTATACCTCCTTTGAAAGTCTCGTTTTTAGTCTTACGCATCCGACCTGGAAAACTTTGCAGCCAATCGTATTTGTTACAGTGTACCGTGCACCAGGTCCTTATTCAGAATTCTTATCTGAATTCTCTGAGTTTTTATCAACTTTGGTTCTTAAAACAGATAAAGTAATTATCGTAGGTGACTTTAATATTCATGTTGACGATGATAAAAATAGCCTTACTGTTGCATTTAACTCTATATTAGATTCTGTTGGTTTTTGTCAGAGTGTAAATAAACCAACCCACTGCTATAATCACACTCTCGACCTTGTTCTGACTTATGGTATTGAAATTGAGCAACTATTAGTCGAACCGCATAATCCTGCTTTATCCGACCATTTCTTAGTAACTTTTGAAGTACTGTTACGAGACTACAAAGCATTAGTCAAAAGCTCCTGCAGCAGAAACCTATCTGTTAGTGCTATAGCCAAATTTAAGGAAGAGATTCCACCAATACTTAACTCGATAGCATGTCTGCATGTAGGGGAGGAAACTTATACAAAATGTACACCACCCCAAATTGTTCATGTTGTTGATAGTGCTACAGATGCGCTGCGAATAAAATTAGACTCTGTTGCTCCTTTGAAAAAGAAGAAAATAAAACAACATAGATTAGCTCCATGACATAATGCCGAAACCCGCAAAATAAAGCAAAAGTCGAGACAACTTGAAAGGATATGGCGTTCCACTAAACTTGAAGAATCTCGTTTAATTTGGCATATTACTCTCAATGAATATAAGAAAGCACTGCGTAAAGCGAGAGCAGCCTACTACTCTTCATTAATAGATGAGAATAAGCATAATGCAAGATTTCTTTTCAGCACTGTAGCCAGGCTGTAGCCTTCTATTCCCATAGCACTCAGTAGTAATGATTTTATGTGCTTTTTTAACGATAAAATTGTTACTCTTAGAAACAAAATTAATGACCTCTTGCCTTTGACCAGTATAGTGTTATCAACGGCTCCGGAAGCGTGAGTTCTAATATTACACTAGATAGTAAACTAGAATGCTTTTCAGCCATAAACCTTGAACAATTAAATTCAATGATTCTCTCTTCTAAACCATCAACGTGTATGTTAGACCCAATTCCAACTAAGCTGTTGAAGGAAGTTTTTCCATTAATTAGCACTTCTTTATTAAATATTATGAATATGTCTTTATTATCAGGCTATGTTCCACAATCATTCAAAGTAGCAGTGATAAAACCGCTTCTTAAAAAGCACAACCTCGATCCAGAGGTTTTAGCCAATTATAGACCTATTTCCAATCTTCCGTTCCTCTCAAAAATTCTTGAGAAAGCAGTCGCAAAACAGCTGTGTGATTACTTAAAAAACAATGATTTATTTGAAGATGTTCAGTCTGGCTTTAGAACACATCATAGCACAGAGACAGCTCTGGTTAAAGTCACAAATGACATTCTAATAGCCTCTGACAAGGGACTTGTCTCTATTCTTGTTTTGCTCGATCTCAGTGCTGCATTTGATACTATCGACCATGATATCTTATTGCAAAGACTAGAGCACTTAGTTGGCATACAGGGAACTGCTTTAGGCTGGTTTAGGTCCTATCTATCTGAACGCTCTCAATTTGTACGTGTCAATGATTAATCTTCCACGCAAACCAAAGTTAGCCATGGAGTGCCACAGGGCTCAGTGCTCGGACCTATTTTGTTCACATTATATATGCTTCCGTTAGGCAATATTATAAGGAATCATTCTGTAAACTATATTTATCAATCAAGCCTGATGAAATTAATCATCTAAATAAAATTCAAGACTGCCTCAAGGACTTAAAAACGTGGATGACCTTAAACTTTTTGATGTTAAACACGACCAAAAAAGTGATTGTACTTGGCCGGAAGAATCTACGAAACAAATTATCTAAAGATATACTAACTATGGATGGCATTAATTTGGCCTCCAGTGAGACTGTAAGGAATCTTGGTGTTATATTTGATCAGGATTTAACCTTTAACGCCCACATAAAATCAATTTCAAGGACCGCCTACTTCCATCAACGTAACATTGCAAAAATCAGGCATATCTTGCCTCAAAACGATGCAGAGAAACTAGTCCATGCATTTGTTACTTCAAGGCTGGATTATTGTAACTCTTTATTATCAGGGTGTACCAAGAAGTCAGTCAAGTCGCTTCAGCTGATTCAAAATGCTGCAGCTCGTGTACTAACCAGAGTTAGGAAAAGGGACCACATGACTCCTGTTCTGGCTGCCTTACACTGGCTCCCTATAGAACACAGGATAGAATTTAAAATTCTTCTTCTCACCTACAAAGCCCTTAATGGGCAGGCGCCATCTTACCTTAAAGAACTCATTATACCCTACTGTCCTACTAGGGCATTGCGTTCCAAGAATGCAGGGTTGTTGGTTGTTCCTAGAGTCTCTAAAAGTACAATGGGAGCCAGAGCCTTTTCTTATCAAGCTCCACATTTGTGGAATCAGCTTCCAGTTTGTGTTCGGGCGGGAGACATCCTATCCGTTTTTAAGAGTGCGCTTAAGACCTTCCTTTTTGATAAAGCTTATAGTTAGGGCTGATTAGATTCAGCCCCTAGTTTTGCTGATATAGGCTTAGTTTGTCGGGGGACATCTTACTTCTTCCTTCTCTCTGTCTATACCTGTGTACTCTCATGTTCCGATTAACCCAGCTTCCCCAAATGTCTTTCTTTTTGGTGTCTATATACGCCGGGATCCGGAGTCATGGATGATCCTGCGCTCCTGTGTCCTGCATCGCGAGCCCTGGATCTTGAGTCGTGGCTGTGGTCCTGGATCATAGGTCCTGGATGGATATCCTCGTGGATTCATCTTCCTATTATACACACAAGCATTTCCAAACATTTGGACTACCTATGTTGCAAATGTATTATCTTTTCAATTTACACATGGCATCTATTGCACGTCTGTCCGTCCTGGGAGAGGGATCCCTCCTCTGTTGCTCTCCCTGAGGTTTCTCCCATTTTTCCCTTTAAAACTGTGGGTTTTCTTCGGAAGTTTTTCTTTGTACGATGTGAGGGTCTAAGGACAGAGGGGTGTCGTATTGTCATACTGATATTTTTGTACAAATTGTGAAGTCCACTGAGACAAATGTAACATTTGTGATATTGGGCTATATAAATAAACATTGATTGATTGATTTTTGTAAATAGGGAAAAACTGTGATTTATTTGGATAGAAATCCCTCATTCATATCCACAATGATTTACTTAACCCAATCCTAAACACAACATACGTATACTCAAATGTAAGCCACGGTGCTATGGTATATTGTAAGTGTTAATATCTCCCTTAAAATTTCAAAATGAATCACAGTTCATCTCTTAAACTGAAGCCCATCGTATTATGTTGCAATACAATAATCTTCACCTTGCTGTAAAATGAAATCCCCTTTCTTATTTAAAACTGCCTTTATTTTCTTGGCATAGATTCAACAAGGTGCTGGAGACATTTCTCAGATATTTTGGTCTGCATTGAAATGATAGCGTCATTCATTTGTTGCAGATTTTCGGGCTTCACATCCATGTTAAGAATCTCCCCTTCCTCCAAACCCCAAAGATGCTCTGTCTATTGGATTGAGATCTGGTGAATGTTGTGGCCATTTGAGTACATGTTCAAGAAACCACTTTGAGAAGATTTCGACATGGCGTATTATTATCCTGCTGATAGTAGCCGTTAGAAGATGGGTACACTGAGGTCATAAAGGGATGGACATGGTCAGCACAATACATGGCGTTAAAACAATTCTCAATTGTTTCTAAAAGGCCCAAAGTGTGTCAAAAATAAATCTCTCCAACACAAATACACCAATACCCGTAGCCTTAACTGTTGACATTTCAGGATGGATGCTTTTACATGCTTTTATGTTGTTTACGGCAAATTCTAACCCATTTATCTGAATGTTGCAGCAGAATTGGAGTTTCATCAGAACAGGCAACGCTTGTCCAATCTTCTTGTCCAATTTTGGAGATTCAGGCCGCACCAACATGTGGTATTCTGCTGCTGTAGTAGCCAATCTGATTCAAGGTGTGACATTCAGAGATGCTCTGCATACCTTTGAGTTAGTGTTTTCTTTCTGTCAGCTCAAACTTGTCTGGCCACTTTCCACTTGCCAAATGTTCTATTTTTTTGTGATCCCTAGTGTGGTTTCACATGTTGATATTTGCTTTAATAAGCCATTGTAGAGTTGTACCTTAAAACACGTTTATGTATTTAGTTTTAAAGCCACGAGTGATAAGTCAGATTCAGGGAATTAGCTGGAGATATGGCTCTCTGGTGGTTTTAAGTAGACAAATATTTACATATTGAACATGTGACTTCAATAAGTTCTGCTCCAACAGCATCTAGATAGTGAAGTATGTGCATAAAGGTGTGAGGAAAGATAGCATAAAAAGTAATATGAGAATATGGATAGGAAGAGACTGAGAGGATGTAAATGAGCCGGATAGACAGGAGGGAGAGGTATATTTTTCAGTAAGTCAGACGAGGATGACTGAGAGGGGAATTAGGTAATGGCAATAAGACGTCATGTTAGACTGAAGAAAGCTGCTGCAATCAGCCCACCTGTCAGGAATAACTACAGCCTGGAGAGGGTTGCATTTCTGCAGCGGAGGTGTGATTCTTCTGCTGATGAAAAGTGAGGGGTCAGTGAAAAACTCAATTACCACTCAATCAATCAGAGCAAGGTTCTGAACTGGGACAGAGAAGTTGAGGAAGACCAGACAGAAATAGCTTTTCATGCCAAATGTTGTCTTGCATGATTGATTTTTCTCAACCGTCCTCGATGTCAAGCCCTTTTTGCATTCCCCAAAGCAAACGATGTTCCAACTTTCCCAATTTGCTGAAAGTTTTTCGTTTGTAGTATTTTCTATAATAATAACAGCACAGATGGAGGAGACAGGTGGGATGACAGGCAACAATGGATTTGAAGCCATGCAGTGAATGAATAGCATGCAACAGCCACTGAGCTGTCACGAAAACCCAACCCAACACTGTATATTTGTATGGCAATATTTAACATTGTCAGAATGATGCTTCATGCACAATCACGCCACGGGTATAATGTTAAAGTGAATGTTAGTTATATCCTGTGACCATATTACCCCCCAAAAAGCATGTTTTTTTTTCATTTAAACACACTCATCTCTTCAGTACGGCAACAGTTGGATACTTTAAAGTCATTATTGAGAAACACAAAAGCGTAAAAGTTAGAGTGGAGACTTTATTCAAGCACAACTTTTCAGGACACATTTTTCTATTCTTGCTATGGATTATTTTATTATCTGTGACCATTTCTGATTTGATTTGTCAATACGTTTCTTAGTGAAAGGTGAAAAATGTTGTTTTAATCAATTTTCTAAGCCTTCATTCTGTTTTGTTTTTACAAAAGGAAACCACTGATTGTTTTTGTCTCCAATATATAATCAATGACCTCAAATGTGTCTGGATACACAATTATTTGCTGATGAGGCTAATTTAACCAAAGTCCCAGAGCAAAAACAGGATAGAACAAATTGACATTGACTTGAAGAAAGATGAGGAAATAATCTGAGCAATTCATGCTGCTTGTTTAAAAATGGCTACTTGGTCTCCACCAGTGAAATGACAAGGGAATAAAGCAGGATGGGGAGAAAGGGGGAATATTGATTGATGTATTCATTTAGGTTTGTCAGTGCAAGACTGTTTCAGAATGAAATATAGTCCACCTCTTGGCCAAGCAACACATTGACAAGTCAAACATGTTCTCATGCTGTATGACATGCTGTGATTAAAGGTAATAAAATAAGCCCTTAAATCAGTCAACAGTCCAGACACCTCAGGTTTTCATATTAAAGTAATAACATCAATTTGCTTGGTCGATAAAACACTTTCCTGTCCCTTGGTGAAACTTTAGGAGAGAAAGAAGAGAACACTGTAGATAAGAAAGCAGCAATTAGAAAGAAGGACGCTGATGGATGTGCTGGGAGAAACTGAGAGAACTGATACAGTATGTATCTATTTTGAAGGTTGCTGCACAAAGGGCTGTTTAAGATGAATGGTGCACCTTTCACACACACACGCAGACACACACACAAAAACTCTCGTTAAGTGTCACTTTCTGAATGTGCCGAGATTCACACCTGCCCAGTGCTGTCAGTCTGCCAGCTGTGAGAGCTGCACCTGCCTCGAAGGTATCAGCCGCTCCATATGCAAATACCTTTCTCTTCTTTATGATGTGGATTCACATGCCCACATCTCTGCTTGCTTCCTTTTTAGAGCTTCAGTAAGAGCCTCTTCTTTCCATCCCTCCATCAATCCAAATCTTTCCCTCAATCGCTTCCCTCCATTATATCCCCTGCCCCTTCACATGGGCCTCATAACTCATCTTCATTTCCCTCTTCATCTCTCCTCAGCAGTGGCCACATCTTCGTTTACTCTGCAGGACGATTCACTTTGGGGGATTTACAGCAGTGATGTTAGTCGCCTTTGATGTTCTGTAATTGTGCTGACCATGTGTATCAACAACCACACACACACACGCACACGCACACACACACACACACACACACACACACACACACACACACACACACACACACACACACACACACACACACACACACACACACACTGACCTGTCTGCTGTGCTTCAAGATGCCATCACAGAGAATTTGTGCAGAAAATAAGCTTTGATGTCTACAAGCTTTACTTTGAAGGAATGTTCTCTACATGAGTCCATGGACACTGAGAACCTCAAACAACACCTCTTTGACTTTTCTGAAGTTCAGGCCAAAGACCAGAGGTGATAACGCAGGTGACCTCCGGTTAAGACTTTTTGTCCTGTGTCAGGGAAACACGCAGTGAATATAGACAACTTTCATGTGTGGTGAAAACAAAAATAAAATCCAGGCAAACATTCGTTTTAAGAGAAAGTGCTTCATCTCTGTGCAGGTGTGATGCCATGTGTCACTGTGCCTCAAATGGTTGGGCTAAGGGGAACATTTTCTTACAATTGTGTTACATTTAACTGGTCTAAGAGCCCACTAAAAAGATAAGATATACTATATGATTTGACACTATAAGATTTGATGCTGGAGAAAGGGAGAACACAAAAAGTAACCCCTTAACATAAGGATAGAAGGGTCAGGCAGGCTTTTTCACCAAGAATGGCAATGGCCTTCCAAAGTGTCAAGACATATAGTATATTTAAAAACATGGCAGTGCAACATATAGGGTCCCATTGATAGCTATTGGCTATTAGCTATTGATGATTGATATATTTCTACTCATAGTCACTAACCAGAGGTGGGGACTCGAGTCACATGACTTGACTCGAGTCGCATATTTTTTGACTTGAGACTTGCTTGACTAACATCAGGGCCGTATTCATGGAGTCAACATTGGGGGGGACCAAAAATTCAATAAAAATGTGAATACTAATTTCCTGCCATTCTAAAAGAAAATACATAAAACATCACTAACACATTGGATACTTTAAAACCTGTTAAACCCCATGCCCCCGCCCGTGGGGGCAAAACACAATAGTCACAAAACTGTGTCTCAGGCATGGGAGTAGGAAGCATCCTCAATGTGGGTGGGACAATTTGACGGGGGATGTGGGCGGGCGGGGGACCTAAACTCCTCTAGGGGGGTCCGGGGGCATGCTCCCCCGGGAAGATTTTTTGTTTTAATGTTGAAGTTAAAAGCATCAATCTGGTGCACTTTGAGAGCAACATTAGGGACTAAATCTATGGATACATCTCAACAACACCCATGTGAAACAGAACTGAATAGATTTACTTTTTCTTTATGCATATTTTACAAATCACTCCCTTTTTAAACTATAGTATGAGTTGGAATGATGTCATACCTGTTATTCTGTTATTCTCTTATTTTATACTATAATGATCATATAAAGGTGTGCCTTGGAAATACTTGTTTTGCATCAATCTTGATACAGGGTACTTATTATATGTTATAGTTTGGATTCCTAAAGCTTTTAGTCTACTATCCCATCATTCAAGGGTGGTTTTCACAATAAGTAATGGTTTATTTTTTGCACGGACAGTATCATTATACATTTTTTTACTATGTTCAATCTGAATTTACTTTAAAAACATCTATATTGATTCTGACTTTTTCTACATCCAACTCACAGGTTTATCATTGCTTTGAGAAAAAAGATGATTCATTTAACCATTTTTAGAAGTGAAGATATAGTCAATTGTTCTGGGAATGTCATTTTCAAACCTGAGACCTGAAAAACAGGCTTGGGGCTTAACTGATTAAAATGTTTTACCATAATGTCTAATCGTGCTTTGTATTACATCGCCCTATTTTATCTAGTTTAGCTTTTCTTGTTTTGTTGTTTGTAATGGCAGAGATTAGGGATGAATAAAGTACAACTATAACCATAATCACATTAAAGCATTTCAATCCATAGAAAGGTCTGTGCCGCGCAATTTCAGTAGAAACAGGAACACTTTATTGCCCTTTTGTTTTACAGCCACGACTCGCACTAGCTGCTTGCCGCTCATTCAAAATCAAAAAGACCCCCAACTTCCTCCCAGACACCCGCCCAAAAAGCCCAACCCTCAAGTAAAGGACCCAAAAGCCTTTTTGCGCTTATCGTTGGCACTGATAAAAGACTGGCATATTCCTTCAAGGTCCAGTCTGTCCAGTTTCTTCTGGTGCAAATGACATATGGCCACATTATTCAGCCTCGTTTGACTCATCGATGATGTCTTAAGCCTCCTCAGGGCACTAAAACTCCTCTCAGCCTCTGCAGAAGAGGCAGGGACGACCAACAGAAGCCTTACTAAAGCTTCCACCTGACCGAAGAGACCTCTCACCTCTGGCACCATTTCCCGAATAATGCTAGCATTAACATCTGAGCTTGAGCTCCATGTCACCAGCGCACACTCTCCCTGTCTGGTCGCCATGCTCACATTCTCTCTCTCTCTCTCTTTACTCTGAACACACCAGAGTGAACATGGAAGAAATATCAGTAAACTATTGACTAGAAAGACTGTTGATACACATTATACATATGGGGGGACACAGGAGTCTGTACATTAACATTAGACTGCTATGTTGTCATTATTCTGTCTTAACCATCAATATAGCTCCTTTCTGACTTACCTCCATGTCACCAGCGCACACTCTCCCTGTCTGGTCGCCATGCTCACATTCTCTCTCTCCCTCTCTCTCTTTACTCTGAACACACTAGAGTGAACATGGAAGAAATATTATCACCTCTGCAGCTCATCCAGAATGCAGCGGCTCGTCTGGTTTTCAACCTTCCTAAATTCTCCCACACCACTCCGCTCCTCCGCTCCCTTCACTGGCTTCCGGTAACTGCTAGAATCCTCTTCAAGACACTGGTACTTGCGTACCGTGCTGCGAATGGATCTGGCCCTTCCTACATCCAGGACATGGTTAAACCGTACACCCCAGCGCGTGCACTACGCTCTGCATCAGCCAAACGACTCGTTGCGCCCTCGCTGCGAGGGGGACCCAAGTTCCCATCGGCGAAAACACGTGGGTTTGCTATCCTGGCTCCAAGATGGTGGAATGAGCTCCCCATTGACATCAGGACGGCAGATAGCTTGCACATCTTCCGGCGCAAACTGAAAACTCATCTCTTTCGACTCCACTTCGAGCGTTAGAACGATTAATGAAGCACTTTTATACTAATAAAGGACTGGATTACCTAAAGCCAGTTGAGTAGCACTTGAAATGTTTGGCTCTATGAAACCTGATATACTTATATGATTCTGTTTTCTTCAAGGTTGTGTCTTCCTGGTCGAATGTACTTATTGTAAGTCGCTTTGGACAAAAGCGTCAGCTAAATGCAATGTAATGTAATGTAATGTAATGTAATATCAGTAAACAAGCTATCTGACTGGTAACAATACTCACTTTCTCACTGCTCTTAACTTACTTTTTTTCTTTTCTGAGGCTGCCCAAAAAACTGTCTAATGTCACTGCCACCCTTCCTCTTGCTCATGCTTACAGTTTGACCTCGGCGATCTGCAGATGCTGA
Organism: Gymnodraco acuticeps; assembly: GCF_902827175.1. Lineage (NCBI taxonomy): Eukaryota > Metazoa > Chordata > Actinopteri > Perciformes > Bathydraconidae > Gymnodraco > Gymnodraco acuticeps. The sequence goes on along the minus strand of NW_022989890.1, from coordinate 2,500,060 downwards.
TGTGATGAATACGGGTCAGCAGCGCTGGATATAAGGTAATTAAACATGTTTATTAGCAATTCTGAGCGTTCTAAACCCAGCACAAGCTATGATGCACACTGCAACCCTCCTGCGTGTGAGTATCTTTTAAATGCTTCTGACGATTATGAAATACTATTTCATAATAATTGTTGAGTATTTATTATTTAATTAATTCTGGCACCTTTGGTATTCCATAGTTGTCACACATCACAGTTTTAAATCTTTCCACACCCTACAAATTACAAAATAAAATAGAAATAATCCACATGAATACATATCTATTGGATTACATCCAAAACGACACCGTCATTTTCCACATAGCTGACACTAGCCCGCCAAACCCTGGCTAACAACTGAAACCAGCTAGCCCACAGCTAGTTAGCTACTATTCCTGAAAAGTTCGGTTTTAACATCAGAACTACAAGTTACTTACACAAAGAAGCTAAACCGGAGGGTTCATTAACATTACCATTACGAAATAAAATAATATAGATTACTTTAGGGCTAACTAGAAAAGATACCAGAACTGATGGAGGGCAAATTAAAACATGACTGACCTGCTTGGAGCATCAAGCTAACTGAAGGTGGACTCAGACGTGCAACAGTGAAATACACCCCAAAATAAGGAACCAATTTACATATGAAAAGAAATATCATTTTGGTGAAGTTCACAATAACAGAAAATATAGATTTTCAAGTATACAAATAACCAAAATAAAGAAGTTATAGAATAGCAATTTTATTTTAATTAAAAAATCAAAAAATTAAAAAATTAAATATTTGGTGCTATTTATTGGGGGGACATTTTGAGTGTATCTGAATATTGGGGGGGATGTGTCCATTCTGTTCTAATACATCCTAACCGGACATTTAAGACATACCAAGTCTACAGATATAAAGTTAGTAACAGAGATGGGGGGGGAAGCTGTCCATTGTACTACAGGTTGAGATTTGTACCATTACCGGGGCCAGTTTTGCAATGCTCTCCCCCGAAGGTGCTCTTTAAGAGAGGTTTTGAAGGTAAGTATAGTTTTACTTTCCTTTACAGTTGTGGGAAGAGCGTTCCACCTTGATGTGGCATAATTGCGAAACGTGTATTCCCCTTGTTGTGTGCCAAATATGGGTTTCACATGATTTGTGGAGCTCCCTCTGGTGTTATGATCATGGTATTCCTTGACCTTTGGGAAGAATTTTGACATGTACATGGGTACCATAGAGGTGTAGTGGATCTTGTAGACCAGGCCCATTGCAAGTAGCTGTACTCTGTCGTCTACTCTAAGCCATCCTAGGTTGTCAAAGTGGGCAGAGGTGAGGTGGGTTCTTGATGAAAGGTCAAGCAGTAGTCTGACCAGTTTATTTTGCGATGTTTGAAGTTTTATTTTTAGCGCCTTGGAGGTGCTATGGTACCATGACGTGCAAGCATAGTCATAGTACCCTTGAATGAGTGCTCCTGCCAGAGTTTTCAGGGTGTTTTTGTTTACCAGAGAGGAGATCCGGTATAGGAATCTAGTTCTTTGATTTACTTTTTTTATTACATTGGATGCCATTTTGTCACAGGAGAGGTTTGCCTCAAGAATAGATCCTAGGTATGTAATTTCCTTCTTACTTGTGACAATAATGTCACCCACTGCAACTGAGAAGTCGTCGGATTTGCTGAGATTATGTTTCGAACCGAAGAGAATGGACTCTGTTTTACCCAGGTGTAATGATAATTTATTATCGGCGAGCCAGGTGCAGATTCTGCCGAGCTCGGAGCTGAGGGTTTTTTCAACCTGCAATCTGCTCCTGTCAGAGACCAGCAGGGCTAAGTCGTCCGCGAACAGGAACAAGTTGCAGTCACATGCTGATGACATGTCATTTGCATAAATTAGGAACAGTAACGGACCTAATATGCTTCCTTGTGGAACACCACAGCTCACTGGGAGGGGGGGGGACAGAGTACCATTTACCTCCACCATCTGTTCTCTCCCCTCCAGGTAGGATTGCATCCAGCTCACCGATAGTTTATCAAAACCAATTGCTTTTAGCTTGTCAATCAGAATGGGGTGATTGACAGTGTCGAAAGCCTTTTGTAGGTCCAGCATCACCATGCCGCAGTATTTGCCCTCGTCCACCTCTTGTTTGATGTGGTCGCTCAAATAAAGAAGGCATGTGTCAGTGGAGTGGGATGTTCTAAAGCCAGATTGAAATTCATAGATTAGTTTATTTTCCGCTAGGTACTTCGACCTGTTCATATACTATTTTTTCCATGACTTTCGAGATGGAGGTAAGAATAGAAACAGGGCGGTAGTTGCCTGGGTCCAATTTGCTGCCCTTTTTGTGCAGGGGGGTTACTCTTGCAATTTTGAAGTCTTTGGGTACTTTCCCCTGTTTTATGGAGAGGTTAATTATGTGAGCTATGACTGGTGAGATGGCAGTTGCTGTGTCTGAGGAATTTGGAGGGGATATTGTCGTGGCCAGTGGCCTTGTTAGGTTGGAGGGCGCTCAGTTTAATGAGTACCTCTGCTGTTGTTACCCTTGCTAGACTGAAATCATCTTTGCGTACCCCTAGGTTTTTGTAGTAGGTCATGATGTGATCTACTCCAAAAAGCCCTGAGTGGGAGGGTAATTTATTTACAAGAGTTGTGGCTATGTTTGTGAAAAAAAATGTCAAGTACTTGGCCACATCCAGTTTGTCTGTGATGTGCCTGTTATCTGTGTTTAAGTTCGAAAATCTCGTTTTGAGTTTTTTACTGCAGCCAAGCTGGTTATTGAGTAATTTCCAAAGTTCACGGGGTTTATTTTTGTTTTCCTCAGTTTTGACATTGATGAAATTCTTTTTGGCAGTTTTGATCATGGAGCTTACGTCATTTCTTAGTCTGTTTCTTTCAATTTTTAGTTCAGTCACGTGGGCCTGGAGTTCACTGCTCGTGCTTTTGGAAAGCATTGACTGACTTTTATGAAACTCAGAGCATTTTTTGTCTCTGGTTTTCATTGCGGTCAGTATGCCGGAGTGCATCCACGGCTCAGCGCAATTGTTTACCCTGGTTGTTCTTAGGGGGGCCAAATCATTGAGTATTGCAGAGAATTTGTTTTTGAAACCAAGCCATGTTTCTTCAACTTGTGTACCACTGAGCTCATCCGACCAGTCCAGGCTCTCCAGTTCTCGGTTAAAGGCCTCGCTAGAGTAGTTTTTGAGGGTCTCTAGATATGACTGTTTTGTGACAGCCGGCCTTTTGTTTTAGCTTTTTGCGGGTACAGAATATCATATAATGATCACTTAAACCGCATGCTATAACCCCTTTATTGGAGATCCTCGACTTGTCAGAGGTCAGAATGTGATCAATGGTAGTTTGTGTTGTTTCACATACCCGGGTGGGTTGGGTGATTAGCTGGCTGAAGCCGTGCAGATCACAAATCCTACCGAAGGACTTGAAGACGGACGTGTCTTTACGTTGCATATCCGTGTTCCAGTCTCCAATAATAATTGTCACTACATCCCCCACATCAGCCAAACACCCATCTAATGTATCATAAAAGTCACTCTGTTCCGGTGGTCTATAGACTTGACTTAAGCTTGAGATAGTTGACTTGAAAGGACTTATTTAAAATTAAATATTTGCGTTTGTAGTGAGATATTACGTTTAGTTTGTTCGAAAAACGTGATTATAGCGCCATGCGCGCAAACCTGGCAACCCAACCACTAGAAGGCAGGAGTCTAGTTAACATGGCAGCGGCTAGCTTTACTCCAAAAATAGTGAAGTTTGGATTCAAGGATTATTTTGTCGATGACGGTAATAAGAAGAGAACAGCGGTATGCAGGGTCTGCAGCATAAAGATCAGTGACACGACCACCACAACATCCAACTTCATTAGTCACTACAAAAAAACAAAACAGAGAAAGGTACGTGCGTGTGTTGTGTTAGCTAGAAAGCTAACGTTAAGTTTAACCCTCCTGTTACATTCAGGGTCAAATTGACCCGTTTGAAAGTTTGAAAATCTACGAAAAATACTTTCAAGTATTTTTTTTTAATGAAACTTCTTCTACTTACCTTAATTAGTGTAATAAACAAGTCAAATGAAAATGGTTCATGTCATGCATTTGGAACCCCCCCCTACATGCAGTGCTGGAATTGGGCCGGTACTCACCGGTACGCAGTACCGGCACTTCTGGTTCTGACCCATGGAGTACCGGCACTTCTTGCTCAGTACCGGCATGCTGGCGGTACTCCGGTACTCATGCACCGTGCCAGTACTCAACACTCTCCCGCCGTTCTTATTATACATCCATATATATATATACAGCCGCCCGGTACTCAGTAGATGCGTCATGAGGTGCCGAACGGACATTCTCATCGCTCTAACCGCTGGAGTTTCACAGCGGCTGTCAGCTGTTTACTCCTGTCATTCAAACAGAACGTGCTGGAGAGGGGGCGGGGCTTATCTTCTCCGTGTAAATACTGTGGTGGAAACGACTATGTCAAAATTAACCTATTTGACCGTGATTTAATAGTAATACACGTTTCAAAATAATAATAATAATAATAATGCCGAAGTAACAACATACTGAAAACTGTTAGTAAAACCATGTTTTAATGCTTTACAATGTACATACCTAGATGCACGTGTGTTGTGTTTATGCAGTGCAACTCCCACCCAGTGGGTGGCTATGTAGAGTGATAGAACAGAGCAGGCACGCCCCCGAGAGAAGGAAAGCAAATCACGTCACAAATTAGCATTTCTAAAATGTTAGCGTGGATTAATAAAAGTGCAAAAAGACAGCGGTTGTCGCCGGAAGAAACTTCAAATACAGAGAATGCTGTGCCTGTGTTGGAAATTGTGTCTGATGGGGAGCTTTCTTTGGTTGATCCTCCTGCTCCAAGTTCTAGTGCATTAGCATTAGCACTAGCTCCGCCGCCTCCTCCAGAGCCTCTAAAGTTAGCTGCTGCTGGCGCAACTGTCACCACCAACACCGGGCAAAGCGATGCACCTGACTGCTGGACAACGGACCAGGTGCAATATTTTTGCAAAACCAATGCATGGCTCCTTCTTAAAGATAAGAAGCTATGATGTCGGATATGCAGAGATGTCAAATCTTTGGGAATACACACTGGACAAGGACTGAAACTGTCAACTGAATGGGGTGAGTGTGCAGTGTCTCATTTCGGTGTTGACAAGGGCAAACAACAAGCTAGCCTGAGAAAAAAAAATCAAAGAACATAAAGAATCACAAGCCCATGTAAAAGCTGCTGACATCCTTACATCTGCTTCACGTGAAACTATTCAACATCAAGTGCAGTCTATGCATAAATCTGAATTAGACACCAGTATCAGAGTTTTTCGAACGGCATATAAAATTGGCAAACATAGCCGGCCATTCACAGACATGCCAATTGATTTGAATGTACAGAAACTGAATGGGCTGAACGTGGGCAGGGTTTTGCACTCCAATAAAACCTGTGGCGAAATCATCGACCACATAGCTCATGAGCTGAAGAAAAAAATGACAAAAGACATTACAGAAAAGCAAAGAAAACTCTGTGTTTTGGTCGATGAATCTACCACTATTAGTGGTAAAACGGTGCTTGTTGTGTGTCTACGCTCAGCATTAGCTGATGCTGAGCCCGAAACGTTTTTTTGGGAGCTGATCGAGTTGGATGGAACAACGGCTGATGACATCACAAAGGCGTTAATGGAGTGTCTTGGAAGAGATTTTAACGAGGACTTTTTAGGTCAGTGTTTCGTTTCTTTTGCATGTGATGGGGCTTCAGTCATGCTAGGGAAGAGAACAGGCGTTGCTACCCAGTTGTGTAGTAAATTTCCACGCCTGTTTGTGTGGCACTGCTCCAATCATCATCTAGAGCTGGCAGTTGGGGATGTGGTCAAGGAGGTCTCAGGGCTCAATCATTTCCAGATCTTTTTTGACAAACTCTATTCCTTGTTCCATGCCTCCCCCAAAATCAGAGGCAGTTAGCGCAGTGTGCGCAAGCAGTCGGACAGCGTCTCCTGGTGATAGGGCGTGTTTTGTCCATCCGCTGGGTGGCTTCAAGTGAAAGGAGCGTCAGAGCAGTCTGGGAAAACTACCGAGTGCTTCATGATCACTTCACAAATGCTGCAAACGACACGAGCAGGGATTCCAGAGACAGAGCAAAGTACAAGGGCCTGGATGATGTGCTCACATCTGCAACGTTTGTCAGCAATCTGGGACTGATGTACGATGCGCTCACAGAGCTGAGCGACCTCTCTCGGCAACTCCAAAAAAGAGAGATGACACTGCCTACAGCAGATAGGCTCTTAACTCGAGAAATACGAGTTTTTGAATCCATGGTCACCATGCCTGGCCCACACATGACTACAGTTCATACAGCTCTAGCTGAGAAGTCCTTCAAGGGTGTTGCCCTGCGTGAGAATGGCAGGCTTGTACAGATTCATGCAGGTCAGTTTTTCCGCAGTATGGTAGAGAATCTGAGACACAGAATGACTTCCACAACCTCCTCTCATGTCAGCACAAGAGAAATCCCATTACATGGCCGGGAGGCCCGGGACAATCAGCTAATCCAGGACATGAAAGTTATCCATCCTGGAAGTTGGCCTGAAGAGGAGTTAGACGTACAGTATAGGGACGTAGAGGTGCTACGTTTGTGCGAAGTGCTGAAAGTGGACAGAAGAGAGACTGTTCAGGGCTTTCGCGAATACAAGGAAACCAGGGCATCCCGTACACCTGCTGCCATGGAGCCTCTACTGAAAGCAGTCCGAACCATCGCTGTCTCCACTAGTGAGTGTGAGCGGGCATTCAGCTGCATGAACGATATCCTTACTGCAAAAAGGAATGCTCTCTCTGTCAGCCGACTGTCCAGCCTGGTTTTCATTAAATGTAATGGACCATCACTAGGACAGTTCAATCCGGAACAGTATGTGAGGTCCTGGCTGGCAAAGGGAAGGAGAAGTGCTGATGAAAGAGCCTGTCCAGCTCCAGCCCCTGATACTGATGTCCCCAAGGCCTTCTGGAGCCTTTTCTAACAATGTGAAGTATATTGCAAAGCAGCTCACCCAGTGAGAAGACTTTTGGCATAATGTGCCGATTTGTACAGATCCTGGAGATAGAAGGACTTCAGACCAACCAGGGAGTTATCTGATCAGCTTGGTGTTCAATGTAACTCTTTACCATGGCTCAGACTTTGTTACTTGCAGTTACAGTTTCTCATTTTAGATTGTGCAAATTTTGCATTTGTTTTTACATGTTCTTTGTTCATGCTCTTTATCATTTTTCTGAGTTGGAAAGTTAGATTGCATCATAGTTTACTTTATACATATTTGTATTCTTCAGTGGTGAAGTATATTGCAAAGCAGCTCAGCCATGTGAGAAGACTTTTGGCACTTTTTCGTTTTTCGTTTTCTGAGTTGGAAAGTTAGATTGCATTCAAAATGTACAGAAATACTTAATTTTGTTAAAGCTTTTTATAAAAAATGCTTCTGACCAGAGCTTTGTTTCCTTGTCATTAATGTTGAACACCACCAGAGGGGCTCTCACCTGAAAGGTCTCTGCTTCATGTGTCTTCAGCAGAAGATCTAGACTTTGATTGCTATATTTTCAGTTAATATTGACCTTACTGAGCTTTAGCCATATCCGCTGCCTATCATAAAAAATGTTAAGTACAGTGAACCTTTCTAAAAATATACAGTAGTAAAGAGACAAACCCACCAGCATTATAGTAGCCAAATTCTTGTTTGTGGGCTGTATATATAAAATTGACTTGAAAAAGTTGCTCTTTCAAGCACTGCCTACATGTCTATATCACAGAGATGGTATTCGGGTCAAATCTGACCCGGCAGTGAAAGTGGATGCTAAAAGGGGTCAGAAACACACACACACACACACACACACACACACACACACACACACACACACACACACACACACACACACACACACACACACACACACACACACACGGGAACGTGGAGGCTAGAAGGGGTCAGAGGGTTCAAATGCGATATACAGTATATATATATCGACAGAGACAGACAGACAGATATACACAAATACACACACAAATACACACCGCACCTGTTAGTGAAAGTGGGGGTCAGAGGGTTCAAGTCTCAAATGTGTAATGGGTAAGCTCCTCCCACACTGGGATACATTATACTCTGCACTTAACGTACAGTATACTCACAATACTATCAGACAAAATGAGCAACGCAAGTGAAGAGAGGACAGCCCTGGGCTATATGGAATACATCCTTGAGGAGGATCACGACAGCGAGATAGAGGAGAACGTTTCCGAGGATGAAGACTACTTTGAGGTAAACGATGAAGATTATGATTATGATCAATCAAATGAGGAAACTGATATTCGCCCAGATGCGACATTCATGTCCAAAAATTGTGAAATTCAGTGGTCCTCATCCCCTAATGGACGCCAGGCAACACTATCGGCAGCAAACATAATGAAGGCAGTGCCAGGGCCCACCAGGATGGCAGTCTCTCGTGTCACAGACATCAAGTCTGCTTTTGAGCTGGTAATTTCGAACACAGTGCTGAAGATCGTTCTGGATATGACCAATCTGGAAGGGAGACGTGTATATGGGGAGGAGTGGAAGGAGCTGGACGAAATGCATTTACATGCATATTTGGGTCTCCTCATCCTGGCTGGGGTCTACAAATCCAAGGATGAATCGACAGCCAGCCTGTGGGACGCAGACACAGGCAGGAATATATTTCGAGCCACAATGTCTCTGGGGACTTTCCACATTTTCTCAAGAGTGATCCGATTTGATAATCGTGACACAAGAGCTAGCAGATGTGAGAGAGACAAGCTGGCAGCTATAAGGACAGTGTGGGACAAGTGGGTAGAGACCTAATGTCACAGTGGATGAAAGGCTGGTGGCATTCAGAGGTCGTTGCCCTTTCAAGCAATACATGCCTTCGAAACCGGCAAAATATGGCTTGAAAATATGGGCAGCATGTGATGCAAACTCCAGCTATGCATTAAACCTGCAGGTTTACACTGGAAAGCCAGTTGGAGGAGCCCCAGAGTGGAATCAGGGCATGAGGGTTGTGCTCGACATGGCAAAGGGTCTCAGGGGTCACAACATAACTTGTGACAATTTCTTCACGTCCTACAACCTGGGTCAGGAGCTCCTGAAGAGAAAGCTAACAATGGTTGGAACTGTACGAAAGAACAGAATGGAACTCCCTGCCGAAATGCTGGTGATCAAGAACAGGGTCCCTCAATCCTCCAAGTTTATGCACACACACACACACGCACACGCACACACGCACACACTCTTAATTGCTGTTACAATAAAATACTTTCAATACAAATCCTTATGACTCAATTGGCTTGATTCTAAGTGAACGGGTCAATTTGACCCTGAACAGAAGAGGTGTCTCGTCTCTATTTATCAACATCAACCAATTGTAAAACAAGTTGGAACATTTTAAAATTAATTTAAAACATGTTATGTTATGCAAAACTAATGTATTTTATATCAAGGTTTTTCCAATGTAAAAAAGAAAATAGAAAAATGTGTTTGAATGTATATTTTTGGGGAAAACGAGTGACTTATTCTAATGGAATCATGAACTGTGAGGGGTGAATAACACAATTGCACTAAATATTGATTTCATTGATAGTAATAAAAGGTACAAACTATGTAAAAAAAATAAAATCGGGATTTTGGGGCTTCTGACCATTTTTGGATAATTAAACATGCACTGGGTCAAATTGACCCACGAATATTATTGCTGTTACAAAAAACGAATATAACAGGAGAGAGAGAGAGAGATGCCTCGTTTATTTCCCCTGTGTTATTATCAGAAGTTACTGTACACTTTTGAATAATGTAGTTCATCTACTTTTAGTAGTTTTTTAAAATGTTTTAATTATGTTGTTTTTGTTTGTAGAAGTGCATCATTCTTTGATTTATTGTAAAATGAATCTGAACTTTTTGATCTGTTATGATGATAAACTGAAGCAATTTCGAAATTAACCCAATTGAGTGAGTTTTAAATCGTCCTACTCAGTTTATAAGGAAATTATGAAGAGGAACAAATTAAATGATTTGAAAATGATATCTATGTAGGTGCTGAACGCTGTTGGCGGTTCTAGTGTTAACATACATTTAAATTAAATATGTGTAATGGCAAATGCCATATATGATTTTCTTACCTGGAATTCTGCCTTTTTGAACAGACTTTTTGATTGAGTCCTAGCTATATTGTCTGCAGTTCTAGGGTTAATATTAATCTAATATCTGTACAAAATATAAACCAACCAGCTTTATGAACCCCTTCAGTCTGGATTTCGTCCTCACCACAGTACAGAAACTGCACTCGTCAAAGTCCTCAATGACCTCCTCACCTCTGCTAACACTGGTTCCCTCAATATTTTCATCCTCCTTGACCTGAGTGCAGCCTTTGATACCGTGAGCCACAACATCCTGCTCACCCGACTCAGGGACATTGGTATTGAAGGTATTGCACTAAGATGGCTCCAGTCCTACCCAGTGCTTGAATTGGAATGAAAAAGGTGCCAGTACTCTAAAATCAGCAACTTTTTCAAGTCAATTTTATATATACAGCCCACAAACAAGAATTTGGCTACTATAATGCTGGTGGGTTTGTCTCTTTACTACTGTATATTTTAGAAAGGTTCACTGTACTTAACATTTTTTATGATAGGCAGCGGATATGGCTAAAGCTCAGTAAGGTCAATATTAACTGAAAATATAGCAATCAAAGTCTAGATCTTCTGCTGAAGACACATGAAGCAGAGACCTTTCAGGTGAGAGCCCCTCTGGTGGTGTTCAACATTAATGACAAGGAAACAAAGCTCTGGTCAGAAGCATTTTTTATAAAAAGCTTTAACAAAATTAAGTATTTCTGTACATTTTGAATGCAATCTAACTTTCTAACTCAGAAAACGAAAAACGAAAAAGTGCCAAAAGTCTTCTCACATGGCTGAGCTGCTTTGCAATATACTTCACCACTGAAGAATACAAATATGTATAAAGTAAACTATGATGCAATCTAACTTTCCAACTCAGAAAAATTATAAAGAGCATGAACAAAGAACATGTAAAAACAAATGCACAATTTGCACAATCTAAAATGAGAAACTGTAACTGCAAGTAACAAAGTCTGAGCCATGGTAAAGAGTTACATTGAACACCAAGCTGATCAGATAACTCCCTGGTTGGTCTGAAGTCCTTCTATCTCCAGGATCTGTACAAATCGGCACATTATGCCAAAAGTCTTCTCACTGGGTGAGCTGCTTTGCAATATACTTCACATTGTTAGAAAAGGCTCCAGAAGGCCTTGGGGACATCAGTATCAGGGGCTGGAGCTGGACAGGCTCTTTCATCAGCACTTCTCCTTCCCTTTGCCAGCCAGGACCTCACATACTGTTCCGGATCGAACTGTCCTAGTGATGGTCCATTACATTTAATGAAAACCAGGCTGGACAGTCGGCTGACAGAGAGAGCATTCCTTTTTGCAGTAAGGATATGGTTCATGCAGCTGAATGCCCGCTCACACTCACTAGTGGAGACAGCGATGGTTCGGACTGCTTTCAGTAGAGGCTCCATGGCAGCAGGTGTACGGGATGCCCTGGTTTCCTTGTATTCGCGAAAGCCCTGAACAGTCTCTCTTCTGTCCACTTTCAGCACTTCGCACAAACGTAGCACCTCTACGTCCCCATACTGTACGTCTAACTCCTCTTCAGGCCAACTTCCAGGATGGATAACTTTCATGTCCTGGATTAGCTGATTGTCCCGGGCCTCCCGGCCATGTAATGGGATTTCTCTTGTGCTGACATGAGAGGAGGTTGTGGAAGTCATTCTGTGTCTCAGATTCTCTACCATACTGCGGAAAAACTGACCTGCATGAATCTGTACAAGCCTGCCATTCTCACGCAGGGCAACACCCTTGAAGGACTTCTCAGCTAGAGCTGTATGAACTGTAGTCATGTGTGGGCCAGGCATGGTGACCATGGATTAAAAAACTCGTATTTCTCGAGTTAAGAGCCTATCTGCTGTAGGCAGTGTCATCTCTCTTTTTTGGAGTTGCCGAGAGAGGTCGCTGAGCTCTGTGAGCGCATCGTACATCAGTCCCAGATTGCTGACAAACGTTGCAGATGTGAGCACATCATCCAGGCCCTTGTACTTTGCTCTGTCTCTGGAATCCCTGCTCGTGTCGTTTGCAGCATTTGTGAAGTGATCATGAAGCACTCGGTAGTTTTCCCAGACTGCTCTGACGCTCCTTTCACTTGAAGCCACCCAGCGGATGGACAAAACACGCCCTATCACCAGGAGACGCTGTCCGACTGCTTGCGCACACTGCGCTAACTGCCTCTGATTTTTGGGGGAGGCATGGAACAAGGAATAGAGTTTGTCAAAAAAGATCTGGAAATGATTGAGCCCTGAGACCTCCTTGACCACATCCCCAACTGCCAGCTCTAGACGATGATTGGAGCAGTGCCACACAAACAGGCTTGGGAATTTACTACACAACTGGGTAGCAACGCCTGTTCTCTTCCCTAGCATGACTGAAGCCCCATCACATGCAAAAGAAACGAAACACTGACCTAAAAAGTCCTCGTTAAAATCTCTTCCAAGACACTCCATTAACGCCTTTGTGATGTCATCAGCCGTTGTTCCATCCAACTCGATCAGCTCCCAAAAAAACGTTTCGGGCTCAGCATCAGCTAATGCTGAGCGTAGACACACAACAAGCACCGTTTTACCACTAATAGTGGTAGATTCATCGACCAAAACACAGAGTTTTCTTTGGTTTTCTGTAATGTCTTTTGCCATTTTTTTCTTCAGCTCATGAGCTATGTGGTCGATGATTTCGCCACAGGTTTTATTGGAGTGCAAAACCCTGCCCACGTTCAGCCCATTCAGTTTCTGTACATTCAAATCAATTGGCATGTCTGTGAATGGCCGGCTATGTTTGCCAATTTTATATGCCGTTCGAAAAACTCTGATAGTGGTGTCTAATTCAGATTTATGCATAGACTGCACTTGATGTTGAATAGTTTCACGTGAAGCAGATGTTAGGATGTCAGCAGCTTTTACATGGGCTTGTGATTCTTTATGTTCTTTGATTTTTTTTATCAGGCTAGCTTGTTGTTTGCCCTTGTCAACACCGAAATGAGACACTGCACACTCACCCCATTCAGTTGACAGTTTCAGTCCTTGTCCAGTGTGTATTCCCAAAGATTTGACATCTCTGCATATCCGACATCCTAGCTTCTTATCTTTAAGAAGGAGCCATGCATTGGTCTTGCAAAAATATTGCACCTGGTCCGTTGTCCAGCAGTCAGGTGCATCGCTTTGCCCGGTGTTGGTGGTGGCAGTTGCGCCAGCAGCAGCTAACTTTAGAGGCTCTGGAGGAGGCGGCGGAGCTAGTGCTAATGCTAATGCACTAGAACTTGGAGCAGGAGGATCAACCAAAGAAAGCTCCCCATCAGACACAATTTCCAACACAGGCACAGCATTCTCTGTATTTGAAGTTTCTTCCGGCGACAACCGCTGTCTTTTTGCACTTTTATTAATCCACGCTAACATTTTAGAAATGCTAATTTGTGACGTGACTTGCTTTCCTTCTCTCGGGGGCGTGCCTGCTCTGTTCTATCACTCTACATAGCCACCCACTGGGTGGGAGTTGCACTGCATAAACACAACACACGTGCATCTAGGTATGTAAATTGTAAAGCATTAAAACATGGTTTTACTAACAGTTTTCAGTATGTTGTTACTTCGGCATTATTATTATTTTGAAACGTGTATTACTATTAAATCACGGTCAAATAGGTTAATTTTGACATAGTCGTTTCCACCACAGTATTTACATGGAGAAGATAAGCCCCGCCCCCTCTCCAGCACGTTCTGTTTGAATGACAGGAGTAAACAGCTGACAGCCGCTGTGAAACTCCAGCGGTTAGAGCGATGAGAATGTCATCGCTCCTCATGACGCATCTACTGAGTACCGGGCGGCTGTATATATATATATGGATGTATAATAAGAACGGCGGGAGAGTGTTGAGTACTGGCACGGTGCATGAGTACCGGAGTACCGCCAGCATGCCGGTACTGAGCAAGAAGTGCCGGTACTCCATGGGTCAGAACCAGAAGTGCCGGTACTGCGTACCGGTGAGTACCGGCCCAATTCCAGCACTGGTCCTACCTCACTGAACGATCCCACTTCATCTCCCTCCCCAACCACTCCTCTGCCACAGCCTCAGTCACCCAAGGTGTTCCTCAAGGATCAGTACTTGGCCCCCTCCTCTTCATCATTTACATCCTCCCCCTCGGTCAGATACTCCGCCACTTCAACCTGGACTTCCACTGCTATGCTGATGACGCTCAGATCTACCTCAGCACCAAATCCCTCCATAACACACCCCTTACCCACATCCATTCCTGTCTGACAGCTATTAAAACTTGGATGCAACATAACCTCCTCAAACTGAACAGCAACAAAACAGAACTCCTCCTAATCGGCTCCAAATCCACCCTCAGCAAGGTCACTAACATAACACTCACCATCGATGGCACCATTGTTTCCCCCTCCAATTGGCGTAATCTCTGACCCCACCCTCTCCCTCGAACCTCACATCCGCCAAACAGTCAAAACCTCATTTTTCCACCTCCGCAATATTGCAAAAATCCTACCCTCTCTCACCCGCCCCGCAGCCGAACGACTAATCCATGCCTTCATTTCCTCCCGCCTTGACTACTGCAACTCACTTCTTTACGGCATCAGCACTACATCCCTCAACAGACTCCAACGGGTTCAAAATGCAGCTGCACGTCTCCTCACGCATACCAAATCATGGCATCACATCACCCCAGTCCTCAAAGACCTCCACTGGCTTCCTGTCTCCCATCGCATCAACTACAAAGTTCTGTTCCTCACCTACAAAGCACTCCACCATCTGGCCCCCCCTTATCTCACAAACCTTCTCACTCCTTATCAACCCCCACGGTCCCTCAGATCCACCGCAGCCGGACTCCTATCCATTCCCACATCCACACTCTGCAGCTTTGGGGAGATAGCCTTCTCAGTGGCAGCTCCTAGGCTCTGGAATTCCCTCCCACAAGATCTTCGTGACTCTGAGTCCCTCACAGTCTTTCAGTCCCGCCTCAAAACACATCTTTTCAACTCTGTCTACCCATAAGCCCCCCCCCCTCTCAATCAACTTCCTCTTGACTGCCTTTTTATTCATTTTTTATTTTACTATACTTACTTGTTTGCCTGTCCTTGTTTGTCTACCCTCCCTCATACTGTAAAGCGTCTTTGAGTTGTGAAAAGCGCTATATAAATAAAATGCATTATTATTATTATTATTATTATTATTAATATGATTGTCATCGGTCTAAATTAGATTTCAAATGATTAACTGTGTATGTAATGAAGATCATAGTGTGGGTTAAATCCATTTTCATAACCACTGTCTTTTAACTGATTTAAATGCGGAAACTGGGCTTATTCATCAGAATTTCATATGACTTGACTTGACTTGCTTGACCTGAGCAATTACTTGACTTGCTTGACTCTCACCACAGTGACTTGGGACTTGCTTGATACTTGTAGGTCAAGACTTGAGACTAGCTCATGACTTGCACATGTAGGACTTACTCCCACCTCTGCTAAATACTACACTGGCCCTTTACAAAAATGTTTATCACTGCTCTACCACGTTTGTTGTTTAAATAAAGTCACACGAAAAGCCATCAGCAGCTGCAGCAGAGGAAAAGCTGCTGTGTGGCGGCAGGAGGACACAAATCCCCAGAGGACACACTCCAAACCTGCTGCAGTCAGCTGACTCACCGGGTCTGCATGTTGGTACTGTGTTGGGGGCGTGTGTGTGGTCGCACCTGGGTAGAGGCTTGCAGTTTGTGAACAGAACAAGATGCACTACAATGCAATAAAATGAAGTATGATGCAGCCTAATTATAGTTTGTGGACATAGTTAGTTTTGTTACGCCTTTGAACAGATAAAATGGTTGCATCTCCATTAATGAATCACAGAGGCACCACCGGCCTAGCATGCTAGGTGACCCGAATCAAACAGAGCCACACTGAGCACCGGGCACAGGTGCTTGCTAGTTGTGGCTATCATGCTAAATGCTACAATGCTCATGACCCTGCATCTGGGACTGCTGCGTTCAGGAACGTTTCACTTTGGTGAGCTGTTTGGGACCTTTCTGCTGTTTGGGAACTCCTTCAGGACTGGAAATATTATTCTCTGAGAAAGGACGAGCAGAGAACGTGGAGCAGATTTGATGAACTACAAGACTTCCAGAAAGACGTTTACAGGGGTGAGTAGACAACACAACAACACACAGGCCTACTGTAACCCAGTACAGGGGAGGGGGTCAGCAGCCACTACTTTCCTAGCAATGTACAGTCAATATATGTGTGATTTGTATCCTGCTATCGCTATGGATTCTTCTTCTCTGTGTTATTTGATTTGATGATGTGTGTTGGTCATCTTGTTGGTTGTAGAGCATGGGAAGAAAACTGTTTGAAAACACATTATATTAGACACCTTTACACGTTTACTTTAACTCGAGTTTAACTAAAGTGTCTTTAAAGTAATGGTAGGCCTACTTACGGTAGTATGATACTTTAGTACTCTTTGCACCATTAAGGAAATGCAACTTGTTCTCTTTGTGTAACATGCAGGGAAGAATAGCAGTTGTGTCCATTACAATGCATATTAATATTGCATATACAGTATAATATAATTATTATGAATGATCAGAACCTGCAAAGATGAAGAACAATGCAAGTAATGTGTAGACAAAGTGTAACCAATTGTCCTGTTTAATATTTGTTTGTGTTACATAAATAATAATAAATAAATAATTTCCCAATTTTGGATGAATAAAGTATCTTTCTATACATTTATCCATCTCAGTTAGAATGAAAGATAGATTTGATCAGAGGGGCGTCTTTGTGGTTAATGGTTTGTATGACCATCAATCAACTGTGATGCTCCATGTCTGACTTTAAAAGATAAGAGCATAGGAATTAATTCTGCTGTTAACAAATCAACATTTAAAAAAGGCTTGCCGTCATCATTTTTTTATTCTATAATTTCATCATTTTTATCACGATAACCTGAACAGCTTTTGGAGCATTGGCACTCTGTAAAGTTGACAACATTTGTTGTTGTCCAACTGCTCATTTCATGGTGGAGAACATATCCATTAAAGCTGACAGTCTGGACATGAAACTAATAACAGCTGTGCTCGTTCACAGCTAAAGTAATGATGGCACAGAGCCAAAACATCACTGTATGTCTGTCCTAATGTCTATGAAACTCATTTTATTTGAGGCACCATGTATCAGAAGTATATCAGAGGAATGTGAGCTTTATGGAAGATTGCCAAGCATTAGTGGGCCTTTGGTTGGATGCTGCGGTGGTAGCAGTGATACTGCTAATATGTATCTGCTGCACAACTAATGGAGGATATGAAAGGCCCTAGGTTTGTCCATTCCAGACTGTGTGTGTAAAGGGCACAGCTCCAAATTATGAGAAAGCACAGTGTCAAATTAGAGTTTTGTGGCAGTTAGAAAGTGTGTGCTCGGGTGGTCTGTATGGTGGTGCCTCATTAAATAGCAGAGAGTTTTGATAGTTTATCAACAGAAAAAAGTTTTATTTTTTGTCCAATGCACACTTACTGTTTATAGAGACACACACACACACACACACACACACACACACACACACACACACACACACACACACACAACACTTATTATCAAAAATCTGATCTGACATTGCTTGTGTAATGTAATTAATGCAAGTCTCAACCTAAATCTATTGGCTCGTGCAATCAGTCTCTCAGTGTCTCTGCCACTTGATTTTCTCTAATATGAACCATCAGAAGCCAATCCCACCGAACCTTTATAGTTTTATTTAGAATAGACCATGCTTAACAATGTCAGGAACAAAGTGGTATTATCCCTCTATCTTTGTGGTCTGACCTACAGTAAACCATCGTTCATGTACTTTTATTTGTTACTGTATATATATATATATATATCATCCATATTGTTTATTTTTCCAATTCCTTTACTCATTTCCTCATTAAGTATCTTTTATCATCTCTTCAAATAAAGAATGTAACGTTTTTCATGGTTATCTTTTACCATGAAGTCATACATAAGATTTGGACCTTGCCTAACCTACTATCGTATTTCTAACACTAGTTGCATTGATAACAGATGAATCAATGAATGAATGAATGAAAAGAAAAATGTTGACAATGAATTACTCAACAGGTGCTATAGGGAGCCCAATTTGGGATAATGGAAATGCAGATGTGACCTTGTGTAGTATGAATTACAATTTTTAAAAACCAGAGAAGCAGAACATTTATAGTCACTGTAAAGGTGGTGAAATTCATAATTGTATTGCATTGTTTTCCCGCTGCACTGAGACCTACAGGAGCTGGCAAACGCCACCCAACTGTAAGAATAAAAAACCGGGTTGAAAAAGTTGTATCTCTATCAGAGGTCGGGAGCAAAAGGGTCACGATGAACCAGATGTTTTTCACTCAGCTCAGACTCTGCATGCTTCTCAATCCACACACGCTGCCCCCTGCGGTTCGGCCAGAGGTAATGATCTATGTCGAGAGAAAGGTACGACTTTACACCAAGGTACTACACGGGGGTCAGGGTCACCTTTGAACAGATGTTATGGCAGGGACTGCTGCCAGTGTCGGGACATGGGTCAGTATTAAGCAGATGCTGCAGACCAGAAGGGGTTTGCATGTCACATCCTCTTTGAGTTGACTAAATGCTGCCATCTCTGTTGAGGGAGCCCCTGCTTGTGAGTTAGACAGCAGGAGTCCAGCTTTCACACTGTTGCCATGGCATTGCTAAGAAATCATTGCTAATGTTAGTATGTTGTGAGAAAGTCCTCAAAAGAACTGACTTGACCCTCGGCTGTCACATCTGTCAACCTATGGTTAGTTCATGTTCCTCTGTGATGACCTTTGATTCCCTTTTGATATCCTGTACATCTCCATGTTCTCCACACTGGCTTTCAAAGAGGACATATTATTATAATTTTCAGGTTCATATTTGTATTTTTTTACATTTACAAGTTTTAATTTTCAAATGCTGCAGCACCTCTTTTCACCCTCTGTCTGAAACCAGAGCCCAGTCTGCTCTGATTGGTTAGCTGGCCGGCTCTGTTGTGATTCGGAAACCGCTTAAAGATGTCCCGGCTCTTAGCCCTTATCACCTACAATGTGTTGGAGCGCTAGCCAATAGAAGCGTGAGTGTTACAAAGTGATCTCATTACGTTACGGAGTTAAACAAAGGAGTTCAATGGAAGCGATTCAGGAGACGGGGGTGTTAGAGAATAATTCTTCCTTACTCCTAAGATATTTAACATTTACTGTGTGTTTACATTTACGATCAGCCCTGCTCCTTATCTTCCGTAAGGAATGTGATAATGCAGTCGTATGTTGATACTATAAGTTTTATGGCTTGACCTAGCGGACATAGAGGGTTTTACGCTAAGCTCCACAGATGAGAGAGACATCTCCTGTGTCTCCAGATGTTAACGCCCCATCTCCCCAAATATGTTGTTTACTCTCTCTGAACTAGTTAAAAGGTCTATCGAGAGATATGCTGGTCAGAATTGACATGACAACCCACCCGTGCAGTCAGAACCTTTTGCTGCTGTGACTTGTGATATGAATTCTCCGGCCGTTGACTTGTAATAAACTACCAGTGTTTGACATCAAAGCTCCAACTCTCCTCGTGTCTCTCTGAGTCCTGACTCTCCATTGCTGCAGAAGTTTCCCTTAAGCCCCTGTCACACTGTCCCGAAATTGACACCCGATGGACACACGATAAAGGAAATGTTCAAATTCGGCTGTGATCGTAGCAACATCGGGCCATTCGTGAGGGCATCTAAGCCATCGTATGACCGCCGGTGGAGTTTCTCAGGCTCCGGCAGCAACTTCGTGAGCGGCAACTTCGTAAGGCACTCGTGAGGGCATCTTGTCAAATCGTGTCATCTTCGTGTTATCATCGGTGCATTCACCCTCACTCTGATCGGGGCGAATGCCCGATGGCACCAATGATAACAAGATGCCCTCACGATGGCCTTACGAAGGGCAACATTGACACACGAATTCAACACGAAAATTAACCTTCGCAAGGTCCTTCGGCAATTTGTTGGCATGCCAAAGATTTTGCCACCGCTCACGAAGTTGCTGCCGGAGCCTGAGAAACTCCACCGGTGGTCATACGATGGCTTAAGATGCCCTCACGAATGGCCCGATGTTGCTACGATCACAGCCGAATTTGAACATTTCCTTTATCGTGTGTCCATCGGGTTGTTTTATTGCACAACAAAATCATGTAAACATATTATGTAAACAACCCAATTTGTGTTCTGTGAAACTAAAAAGGATATAATATATTATTTTGAAGGCGAGTTGACAGGAAGTTGTTGTTGTTATGGAAACAACATTACGGAGAAAACATAATATTTTCTACATATAAAGACGGATAAAATAAAGAACAAAGTCTGAAGATATCAGTACAGTATCATAGTACTGTAACATAATTATTTTTGGTACTTTCATTGCAGTTGTATGTCTTAAATGTAATGTAAATGTTGCCTTCGTGTGTGGTTCGGGGCCATCTTCGTGCGAAATTCACAATTCCATATTCGTGTGTCCATCGAGTGTCAATTTCGGGACAGTGTGACAGGGGCTTAACAAGGGGAATGTGTGGGAAAGAAACTCCCTCTGGATTGTAGCCATTGCAGACCATTTACAGGCACATGAACCTATATCACACACTACAGGAAAGGGAAACCCCCAAAAGTGTAAAAGGGTCTCTTTAAAACATCGAATCACTGTCATCTTGGGGAAATTGGGCAAATGGCAACTGCTGAGTGTTTTCCAAGTAAAACATCATAGCAGTATGCTTCTTAAATGACACTACAACATATATGTACAACATGATTTAAATTAAAATGTAGTATTTATTTCAATAAGCGGTTAAAATCTTCAATGTGGATGATGACACAATGCTGTTTTGACTCAATAAATATGTGCTCTGAAGAAGTGTTCTCACTGAAGTAGCAATAAGCAGTCCTCCAGAACATTGTGTTTGCTTTGTGTGGGGGCAGAACCACAAACATCCTTTGACTTTTCATCCATAACTTAAGACCCTGCAGTACGTGCCTGACCTTGTAATGTCTTCCTCTAAAACATGTTTGCCTTCCCACTATAGGACTGTGCATTCTTGGATATTACAAGTTAATCAGTAATTTCCTCACAGGGGTATGGTTCAAATGTACAGGTGTCCTTATCTCCTTGAATAAACAATATGCTGTCTCCTGGGACTGAGGTTGTTTAATTAATCATTTTGTAATACACAATAAACGTGTACGTGTTTGATTTAATCGGCCAAACTGAATTAAATTATGGATGATGACAGTTGACTGTCACATGCTCACAAATTACTATAATTATTAGTAAGTCAATCATGATAGTTCTACAATCTGGATCTTTTAGAAGTTCACTTTTATTAGTTCAGTATTTCACTTTGTCCCCCGTACCTTGCAGTGCGCAGCCTCTGTCTGTGGGGACTACTGGAAATGAAATGTTTCATCATATCGTTCGAGCTGGTCCCTCCCAGTGGTACAAGCTCAATTAAAGATGTGTTAATATTTTTTGACACGAGTGCAATTATGCAATTTAATTGTTTGCCTTTTTAAATGGTTAAAGAACATATTATTTTGTTCTCACTTGTCTTTTCCCTGTGTAGTGCGCTACATGCACTGATAAACACACACAAAACTACACACACACACACACACACACAATGATACAATGATATGATTTAGCCCAGCAGTGCGCTGTTTATAACAAAATGGGCATACTGCTGAGCTCGACACCTCCCCACTGTTTCTGAATAATAAGTATTAACAGTGTGCTATCTCCTCACTGAAAAAGGCTCCAATAGAGCGGCGGTAGCTTGTTTGTGTGTGCGTGTGTCTTGTAGCATGTGAGACTTCTTGCAAACAAATGCAACTGAGTTATGACCTTATTTGGATTAACCGGAAGGCTTTGTTGTATAGCAAGAGCTTTATTAATTCATGAAACTATCATGCTGTCACTCTCCCTCCCGGAGGTGATTAATATGTCTGTGACATAGAAGGGAAGTCAATTCCCTCGGGGGAATGTATGCACTATGAATCCTCTTTATCATTTATCTATGATGTATGTTTGTCCAGCATGATAAATCAATTTGCATTACATTTCTAGTCACACCAAGCTCTACTCTGTATACTTGGCATATTTGTCATATAGCCATAGCCTGTATACTAGAAGTGGACATTGTCACTGTGACTTCACCCATTGGTTTGTGGACTTCGGTATAAAGCCTTCTGTTTAGCTTTTTGGCGGTCGGCCATCTTGTTTTTTTACAATTGAAGTGCACAAGAGGGTCAAGTAAAGTACAACCGATCGCTGGAAAATACATTTTAGGCAACCCACATTACAATTAAAGGTGGGGTAGGTAATTCACTTCAGAAACACTTTTTTGTTATATTCCATGGAATGCTCTTAACATCCCGATAGCAATGAATACATGAAATGCTTTGACAATAAATAAAATTAAAAAAAAGTAATCTGTGGAAGCTGTGGCGCTGTAAAAAGCTAGACCAATTATTTTCACCGGCCCGGCTAAAATAATTGGATGACCTACCTGCCTGTCAGCCTTCCATCTCGTGCACAAACTTATCTTGTGCCCTCATTGGTCATGTGCGCGTTCGTGTGTGTTGTAAGGAAGTCTGAAGGAAGTTGTGGGAGAAACTTCTGTGTAGCAATGCAGTGGGAGTCACCGACTCAGGAAGGAGACATGGGGAGAGCTGGAGCTCTGATGGCAAACACTGATGGTTTATTAAGAGCTTCGGCCGGAGAATTCACAAAACAAGTCCAAGAGCCAGAGGTTCTGACTTCACGGTAGAGTTGCCACGTCAATTCTGAAGAACTCTACCCCAGATGTATTTAGCTAGTTCAGAGAGAATAATCAACGTTGTGCATAACAAGATAGAACCATAACACCCCTATCAGCTGACGTCAACAGGCAGGAACAGGGAGACAAAACACTGAGAGCACAGCAGCCAAGGTTACAGGTGCGTGTGCTCAGTCAGGACAGTATGAACTGATACACTGGGTAAAGTTATGGGCCTTGGAAAATATTTCCCTAACAGAAGGGGCAGATTTTTTTCGGCTGCGTACTTTCAAATTATAGCGCACTCGAGCTGGTTTCTCCATTCTTACCTACCCTACCTTTAACTTTCATAAACTGAAAAACATACTCTGAAAGAAGCAATGAAGTGTAAAAGCACTTCTGCATTGGCTTAACTTTTCGAACCTGGAGGTTGCCACCTTACATTAATGCAAAACAGATATAACTGTGTATGCTACACACCGCTTCTTAGATACTAAAAGTAAGATATTAATATTAGCATTTTTCCCTCCAGTTAAAACAAGAACTTTCTTTGATGTGTTGGTTGGCTAAATACCTTGGAGTCATGCCTACAATTGTGAATGCTAATGATTCACAGAGCTGTAATCACAACTTGTTTAATTATCTCTCATCTTTAGGATAAGATATGTCACAGACTACAGTATCGCAAAGAAATGCGATACTGATACTAAAAAATGTGTTCGTCTCATTAGGAGGAGTTAAAGCAAAATGTACTTTACAGGTGGTACTGATGTCTCCTTTAAAAGATATGTGTATAGTATTTTTAGGCTAATTTGGAAATTAAATATTTTTCAGGTTTTCCTTCAGTTGAAATAAATAAATCCATTCATTCAAAATGAAAGTGTAAAACGTTTCCTCCTTTCAGTCTGTACAAGAAGGTTGTATATCTTCCCCGTGCTGATTTTATTTCACAGCACTGAGACATGTCAGGCAGCACTTCAAAATAACCCTGTTTTTGAACTAAATAGATGCTCACGCAAAGTAGAGAGCAAAGCAAGAAGTAAGGGAGAGATGCAGAGATGGAGATGAATGAACGAGGTGAAGGACTGAAGAAATGTCTCTCCCTGGTGGAAAGTCAAAATCTCTTTTCACTAATGTCCCTCTTAACCCTGAGTGTGTCACTACACACACACACACACACACACACACACACACACACACACACACACACACACACACACACACACACACACACACGCACACAGGCACAGCCACAGCCATTCGTTTTCTTGAGCCATCTGGTTGGAGCTTTTAAAGCCAGTTTAGTGGGACAGTAAGCACAGACAGAATGAGAGGGGGAGCAAGGTGAAAATGGGGACAGGTGCAATAACTCAACAGAGACAAAAGAGAACCATAGACATGACTTTCTGGTCACCCCTCATTTACATCAGTACAACTTATTAAAGGGGTCATTCTTTATTTCAAAAAAATACGCTCATTCACTTTAGTACAGAGCGGTAGATGAGAAAATCGTTACCACTGTCGCCATGTAAGTACATTTATAGCTAGAGCCAGCAGTTGCTTAGCTTAGCACAAGGGCTGGAAACATGGGTGGTTGCTAGCATGGCTCCGTCAAAAGGTAACCAAATCGGCCCATGAGCAGCTCTAAATCTCACAAATTAGTAATGCATCATATCTCGTTTGTTAAAAACTGCACCATGAAAACAACTCAATGTGTGCCAAACAATTTATTTTGCACAGTTAACTTCATGACAAGTATTTACAGTTCCGGCCCAATGAATAGCCGGGTGTATAATCCCCTATAAAAAGCGTCATTTATTTACATATTCTCTTTTTATGTTGGCATTAGCTTCATATTTACCATACATGCATGCGGTTTTATCTTCCTTTAAAATGACCTCTATTGACCTTTTAATTATTATCATCGTTGTTTGGAAAGTCAGATATAATACCAAATATTATGTTTATTCTTAAGGTGAAACCCTGAGGCGCCATGGACCTGGAGGGGGCTGCTGTTCATTTTTTAAAGTGCAGCCATAATGGTCAGACTAATATGTATGTCAGCCTAACCGCAGATTAGACAAAGAATGAAATGGTGCGTTTTGAACTGATGTCAAAGAAGTATCGATTACCGCGCTGTGTACCGTTCAACAAACACACACAAATGAGCAGCTTTATCATGGGGCCATTCAGGAGGTGTCCAATTTCCCTTCACTAGTCATTGATAAGCGCTCTCCTTGCCTGTCACTCAGGACTTAGACTGATTCCCTCTCAGCCCATGAGCCCAATTTAGTCTCCACATGAATCTATCACACAGCGATGTTATCTGCAAGTAACCCAATATCCCTCTTACCCCGCCATCTGTCTTTCCTTCTATGTCTCTCTCCCCTCTTCTCTACCTTTCTCTCTTTCTCTCTTTGTTTCTTCCCACTCCCCCACCTTAATTCCACTTGTACCTTTCACAGTTTTTCTACCCTCTGTCTTTCGCACACTGCTCTCTTTCTGGAGGACCTCACAAACGAATCAAGTGCAGGAAGAACCTGACTTTGCATATAGATCATATCCACAGTTGACAAGGGATAGAGAAGAAAAATGTCTACATCGCTTACACATGAAGCCTTTCTGTAACGTGATGGATGAGTTGCATTTAGCTTCAGCAAACTTTTGAGACATTTCACTGATATGACTTGATTAATGGCCGAGCTGGGACGTCCACTACAAGAAGGAGTCTGAAATTCTCCTCAGGAGATCTCAGATATAAGTCGAAACCGCTGCTTCTGTCAATCAGCCCAACAGACCGGTGTCAACGAATACTGAGTAGATTTATGTCCAATCTTCTGAACGATGACACTACACGCCGTATATCTCTTAAGTGGAAGTTACAAGTATGTTTTCAGTGACAAAAATCAAGATGGCATCAAAAGAAAGAGGAGACAAAATGGGAAATATCATAAACAGTGATTTGCTGGTGGCCCACAGACTCAAACTGCTTTGGTAATGGGCTCCAATGATAAGGGAAATAATAGAGGAGATCAAATAAAACGCTAGGGGAAAGAGCCTAGGGACTATGAATCTCAACAAGCATGCATCACCTGTCAGCACGAAACTGTAGACAGGATATTATAATCCTCAATTATGGAAATTCTTTTTTTTTTTTGAAAGCCAGGATGTTGTGAAGCAAAGACTTAATTAATCATCATCTAATGGTCAAATGTCTTCATGGTATCTAGGGAGAGAATATCCCTTGGGGTTTGTGACCTGGGAGCGTATCTTATAATATGAAGCAGATGTTAAACATAATCAGAGCTGCATCTTAATTTTAATGAATCCTGCAGGGTCATAATAAGTGGCATTAAATTACCACACGGCACCACAAAGCCTAGAAAACACGGGAATAGCTGGTTCAGATAATTCGAAAAGAAGAAGATGAGCATGAGCATGGCAGGGGACCAAACAATTGATTTCAAGCTGCCAGGAGGCCAAAATCTCCATGTTCTTGCCCCAATAATGCCCATATATCCAAACTGTCCTGAGTCCCTATGTAATACGTATCATGGCCATAACTAGAGGATTAGGGGCTATTTCCTGAATATGTAAACACAATAAAAATACAGGAATATACTGACCTCTGCTCTTCTCTTTCTTAAACATTAGAATCCCCACTTGTGAGTACAATGTGCTGTTTCATGTCTACTTAGTGTGAATGTCCATTCTTTAAAAAAACAATAATAACACAACTCAATGTTAGTGCCTAGTGGAGAGGCGACACTTGGGCAAATAAATACGCCACAAAGAGAACAGTACCCCCCCCCCCCCCCCCCCTCCCCCATGAAGAGCCCAGCACTGCTGATGGAAGACAGGCTCACAGGGAAAGCTCTGAATCATGCACACCATTAAAGTTACACTCTGCCAAGCTCTGCACATTTAGTGTCTCATTAAAGGTGTGGTTTGACATCAGGTTTGGTGTGTTAATGCCGTTGGGATTGTGTGTGTTAATGCCGTTGTGATTGTGTGTGTTAATGCCGTTGTGATTGTGTGTGTTAATGCCGTTGTGATTGTGTGTGTTAATGCCGTTGTGATTGTGTGTGTTAATGCCGTTGGGAGTGTGTGTGTTAATGCCGTTGTGATTGTGTGTGTTAATGCCGTTGTGATTGTGTGTGTTAATGCCGTTGTGATTGTGTGTGTTACTGCCGTTGTGATTGTGTGTGTTAATGCCGTTGTGATTGTGTGTGTTAATGCCGTTGGGATTGTGTGTGTTAATGCCGTTGGGATTGTGTGTGTTAATGCCGTTGTGATTGTGTGTGTTAATGCCGTTGTGATTGTGTGTGTTAATGCCGTTGTGATTGTGTGTGTTAATGCCGTTGGGATTGTGTGTGTTAATGCCGTTGTGATTGTGTGTGTTAATGCCGTTGTGATTGTGTGTGTTAATGCCGTTGGGATTGTGTGTGTTAATGCCGTTGGGATTGTGTGTGTTAATGCCGTTGTGATTGTGTGTGTTAATGCCGTTGTGATTGTGTGTGTTAATGCCGTTGTGATTGTGTGTGTTAATGCCGTTGTGATTGTGTGTGTTACTGCCGTTGTGATCGTGTGTGTTACTGCCGTTGTGATCGTGTGTGTACTAGGGAAGCTGCTGCATCAACAAAGTGTGTGTTTGTTAGTAGAAGCCAGACACTGAAGTCCACACCACCGTCAGCAAGCACTGTGTCAGACGGCTACTCTCAAATTTAAAAGCCAAAACTATTCCATGAAAACTGAACATTTTAGTGTACGGTTCCCAGTATTTACCTCCTCTAAGGTAAAAACAGAGGAGTAGTGGGAGCAGTTTTGGTTTGTGTCAGGAACACATTAACATTCATACACTTGGAGCTACATGCTATAACTTTTTGAGTGAACTACAACTTCATGATGTGACTCCTTAACCTTGTTGACAACTAAATGAAGCATGCATTCAAACTGAGTATAATGAAAAGATGGCATTCATGTAGAAGTGAATGCAAGTAAACAACCTTTATGTTCTTGAACAACACTCTTCCATAGGCAACAGCACTTGTATTGACCCTAATATTGTAGCATCATTGCTGACATAGACTGTGTAACAGACTTCTATCAAACATGGCCTTTCTAAAGTCATCTGTTAGCCTTCCATCACCAAACAAACTACCGCCTTGCCTTTATTTTCTCACCTCGCTGCCTTTTTCTAACTCTGCATAGATCTCTATCTCCATGGGAATAAAGCCATCTTAGCATGTCATGTTTTTTAATATCCCCCTGTGCCCTCTATAAATATTTATCAAAGATGTGCCATTAAGATGGGCCAAAAAGGACCCAGGGCTAGACTGCAAGCAAACACCTTTTGTTTGACTTCTGTAATACACTTTTGGAGTAGAAGCCAAACTGCACACGCTTTAATAGAGCAGACATGCTCCAGCATCACAAAGCGTCAGGACATTTGTGACCCTTAACAACCATGCAACTAGTCATGACCTTCATTTAGCAATTCAGAACTCAGAGCCATGTGAGAAGACACAGTAATGTTAGAGGAAAGGAAAACAACATGTATGCTGATATCAAAATAAATGGGGAATGTTGCAAATATTTGAATATTAGATACAGAGTTTGGAAATAGGACATATATCTTCTCATTAAATTTAGACAATCTATTTTATTCTTAATCTTTAGAAAAGGTGTACCCCTAGGCCCTGTGTTTGGACCCTTTCATGAGGCAACAGAACACACTCTTGTGACTAAATACTGATGTGAAATGTTCCACTACTTGAAAATATCCTTTTTTTTTTTTTAAACAGAGGTGTAATTGAAAATGACTGTATCTAGGAATTCTTTGGGAGAATACTTTAAATGCATTAATTTGAAAAGAGTGAAGTGAGAAGGAAACTTAGTCAATGTGTTATTAAGCCGAAGGCGCTCCATAAACTTCGTCCTCCTTCTCTCCCCTCTCACGTCTCTCTTTCCCATAACTCTTCACTTTATTCCTATTTCTTTCCTTCTCCCCAGTCACACCAGCCCTGCGGCCCCTCCACCTCTCCATTTGGCTGCTATACTTTCTGTCCTGCTTCGTTCTCCCTCCAAGGCCCTGCCTGGCCCACTTTAGATCAGCTGTGTGTGTGTGTGTGTGTGTGTGTGTGTGTGTGTGTGTGTGTGTGTGTGTGTGTGTGTGTGTGTGTGTGTGTGTGTGTGTGTGTGTGTGTGTGTGTGTGTGTGTGTGTGTGTGTGTGTGTGTGGTGTGTGTGTGTGTGTGTGTGTGTGTGGTGTGTGTGTGTGTGTGTGTGTGTGTGTGTGTGTGTGTGTGTGTGTGTGTGTGTGTGTGTGTGTGTGATTTTGCACATGCGTGTGTGCATAGGATGTTTTTTTTATCAGCTGCTATTTTTCTAGCTCTGCTCTGATAAGCTCACATAGACTTTTGTAAAAATGATATTTATGTTAGTGACTTAAATTGTCATGTCCATACTGAGGGAACGTGAGGGGAATTACAACAACATACATAGATAGATTCTTAGGGCATCTGCAGTGACACTGACATCAATATTTCAACTTTTTAAAGTAAAGTGCAAACAGGGTGTCAAAGTAGCATGCTCGCGTAATCCACACATGAATACAGTGCACGGGAGGTATCAAAATGCAAATGTGTCAGTGCAACAAGATTTCAAGCTAAATGTAAATCAGAAAGCATAGGGCAATACTTAAAATCAATAGAGATCACAAGGGCAAAGCATCAGACACATTTCAATCCAAGTAAGCAAGTACAAAACTGCATAAAAAAACCTGCAACATGCCCCAACTTCTGTTCAAGCTGAGTTAGTTTAACTCTGTGACTGTGATGCTCGAGTTCTGATCTGCCATATGGGTGAATTAGCATAGAGTTTGGCACGGTGTTCTTTCAGGAAGCTGGCATCGTCTCAACAAATGAGTGAAATGCATCAAAGGAGTGAGCTTGATTTTCTGTGCAATCTAGTAATTACCTAATCAACACATTGGCTGATTTCATTCTGTCAGTTTTCAGGCTATCGTCATATCATATTTTCTCCCCTTCATTTCTGCTCTAAACACCATTTACACACAACATAAAATGGGCCCTGTGTGTAACCAACAAGCTGCTTAGATAAATGCACGATTCCCTTGAAATAACTAAAACTACTAAAAGATAGAACACATGATTGTGTCTAACAATCAGGTTGGTTCACACATCACTCACATTAATTAAGAACAGAAATGTGAGAGAATCACGCTGCCTCATACTACACAAGTGTTGGAATAATCTCTATAGGACATAAAGCAACTGAATAACACTTTTTAAGATAGCAAAAATATCTTATTTCTGGGAGATACTAAAACCCCATCTGGAAAAATATATATTTCTTTGCATTTAAGCTTCTGGTTATCCACGATAAAGCAATATACAACCAATGCTCAAATTTGATGGGTAGTTTCAGCCCGTCTTAGATAGTGACTTAAGACAACTAATGTTATTTTCATTGTGTTGTAAAGGAAAGACTACAGCTGCAGATTGTACAATAAATGAAAGACTGAAAAAAAACATGTTTAATCGAAGTTCATGGCAAATGTCATTAAACACTGGTAATAACAATCCCACCACCATTAGAACATGTTAAGCGTCTTGGTCATGGTGTCATCTTGATAATTAGTAATATTAACATTATATTAATTCATATAATAATAATACATTACATTTATAAAGCGCTTTTCCTGGTGCTCAAAGCACTTACAAGCAAGTAAAACAAAATAACAACAAAAGTAGAAAGTGCTAAGCTAGGAGGAATAAGGGAGAACAGATATCATATGGCTGCTCCTAATCAGTTAGTTGTCTAATTGGTTGTGTTGGTCTTGGCTGCTTAGGATTCATTCATGTTGAATGACTTATTTCCAAGAAAAAATATGTTGAGTTGTAAAGTGTTGCTTTTTAATGAATCCTTTCACAGGTTTTTGAAGTAAAGAATGATTTTCCGGTGTATAAAGCAATTAACATTTGAATTTGCTATCTCACAACACTATTTATTTCAGGATCTAGCTGAAAAGGGGCTTCTTAACGGTGCAGTTAAAAACACATTCCTCTCTATGAAAAGAGTCCCATCCAGAAACATGTTTAAGTGGTGCTCTTGGAGGAGCTCACCTGTTCACGGCTGCCCGATGGATCGTGCTCCAGAGCAGCTCTTTCTAACCTTTGCCTCCGGGGCACTCTTGTGTTAAAAGAAAAAGTCTGAGAAGTAATTTAATTGTCCAGTCGCAACTTCTTTCAATCTTTCAGCCAGATGAATACTAATGAAAGACTGCAGGCAAGTCTTGGGTGTGTTTTACATCCCTCCCGACGCCTGTTAAAGATTTTGAAGAGAAAAATGATTACCTCATCTATCCATCTGTCTGAGGGATATGCAAATTAGATCAGGTCAGTGGAAGGTCACAGGAAAGGGCCAATAAATGTTGTACGATAATCAGGGTGAGGAAATGATGACCTCCTTGTGTCTATAAAAACACCTGAAATTAATTGTTAGTGTAAAGCTGGAAGTCTGGTTAAGGATCAGAGCCAACACCGGGATGATTTCATCTTTAAAGCTGCACATACAGTGGGGCAAAAAAGTATTTAGTCAGCCACCAATTGTGCAAGTTCTCCCACTTAAAAAGATGAGAGAGGCCTGTAATGTTCATCCTAGGTACACTTCAACTATGAGAGACAGAATGGGGAGAAAGAATCCAGGAAATCACATTGTAGGATTTTTAATGAATTAATTGGTAAATTCCTCGGTAAAATAAGTATTTGGTCACCTACAAACAAACACGATTTCTGGCTCTCACAGACCTGTAACTTCTTCTTTAAGAGCCTCCTCTGTCCTCCACTTGTTAACTGTATTAATGGCACCTGTTTGAACTCGTTATCAGTATAAAAGACACCTGTCCACAACCTCAAACAGTCACACTCCAAACTCCACTATGGCCAAGACCAAAGAGCTTTCAAAGGACACCAGAAACAAAATTGTAGACCTGCACCAGGCTGGGAAGACTGAATCTGCAATAGGTAAGCAGCTTGGTGTGAAGAAATCAACTGTGGGAGCAATTATTAGAAAATGGAAGACATACAAGACCACTGATAATCTCCCTCGCTATGGGGCTCCACGCAAGATCTCACCCCGTGGGGTCAAAATGATCACAAGAACGGTGAGCAAAAATCCCAGAACCACACGGGGGGACCTAGTCAATGACCTGCAGAGAGCTGGGACCAAAGTAACAAAGGCTACCATCAGTAACACACTACGCCGCCAGGGACTCAAATCCTGCAGTGCCAGACGTGTCCCCCTGCTTAAGCCAGTACATGTCCAGGCCCGTCTGAAGTTTGCTAGAGAGCATTTAGATGATCCAGAAGAGGATTGGGAGAATGTCATATGGTCAGATGAAACCAAAATAGAACTTTTTGGTAAAAACTCAACTAGACGTGTTTGGAGGAGAAAGAATGCTGAGTTGCATCCAAAGAATACCATACCTACTGTGAATTGCTCAGTATAAATCTATTCTAGTAGACCTCAACAATGGAATCATGATCAGTAGAAATGGCCATGACATGGGACCTTTAAGCAGAACAATCTAGCGGAAATGTCAGTGGGAAAATGATGTTGCGCCAATAATGTCAGTGGTCAGATCATTTTCATTGATAAAAATACAGAGAGAGAAACTGTGTTTGACTGTTTCGGCACCTTGGAGAGAGACATAAAAGAGAGGAGGGTTTGATGTGTGTTTCTTTTCATCAATGATCTCTAAAATTGCCGTTCAGTTACTCAGACTCACACAAGCTGCTCTCTTACATTTTTCTTTACAAATATAATATGAGCTACCAGCTTTTTACTCCTGGAGAAAACAGTTAGTAAAAATACTAATAAGGTAATGTACCGTAACAAAAAGCACATAAATGGCCACCCTTTCTAATGCACACTGTTGGAAATAGACAGCAAGCACTTGATTGGTACGATTATAAACAGCAAGGTACTAAAGAGCACGGTCAGTGAGTACCTCTCTTTTTATAAGGGGGAAGAATGGAAATAAGCAGAGCTTTATTGTATTTTAGAAAACCATATATTGGGAGTTTCTGCTTTTGCACATAATTTGAGAGGACAAGAGAGGGATATTTTTAAGGTAACACCAATTTGCACTTAAACTTAACCAACCCATCTTTCAGGGTAATGACCTTTTTAAAATCAACTGGCGACCACAAGTGACATTTGAGGAATAGCACACATTAAAACAAAATTCAAGTGCATCTCTTAAAAAAACAAACCCTTCTGCATCCTTCCTTGTGGTTAGTCTGAGAATTTGACCATACTGTAAGCACTATCAAGACATCCATTTTGTAATCAACCTATAGACAGTTTTTTGTTTTGAAAAACATTGACACATTGTACACAAAACAACCTTTCAAACAGAACTTTCTGTAATAAAGCTGTTATTGATTCATGGGATGTCTGAATGCAGAATAGTCCAATTGAACATTTGATCCATTTCAATTGTGCATTCCCTTCATGAAGATGC